>NC_073382.1:86853630-87153630 GCF_028641065.1 Leucoraja erinaceus
ACTATACATGATTACAATCTAACCATCTACATTGTTCTGATACAGGATAAGGGGAATAACGTTTGTAGTGGAAGATAAAGCCCAGTAAAGCCCGATTAAAGATAGTCCAAGGGTCTCCAATGAGGTAGATGGGAGGTCAGGACCGCTCTCAACAATGGGGCATTAAAGATACCCTCAAAAGTAATTGAGGGAAACATTTTTCGGATCTGCCTGACTTTATAGACGAGGGTAGTTTGGAATGTACTGCCTCATAAAGTGGTGGGTTAACCTGGTTCATTGTTGGCCAGCATGAATGCGATGGGCTGAATGGCTCACCGTGCTGTACACTCCACTGATCCTGAGACGTCGTGATGGTAACTTTAGTTTAGATTAGAGATACAGTGCGGGAACAGGCCCTTCGGCCCATCCACCGAGTCCGGGCCGACCAGCGATCCACACACACTAAAGGGCCTGTCCCACTTTCACGACCTCTGCCGAGTTTGCCCTTGACTCATACTCGCAGCATTGTCGTCACGAGGTTGTAGGTAGGTCGTAGCAGGTCGTGATGCTAGTCGTGGGTACTCATGGCATCAAGTGGGTCGGGGCGTTTTTCTAGCCTGATGAAAAATGTCCCCGAGTAAAAAAGGTGGTGAATTAGGACGTGAAAGTGGGACAGTCCCTTGATCCTACCCTGCACACACTAGGGACAATTTACAGTTTATACCAAGCCAATTAACCTACAATTGACCTGTACGTCTTTGGAGTGTCGGTGGAAACCGAAGATCTTGGAGAAAAACCCTCGTAGGGACAAACTCCGTACAGACAGCACCCGCAGTCGGGATCAAACCCGGGTCTCTGGCGCAGTGAGATAGCAACACTACCCCCTGCGCCACCGTGCCGCCTTTAGTTCAATTAGTCAGACTATCCAATTACCGAGTGAGCTATGAGGCTGCAAATGAGATCTCCAAGCCCAAACCCTGCAGGATTGAGAATATGATCAGAGGCTCGAATTCTGAAGGTTGCTTTGATGCAGAATAATATTCAAAAATAAAGTAATGTACCTGCACCACTGAAAGCAGCAATTAAATCCTTCCATTTCATAAACATTCTTTGTGCACCCTAGTACTATTACAAGAGCCAGGTTACCTAGATCAGGAGCTTAAAACTCTTTAATGAAATGCTAAGGGAGTGATATTTAACACTGAGTGCTGGCTTTTTATCAACGTTCCCAGAACTTGCACTGCTCAAGGATGTTGTTGTGAACAAGACCAAAGAGGAGGAAGGAGAGTTCCAACCCGAAACGTCGCCTATCCCATGTTCTCCAGAGATTCTGCTTGGCCGGCTGCGTTACTCCAGCAGTTACTCCACGCCGACCAGCGATCCCCGCACATTAACACTATCCTGCACACACCGGGGACAATTTACATTTTATACCAAACCAATTAACCTACAAACCTGTACGTTTTTGGGGTGTGGGAGGAAGCCGGAAATCTTGGAGAAAAACCCCCAAGTAGGTACAAACTCCGTACAGACAGCACCCGCAGTTAGGATCAAACTGTGTTAGATTTTTTACACCGAGAGTGGCGAGGAATGTACTGCAAGGGTTTGTGGTGGAGGCAGATATGATAGTGGGACTTAAGAAGCGTTTAGTTTGGAGATACTGCGCGGAAACAGGCCCTTCGGCCCACCAAGTCCGCACCGACCAACGATCCCCGCACGTTAATACAACCACCAGGGACATTTTACACTTATGCCAAGTATGCAAACCCAAGCCAATTAACCTACAAACCAGAGATAGACACAAAAAGCTGGAGTAACTCAGCGGGACAGGCAGCACCTCTGGAGAGAAGGACTGGGTGACGTTTCGGGTCGAGACCCTTCTTCAGACTGGTTCGGGATAAGGGAAACGAGAGATATAGACGGTGATGTGGGGAGGTAAAGAACAATGCATGAAAGATATGCAAAGAAGTCATGATGATAAAGGAATGTTCGCTGTTTGTTGGGTGAGAACGAGAAGCTGGTGCGACATGGGTGGGGGAGGGATAGAGAGAGAGAGGGAATGCCGGGGCTACCTAGCAATTATAGACCTGTTAGTTTGACGTCAGTGGTGGGCAAATTAATGGAAAGGATACTTAGAGATAATATATATAAGCATCGGGATAAACAGGGTCTGATTAGGAACAGTCAACATGGATTTGTGCCTGGAAGGTCATGTTTGACTAATCTTCTTGAATTTTTTGAAGAGGTTACTAGGGATGAGGGTAAAGTGGTGGATGTTGTCTATATGGACTTCAGTAAGGCCTTTGACAAGGTTCCACATGGAAGGTTGGTTAAGAAGGTTCAATTGTTGGGTATAAATGGTGGAGTAGCAAGATGGATTCAACAGTGGCTGAAAGGGAGATGCCAGAGAGTAATGGTGGATGGCTGTTTGTCAGGTTGGAGGCCAGTGACTAGTGGGGTGCCACAGGGATCTGTGTTGGGTCCACTGTTGTTTGTCATGTACATCAATGATCTGGATGATGGTGTGGTAAATTGGATTAGTAAGTATGCAGATGATACTAAGATGTTGTGGATAATGAAGTAGGTTTTCTACAGAGAGATTTAGGCCATTTGGAAGAGTGGGCTGAAAGATGGCAGATGGAGTTTAATGCTGATAAGTGTGAGGTGCTACATCTTGGCAGGACAAATCAAAATAGGACGTACATGGTAAATGGAAGTGAATTGAGGAATGCAGTTGAACAGAGGGATCTAGGAATAACTGTGCACAGTTCCCTGGTGGAATCTCATGGAGATAGGGTGGTAAAGAAAGCTTTTGGTGTGCTGGCCTTTATAAATCAGAGTCTGAAGAAGGGTTTCTTCCCGAAACGTCGCCTATTTCCTTCGCTCCATAGATGCTGCTGCACCCGCTGAGTTTCTCCAGCATTTTTGTGTACCATTGAGTATAGAAGTTGGGATATAATGTTAAAATTGTACAAGGCATTGGTGAGGCCAATTCTGGAGCATGGTGTACAATTTTGGTCGCCAAATTATAGGAAGGATGTCAACAAAATAGAGAGAGTACAGAGGAGATTAACTAGAATGTTGCCTGGGATTCAGCAACTAAGTTACAGACAAAGGTTGAACAGGTTAGGTCTTTATTCTTTGGAGCGCAGAAGGTTAAGGGGGGACTTGATAGAGGTCTTTAAAATGATGAGAGGGATAGACAGAGTTGACGTGGATAAGCTTTTTCCATTGAGAGTAGGGAAGATTCAAACAAGAGGACATGATTTGAGAATTAAGGGACAGAAGTTATGGGGTAACATGAGGGGGAACTTCTTTACTCAGAGTGGTAGCGGTGTGGAATGAGCTTCCAGTGGAAGTGGTGGAGGCAGGTTCAATTTTATCATTTAAAAATAAATTGGATAGGTATATGGACGGGAAAGGAATGGAGGGTTATGGTCTGAGTGCAGGTAGATGGGACTAGGGGAAAATAAGTGTTCGGCACGGACTAGAAACATAGAAACATAGAAAATAGGTGCAGGAGGAGGCCATTCAGCCCTTCGAGCCAGCACCGCCATTCATTGTGATCATGGCTGATCGTCCCCTATCAATAACCCGTGCCTGCTTTCACCCCATATCCCTTGACACCACTAGCCCCTAGAGCTCTATCTAACTATCTCCTAAATCCATCCAGTGACTTGGCCTCCACTGCCCTCTGTGGCAGGGAATTCCATAAATTCACAACTCTCTGGGTGAAAACGTTTTTTCACACCTCAGTCTTAAATGACCTCCCCTTTATTCTAAGACTGTGGCCCCTGGTTCTGGACTCGCCCAACATTGGGAACATTTTTCCTGCATCTAGTTTGTCCAGTCCTTTCATAATTTTATATGTTTCCATAAGATCCCCCTCATCCTTCTAAACTCCAGTGAATACAAGCCTAGTCTTTTCAATCTTTCCTCATATGACAGTCCCGCCATCCCAGGGATCAATCTCGTGAACCTACGCTGCAGTGCCTCAATCACAAGGCTGTCCTTCCTCAAATTAGGAGACCAAACTGGGGTACTGATTGGGAATGATCAGCCATGATCACATTGAATGGCGGTGCTGGCTCTAAAGGCCGAATGGCCTACTCCTGCACCTATTGTCTATTGACTATTATCTAATGTCTAATAGAAGAAGGCTTAAACCTTCTCACAGCTCATTCCATATACCCACCTCCTGTGTGATAAACATTCCCTAGTTCCTATTAAATCTTCCCCCTCTCACCTTAAATATATGACCTCTAGTTCTTGATTCTCTCTCCATCTCTCTCTCTCATCCTCACCATCTTCCTCTATCTCTCGATCTCTATCTCTCATTTTTTCCTCTCCCTATCTTTCTCCACCTCTTTCTCTTTCAATCTCTCCCTTTCCACTTCTCTTTCGTTCTCTCCGAGAGAGAGAAAGAGAGAGAGAGAGAGAGAGATGAGTGCGTGTATGACGTTTCTGGTCGAGACCCTTCTTCAGACTGGTTCGGGATAAGGGAAACAAGAGATATAGAGGGTGATGTGGGGAGGTAAAGAACAATGAATGAAAGATATGCAAAAAGGTAACGATGATAAAGGAAACAGGACATTGTTCGCTGTTTGTTGGGTGAGAACGAGAAGCTGGTGCAGCTTGGGTGGGGGAGGGATAGAGGAAGAGAGGGAATGCCGGGGCTACCAGAAGTGAGAGAAATCAATATTCATACCACTGGGGTGTGAGCTGCCCAAGTGAAACATGAGATGCTGTTCCTCCAATTCACTCTGACAATGTAGGAGACCGAGGACAGAAAGGCCAGTGTGGGAATGGGAAGGAGAATTCAAGTTTCCAGCAACCGGGAGATCAGGTTGGTTCACACGGGCTGAGCGAAGGTGTTCCGTGAAACGATCGCCCAGTCTGCGTTTGGTCTCGCTGAGTCTCGCTGATGTATAAGAGTCCACATCCTGAACAACAGATACAGTAGATGAGGTTGGAGGAGGTGCAGGTGAACCTCTGCCTAACCTGAAAGGACTGTCAGGGTCCCTGGACAGAGTCGAGGGGGGAGGTGTAGGGACAGGTGTTGCATCTCCTGCGGTTGCAGGGGAAGGTACCTGGGGAGGCGGTGGTTTGGGTGGGAAGGGATGAGTTAACCAGGGAGTTGCTGAGGGAACAGTCTCTGTGGAAGGTGGAAAGGGGTGGAGATGGGAAGATGTGGCTGGTGGTGGGATCCCGTTGGAGGTGGTGGAAATTGTGGAGGATTATGTGTTGTTTGTGACGGCTGATGGGGTGGAAGGTGAGGACTAGGGGGACTATGTCTCTGTTGTGACTAGGGGGAGGGGGAGCAAGGGCGGAGCACTGAGGAGACACGAGTGAGGGCCTCATCTATGAATGGAGAGGGGAACCCCCGTTCCCTAAAGAATGAGGACATCGCAAATGTTCTAGTATGGAACACCTCATCTTGGGAGCAGATGCAGTGTAGACTGAGGAATTGGGAGTATGGGGATAGAGTCTTTGTAGGAAGCAGTGTGGGAAGAAGTGTAGTTGAGATAGTTGTGGGAGTCAGTGGGTTTGTAATGGACATCAGTCCATAGTGATGTATGTTTGTATGTATGTATGTACGTGTATGTGTGTATAGGTATGCGTATTTATGTATGCGTATGTATGTATGACAATAGACAATAGGTGCAGGAGTAGGCCATTCGGCCCTTCAAGCCAGCACCGCCATTCAATGTGATCATGGCTGATCATCCCCAATCAGTACCCACTTCATGCCTTCTCCCCATATCCCCTGACTCCACTATCTTTAAGAGCCCTATCTAACTCTCTCTTGAAAGTATCCAGAGAACCTGCCTCCACTGCCCTCTGGGGCAGAGAATTCCACAGACATGTGTATGTATGTATGTATGTGTGTATGTATATATGTACGTACACACACACACACACACACACACACACACACACACACACACGCACGCACGCACACATATGTACATATGTATGTATGTACACACACACACACACATACACATATATGGAATATAAACATATATATATGGTAGATAGACACAAAATGCTGGAGTAACTCTGTGAGACAGCCAGCATCACTGGGGAGAAGGAATGGGTGATGTTTCTGGTTGAGACTGTGTGTGTGTGTGTGTGTGTGTGTGTGTGTGTGTGTGTGTGTGTGTGTGTGTGTGTGTGTGTGTGTGTGTGTGTGTGTGTGTCTCTCTCAGTGTGTGTGTGTGTGTGTGTGTGTCTGTGTGTGTGTGAGAGTGTGTGTGTGTGTGTGTGTGAGTGTGTGTGTGAGTGTGTGTGAGTGTGTGTGTGTCTGTGTGTGTGTGTGTGTGTGTGTGTGTCTGTGTGTGTGTGTGTGTGTGTGTGTGTGCGTGTGTGTGTGTGTGTGTGTGTGCGTGTGTGTGTGCGGGTGTGTGTGAGTGAGTGTGTGAGTGTGTGTGAGTGTGTGTGTGTGTGTGTGTGTGTGTGTGTGTGTGTGTGTGTGTGTGTGTGTGTGTGTGTGTGTGTGTGTGTGTGTGTGTCGTTTTATGATACTGTTTGGGGAGTACTGTGTTCACATATTGTGTTGTGCTGCTGTAAGTGAGAATATCATTGTTCTATCTGGGACACACGACAATAAAACACCTAAGACTCTTGAGATCGCGGGCGAGGGGCGACTGTGAGGAAAGGATTGAAAGTGGTGGTTGGGTTTTCACGGAGTTATATTAATTCCCGCACTGATGCAGTGGCGCAAAGATCGCAGCCGCCTCTCAGAGCTGGGAAACTCTTCCTGAAGTTGGGACCTTTTTTAGTTTAAAAGCCGTTTTCATGAATTAACTGTGGGTCATTTCAAAAGCTGGAATCGCCAGCTGTCCACTTACCCGTGCGATAAGCTAACACCACCAAGGCTCGGTGGATAAGGTTTAACAATTTTAGGGTTAATAAAAAAATCAGTCAAGGACTGGCGCGTTTTTTCAGCGCTAAATCAGGACGCCTTTGTTATGCTAATGGTCCTGACATCATCTCACTTCAAAGAGGTTTGTCGGCCAGATATAACCGGGATCCGGCACTAGAGAGAGGGAGAGGGAGAGAGAGAGAAGGAGAGAGAGAGAGAGAGAAGGAGAGAGCGGGAGAGGGGGAAGGAGGGAGAGAGGGAGAGGGAGAGAGAGAGAGGGCAGGAGACAGAGAGAGGGGGAATCTTCTTGGGATGGTATTCAGATTAAGCCACAGCGCGACGGTGGATTTCTGTCATCAACACCCTGAATTGATGGAGTATTTGAGCCACTGCGCCTTTCTGCAGTGAAGAAGCTGCACTTTGGAGAGACGCGATCGTTGCAATAAAAGGTAGGATTTGAGGGGTGGTGGGGGGGGGGGGGGGTAAAGTGGGAGAGAATTTGCAAAGAATTGGCAACAGTATATTTCACTCCCCGAGTGTTCAAATCTTTATTGTAGCTGTATCGATCATTTAACGCTTTCTTTTACATTTCTCACCCCCCCTCTCTCTCTCTCTCTCCCCGATTGATCAAATCTTTGATTGCAGTTGTATCGATATGTTATCGCTTTCTTCTCCCCCCTCTCTCTCGCTCCTTCCCCCCCTCTCTTCTCTCTCTATCTATCTGTCTGTCTGCCCCTCTCCCACCTCTCTCTATCCCTCTCTCCCTCCCCCTCTCTCTTTCTCTCTC
The DNA here is from genome assembly GCF_028641065.1 of Leucoraja erinaceus. Classification (NCBI taxonomy): domain Eukaryota; kingdom Metazoa; phylum Chordata; class Chondrichthyes; order Rajiformes; family Rajidae; genus Leucoraja; species Leucoraja erinaceus. The sequence goes on from NC_073382.1 coordinate 86,861,265, forward strand.
TATCTATCTCTGTCTATCCTATCTATCTATCTATCTATCTATCTCTCCCACTCTCTCTCTATCTATCTATCTCTCTATCTGCCCCTCTCCCATCCACTCTCTCCCTCTCCCTGCCCCCCCTCTCTCACTCTCTCTCTGTGTCCCTCCCACCCCACTCTCTCTGAAGAAGGGTCTCGACCCGAAACGTCACCTATTCCTCCGCTCCATAGATGCTGCTGCCTCATCCGCTGAGTTCCCTCCAGCATTTTTGTCAACCTTCGATTTTCCAGCATCTGCAGTTCCTTCTTAAACATTATCCACTCTCCCCCCCCCCCCCCCCCTTTCTCACTCACTCTGTCTCTTTAACAAGTTCCTCCGAGCCCTGCTTTGTATGTTTCTTCAGCGTGTGTGTGTGTGTGTGTGTTTCACTGTAGCTAGCCTTAAATAAGACTGGTGGACTTACTTCGGTTACAGTAAGGTCTCCTGGGGGATTTTTCATCACACTGACACCCGAGTTTCTTCCTTTGTTGATTTGTGTTCATTATATATTATTCACGAGAACGGCGTCCTGGTGCTACAAGTCAGAATGGCGTTGGCGTTATCGGGGCATCAGACAATGTTAACACTGTGGACGGACTTGAGCTGACGGTTCTGTCGGCGAACGAACAGGCGGGGTTGGGTTGGGTTGAGGGCGAGAGGGTTCTCTTAGGAAGAAAGAGAGAAGAAGAAAATCTCACAAATCCGGGTTTCTGATTGTGAAATATCCCAGCGGGTGATAAGTCTGAAGAAGGGTCTCGACCCGAAACGTCGCCTATTCCTTCGCTCCATAGATGCTGCCTCGCCCGCTGTGTTTCCCCAGCATTTTTACCTACCCGGGTGCAGTCTGACAGTAGTCCCCCATTGCATTTTATCCCAGTGAATGCATTAATTAGTGGAGTGAGAATGACCGTAGACGCAAGGAACTGCAGACGAAATGTGTAGGAAGGAACGGCAGATGCAGTATAATGTGGATAAATGTGAGGTTATCCACTTTCGTGGCAAAAACAGGAAGGCAGATTATTATCTGAATGGTGTCAGAGATGTTCTATCTCTGGAGAACTGCATACTGAGCAATATTGATCAGGCAACGTTCAATCTATTGTGTAGGAAGGAACTGCAGAGTTTAAGAGGGAACTGCAGATGCTGGAGAATCGAAGGTTACACAAAAAAGCTGGAGAAACTCAGCGGGTGCAGCAGCATCTATGGAGCGAAGGAAATAAATTTCCTTCGCTCCATAGATGCTGCTGCACCCCCTGAGTTTCTCCAGCTTTTTTGTGTAACCAAGGAACTGCAGATGCTGGTTTACACTGAAGATGGACCAAAGTGCTGGAGTAACTCGGCGGGACAGGCAGCAGCACTGGAGAGAAGGAATGGGCGACGTTTCGGGTCGAGACCCTTCTTCAGACCGGCCCTTCTCAATCTGAAGAAGAAGGGTCTCGACCCGAAATGTCACCCATTCCGAAATTCTCTCCAGAGATGCTGCCTGTCCCGCTGAGTTACTCCAGCATTTTCAGTCTATATTTCACGATAAGTGGCTCGATTAAGTTTAGATCGCCTGCCGGGACCTTGGAGAGATTTTTAAAAAAAGGCATTAATTAGTGGAGTGAGGATGACCGTAGACGCAAGGAACTGCAGACGACATGTGTAGGAAGGAACTGCAGATGCTGGTTTACACTGAAGATAGACACCAAAGTGCTGGAGTAACTCAAGCGGGTCAGGCAGCATCTCTGGAGAACATAGATATCTTTCTCCATACCTCTACAATCAGCCTGAAGAAGCGACCCGACTAGAAACGTCGCCTGTCCATGTTCTCCACAGATGCTGCCTGACCCGCTGAGTTACTCCAGCACTCTGTGAAACGTCACCTATCCATGTTCTCCACAGATGCTGCCTGACCCGCTGAGTTACTCCAGCACTCTGTGAAACGTCACCTATCCATGTTCTCCACAGATGCTGCCTGACCCGCTGAGTTACTCCAGCACTCTGTGAAACGTCACCTATCCATGTTCTCCACAGATGCTGCCTGACCCGCTGAGTTACTCCAGAACTTTGGGTCTTAGATTTAGACCGCGCCTTGACATTACTGAAGTTGGAAACAGAGAGAGGAGTGTGGGCATCGAAATATGTTCCATATTTCTTGTAGTCGAACACGAGTCGAGACCTCCAAGTTGCCGGGACAATTATTCACTAATCTTTCTCCACTTGTGATGTGGAAGGAACTGCAGATGCTGCAATCTTACACAAAACACAACGTTCCGGGGTAACTCTTAAAGTGATATATTGGTGCGGTCGACACCGTGAGATTATTTGCTGGTAAAATGAGATCCAACTGGCGTAACCCGTTTGGTCCCAAATCTAAGAGGTGGAGTTGCTGCCTCGCAGCGCCAGAGGACCCCGGGTTCGATCCTGACCTCGGGCGCTTTCTGTCTGGAGTTTGCATGTCCTCCGCGTGGGGGTTTACTCCGGGTGCCCTGGTTTCCTCCCACATCCCGCAGACGTGCGGGTTTGTAGATTCATTGCCCCCCCCCCTCCGTAAATTGTCCCCGTAGCGTGCAGGCAGTGATGAGAAAGTGGGATAGCATAGAACTGTGTGCGAACGGCCGAGTGATCGTTGATAGGCGTGGACTCGGTGGACTTGCGGTATCGCCAAAATAAACCAACAGTTTGAACCACCGCATCTTAAAACCCCCTTAAAGTTTTACCCGCTTGCAATGTAATGATTTTTGAGAATGTTGCAGATTAACCTCGAAAAACTGGTGGCGATCAAGCAAAGGTTCTGATTAAGTTTGGAGGGACAGAGGGGCCAGAAGCAATGATGTGGGCCGAAGGTCCTGCAGTGAGTAGCTAGCGTTACATAGAAACATAGAAAGAATATAGGTGCAGGAGTAGGCCATTCGGCCCTTCGAGCCATTCAACATGATCATGGCTGATCATCCAAAATCAGTACCCCTGTTCCTGCTTTCTCCCCATATCCGTTGATTCTTATAGAACTTAAACTAACTCTCTTGAATACAACAATCTTCCTGCATCTAGCCTGTCCAACCCCTTACAAAATTCTTAAGGGGTTGGACAGGCTAGATGCAGGAAGATTGTTCCCGATGTTAGGGAAGTCCAGGACAAGGGGTCACAGCTTAAGGATAAAGGGGAAATCCTTTAAAACCGAGATGAGAAGAACTTTTTTCACGCAGAGAGTGGTGAATCTCTGGAACTCTCTGCCACAGAGGGTAGTTGAGGCCACTTCATTGGCTATATTTAAGAGGGAGTTAGATGTGGCCCTTGTGGCTAAGGGGATCAGGGGGTATGGAGAGAAGGCAGGTACGGGATACTGAGTTGGATGATCAGCCATGATCATATTGAATGGCGGTGCAGGCTCGAAGGGCCGAATGGCCTACTCCTGCACCTAATTTCTATGTTTCTATGTTTCTACATGGGTGGGATCTCCGGGAGACATAGAATTTGCTCCATTCCAAACCATGAATTAAAATAGCTCTCAGTTCCTGCAGTTCTCAACTTTGCCACCCTAAAGGGCCTGTCCCACTTTCACGACTTAATTCAAAACCTCTGCCGAGTTTAAAGGACCTTAAAAAAAATTCAAGATTGTGGTAATGTACCAACTCCTGCAACCTTCCACGCCTATGTTCAATGAGTATGCCTACGAATTCCCACGACTATTTCGATGCCCTCCTTACGAGTAAAAAGTTGCAATTACTTTCATCCCGACCATTTTTTTTACCCGTGGACATTTTTATCGGGCTGGAAAAAACGTCCCGACTCACCTGATGCCACGAGTTAGCATTACGGGCCGCTACGATATATCTACGAATGCCTAAGACCTCCTACGGAATTGTTACGAACATTCTGCGAGTTTGAATCAAGGGGAAAACTCGGGGGAATTCGTGAATTACCTCGTGAAAGTGGGACAGGGACAGGCCCTTAAAGAATTAAAAAAATAAATTATGTTTAGATGCTCAAAATCTGAAATTAAAAACTTGTGAAGTTCAGAGGGTCTTCCCCACATCACATGTCATTGAACTGTAAAAAGTGCAGAGGTTTACCAAGATGATGTAAGGGTCTCGACCCGAATCGTCACCCATTCCTTCTCTCCAGAGATGTTGGCCATCCATCCCCCTGAGTTACCCCAGCATTTTGTGTCTATCTTCACCAAGATGTTGCCAGGACTCTACAGGCTTTTATTCACCTCCAGTTCATTGGCTATATTTAAGAGGGAGTTAGATGTGGCCCTTGTGGCTAAGGGGATCAGGGGGTATGGAGAGAAGGCAGGTACGGGATACTGAGTTGGATGATCAGCCATGATCATATTGAATGGCGGTGCAGGCTCGAAGGGCCGAATGGCCTACTCGTGCACCTAATTTCTATGTTTCTATGTTTCTATAAGATCACCCCTCAGTATCCTGCACTCCAAGGAATATCCTCAGAATTAAAGGACGTTCCTTTAGAAAGGTGATGAGGAGGAGTTTCTTTAGTCAGAGGGTGGTGAATCTGTGGAATTCATTGCCACAGACGTTTGTGGAGGCCAAGTCAATGGATATTTTTGAGGCAGGTGTCAAGGGTTATGGGGAGAAGGCAGGAAAATGGCGTTGAGAGGGAGATAGATCAGTCATGATTCAATGGCGGAGTTGACTTGATGGGCCGAATGGCCTAATTCTGCTCTTAGAACTTATGAACTTTTTTGCTCTTTTACTCTCTTTTTCTCTCTCTCTCTCACTCTCTCTCCCTCTCGCACGCGTGTGTCCGCAAAGATGTAAGATGTGTCTGCAAAGACCTGGGCAGAGATGATGGATGTCTGGGAGAGAAAAGATAATGGGATAGGTGGGATGGTTGGTTGTGTGTTCCAAGAGCCAGCATTGACTCAATGGGCCAAACAGCCAGCCACCTATGAGCATGCCCTGATAGCACTTGGATGAGGAGGAGAAGTCTATGACTGTCATATGAGGAAAGATTGAAAAGACTAGGCTTGTATTCACTGGAGTTTAGAAGGATGAGGGGGATATTATAGAGACATATAAAATTATAAAAGGACTGGACAAGCTAGATGCAGGTGAGGCAGAGGTTCACCTGCACCTCCTCCAACCTCATCTATTGCATCCGGTGCTCTAGGTGTCAGTTGCAATAGATGAGGTTGGCCCGAAATGTTGCCTATTTCCTTCGCTTCATGGATGCTGCTGCACCCGCTGAGTTTCTCCAGCATTTTTGTGTACCTTCGATTTTCTGCGCTGTATCTCTAAACTAAACTAAACTAAACTAAAGATACAGACTTCCTCAGTCTGAAGAAGGATTTCTGCCTGAAATGTTGCCTATTTCCTTCGCTCCTTAGATGCTGCCTAACCCGCTGAGTTTCTCCACCATTTTTGTCTACCTTAAACTAAAGACACTGCCTGACCAGCATCTGCAGTTCCTTGTTTGCAACTCGTTGTAATGTTTTGCAATTCACTGGAGATATTTTAATGGCCCCATCTGCACACCCATCACCTTATTTAACGATGTGTAAAGTATTTTTCTGCTTTTTCAGAATGTTTATTGGAAATTTTGAGTGTGTTCCCATCAAATGAACGGCATAACATTCAGGAAGGGACTTATCACGAATACGAATGAACAATGCAGACAAAAGAAAGGATTGGCTTGTTAGCATAATGGAAACATGTCCCTTCAGCTTCATCCACCATGATACCAGCACAGGCCATGAAAGGAATTCACATTAAAGCTTCATGGAACAGAACAGCATAGAGACAGGCACTTCGGCCCATAATGTTTGTGCCAACTAGTTAGTTAGTTAGTTTAGTTTATTGTCACATGTACCGAGGGTAGAGTGAACAGCTTTTGTTATGTGCTAACCAGTCAGTGGAAAGACAACACACATTCGCTATTGAGCCATCCACAGTGTACAGATCCATGATAAATGGAAGGGAGACAAAAATGCTGGAGGAACTCAGCGGGTGAGGCAGCATCCCTGGAGAGAAGGAATAGGCGATGTTTCGGGTCGAGACCCTTCTTCGGACTGAAGAAGGGTCTCGACCAGAAACGTCGCCTATTCCTTCGCTCCATAGATGCTGCCTCACCCGCTGAGTTCCTCCAGCATTTTTGTCTACCATCGATTTTACCAGCACCTGCAGTTCTTTCTTAACCATGATACAGGGAATATCGTGAGTAATATTTAGTGCAAGATAAAGCGAGTATAGTCTAATGAAATATAGTCCGAGGGCCTCCAATGAGGTAGATAGTAGTTCAGGGCTGCTCTCTAGTTGTGGTAGGATGGTTTAATCACCTGATAAACAGCTGGGAAGAAACTCCCTGAATCTGGAGGTGTGCGTTTTCACACTTCTGTACCTCCTGCCCGATGGGAGAGGGGTGAAGAAGGTGGCTGGGGTGCGACTGGTCATTGATGATGCTGCTGGCCTTGCCGAGGCAGCATGAGGTGTAGATGGAGTCAATGGCAGGGAGGCTGGTTTGTGTAATGCTGCATCCACAATTCTCTACTAATTTCTTGCGGTCTTGGATGGAGCTGTTCCCAAACCGCGCTGTGATGTATCCCGATAAAATGCTTTCGACGGCGCATCTGTGGGGATTTTTTGTTTAAATTTCAAAATATACTTTATTCGAGAAATAAATATATAAGGTTTTGGCCCGAAACGTTGACTATTCCCTTCGCTCCATAGATGCTGCTGCACCCGCTGAGTTTCTCCAGCACTTTTGTCTACCTTATATACAATACATGATCCTTACAAAACTCCATCTGACATTCACTAGGGCTATACATACATTCAATGCTGCTTACACAAATGACACAAATTTACCCCCCACCCTTGCCCCATATGGGCCCCTGGTGTGGAATCCCTTCCCTTATTTTGGGGGGCGTCTCCACCACACCCTGCCCCCCATGTCCAGCAGCGGAAGGACCCTAGACTGTGGTCCTCCCCCACAGAGCCTTGGCGTTGGCTGCACCGAGCTTCAGTGCATCCCTCAGCATGTATTCCTGCAGTCTGCAGTGGGCCAGTCGCCAACATTCCCTGTCGGACAGCTCGCTCCGCTGGGAGGTTAACAACGCTCGGGCAGACCAGCTTCTGAGTTGCTGCAGCATTTTGTGTCTACCTTTGATTTTTTTTTAAAAGACCAGCATCTGTGGGAAATTGATGAGAGCTGTCGGGGTCATGCCGAACTTCCTAAGTCTAAGGAAGTAGATGTGTTTTTGTAAACGGCACATCAGCCCGTATGTGTTCGCACCTTTCCCTGTCTACTTTTTAAATGCTTCCTAAACATTGATTACCAACACCTCCCGTCATTTACACGTCTACAACACTCTCAGTGTAAAAGTACTGTACTTAGAGTCATAGAGCCTTACAATGTGCAAACAGGCCCTTCGACCCAACTTGCCCACACCGGCCAACAAGTCCTATCTGATGAAGGGTCGCGACCCAAAACGTCACCCATTCCTTTTCTCCAGAGATGTACAGCATGCCAGCGCCTCGACTTCTACTACTTCCATCAAAGGCTTAGGAAGTTCGAAATGTCAATAGACAATAGACAATAGGTGCAGGAGTAGGCCAGTTGGCCCTTCGTGCCAGCACCGCCATTCATTGTGATCATCCACATTCAGTACCTGTTCCTGCCCTCTCACCATATCCCCTGACTATCTTTAAGAGCACTATCCAAATCTCTCTTGAAAGCATTCAGAGAATTGGCCTCCACTGCCTTCTGAGGCAGAGAATTCCACAGATTCACAACTCTCTGGGTGAAAAGGTTTTTCCTCATCTCCGTTCTAAATGGCCAACCCCTTATTCTTAAACAGTGGGGCACTGGTTCTGGACCCCTCCAACATCGGGAACATGGTTCCTGCCTCTAGTGTGTCCAATCCCTTAATAATCTTTCATGTTTCAATAAGATTACCTCTCATCCTAAATTCCAGTGTATACAAGCCCAGTCGCTCCATTCTTTTAACATTCTGTCACCAACAACCTTCCCCTACACTAGTCCCACCTGCCTGCGTTTGGCCCATATCCCTCTAAACATGTCCTATCCATGTACCTGTCTAAATGTTTCATAAATATCGCGATAGTTCCTGCCTCAACTACCTCCTCCGGCAGCTCGTTCCATTACACCCACCACCCTTTGTGTGAAAAAGTTACCCCTCAGGTTCCTATTAAATCTTTTCCCTCCTCACCTTAAACCTATGTCCTCTGGTCCTTGATTCCCCTACTCTGGGCAAGGGACTCTGTGTGTTTACCTGATCTATTCCTCTCATGAACTTGCCACATAAACCCCCTTTAAACTGTTCCTCCCATACATAAATCACTTTTTAGGTACACAGCATGTTTGAAAAAGGCTGTTGGCATATTCTCCATCAGTTGGAGTAACCATATAACCATATATAACAATTACAGCACGGAAACAGGCCATCTCGGCCCTTCTAGTCCGTGCTGAACACGTATTCTCCCCTAGTCCCATCTACCTGCGCTCAGACCATAACCCTCCATTCCTTTCCCGTCCATATAACTACCCAATTTATTTTTAAATGATAAAAGTAGTTATTGAGTAGAGAAGTTGGGAGTTCATGTTGCAGTTATACAAGACGTTGGAGAGGCCACATTTAGAGTATTGTGTTCAGTTTTGGGACCGTGTTATAGGAAAGACGTTGTCAAGATTGAAATGGTGCAGAGAAGATTTACCAGGTGCCAGGACTCGAGGTGACTGAGTCATAAAGAGAGGTTGAGCAGTCTAGGACTTTATTGGAGCTAGGACTATAGGGCATGGATAGAATGGATGTGGAGAGGATGTTTCCACTAGTGGGAGAGTCTAGGACCAGAGGTCACAGCCTCAGAATTGAAGGACGTTCCTTTAGGAAGGAGATGAGGAGAAATTTCTTTAGTCAGAGGGTGGTGAATCTGTGGAATTCTTTGCCACAGACGGCTGTGGAGGCCAAGTCAATGGATATTTTTAAGGCAGAGATAGATAGATTCTTGATTAGTTCGGGTGTCAGAGGTTATCGGGAGAAGGAAGGAGAATGGGGTTAAGAGGGGAAGACAGATCAGCCATGATTGAATAGTGGGGTAGACTTGATGGGCCGAATGGCCTAATTCTGAAGTTGTGAAGTTCCAGTAGGGCTTTAATAGTGGACGCTGCTGATTCCCCAGATACATCCGGCTAAATAATACATATGGCTGGTGTCAATGGCAGAAGAGGGAGTGGCCGGGGTGCGACTCGCCCTTGATTATTGATCATTGATTATTGATCATTGACCCCAATGTGCAGGGAGTGGATGACAAAGTGGGATAACATGGAACTAGTTAGGAGGGAGAGATAGATCAGCCATGATTGAATGGAGGAGTAGACTTGATGGGCTGAACGGCCTCATTCTACTCCTATTCCTTATCCTTTATTCCTTAGAGCGCGGGAGGATGAGGGTGAACCTTTCGAGGTGTACAGACTCTCTTGCCCAGAGGGGCAGTAAAACGTAAAGCCGGAGGGAGGGGGGGATGAGAGGGGCAGGGTAAAGAGAGAAATGGGTGCGTACCCTGATGGGAAAGAGAGAGGGGGTACAGTATTACTTAAAATTGGGGAATTCAATGAATAAAAGTAGAATGATGTGTGAAGGGATGATCGATGGGCGGCACGGTGGCGCAGCGGTAGAGTTGGCGCCTTACAGCAAAATGCAGCGCCGGAGACCCGGGTTCGATCCCGACGACGGGCGCTGTCTGTATGGAGTTTGTACGTCCTCCCCGCGACCTGCGTGGGTTTTCTCCGAGATCCTCGGGGTTTCCTCCCACACTCCAAAGACGTACAGGGATGTAGGTTTAAGAAGGAACTACGGATGCTGGAAAATCGAAGGTAGACAGAAATGCTGGAGAAACTCAGCGGGTGAGGCAGCATCTATGGAGCCAACGTTTCGGGTCGAGAACCCTTCTTCAGACTGAATGGTTTGTAGGTCAATTGGCTTGGTGTAAATGTCAAAATTGTCCCTGGTGGGTGTAGGATAGTGTTAATGTTGGTCGACGTGGACCCGGTGGGCTGAAGGGTCTGTTTCTGTGCTGTATCTCCCAAACATACCAATGTGCCCGTCTCTCAAGTCAAGTCAAGTTTATTTGTCACGCACACATACGAGATGTGCAGTGAAATGAAAGTGGCAATGCTCGCGGACCTTTTGTGCAAAAGACAAACAACAAAACAACCAAACAAATTATAAACACAATCATAACACACATATTCTTTTACATAATAAATAATGGAAGGAAAAACGTTCAGTGGAGTTAGTCCCTGGTGAGATAGGCGTTTACAGTCCGAATGGCCTCTGGGAAGAAACTCCTTCTCAACCTCTCCGTTCTCACCGCATGGCAACGGAGGCGTTTGCCTGACCGTAGCAGCTGGAACAGTCCGTTGCAGGGGTGGAAGGGGTCTCCCATGATTTTATTTGCTCTGGAGTTGCACCTCCTGTTGTATAGTTCCTGCAGGGGGGCGAGTGAAGTTCCCATAGTGCGTTCGGCCGAACGCACTACTCTCTGCAGAGCCTTCTTGTCCTTGGCAGAGCAATTCCCAAACCAGATGGTAATGTTCCCGGACAAGATGCTTTCCACCGCCGCTGCGTAGAAGCACTGGAGGATCCTCGGAGACACTCAATGCTCTATCTCTCAATTAATTCAATCGCTGAAATGTTTTGATGTTAATGTAGTCTTTAAGTGCATGGTTTTCTTCCTTAAAACATCTCTTTGACTGAGGTTTTGATCATTTGCCCAGTTAATTACCTACATGGCTCACTGCCAGCGTTTGTTAGACAACGCTCCTTTGAAGGGAGAGATTTCAGTTTGTTACAAACTTGTTACCATGTAAATAGAGGATGGTGTTATCAGTCCGGTAACATCACCAACAGTGTTGAATAAAATACTGTAGACACAAGGAACTAGAGATGCTGGTTTACGCCAAAAAAAAAGACATTATTATGAAACAGAGAACATAGCAACATGGACAATAGGTGCAGGAGTAGGCCCATCGGTCCTTCGAGGCAGCACTGCCATTCAGTGTGATCATGGCATAATCGGTGCCCCGTTCCTGCTTTCTCTCCATATCTCTTGATTCCGTTAGCCCTAAGAGCTACACCTAAATCTCACTTGAAAACATCCAGTGAATCGGCCTCCATTGCGTTCTGTGGCAGAGAATTCCACAGATTCACAACTCTCTGGGTGAAAATGTTTTTCCTCATATCAGTCCCAAAGGGCCTGCACCTTATTCTTAAACTGTGACTCCTGGTTCTGGACTCTCCCAACATCGGGAACATTTTTCCTGCATCTAGCCTGTCCAATCCCTTAAGAATGTTATATGTTTCTATAAGACCCCCCTCATCCTTCTAAATTCCAGTGAATACAAGCCCAGTTGATCCATTCTTTCATCATCTGTCACTCCCGCCATCCTGGGAATTAACCTGGTGAACCTACGCTGCACTCCCTCAATAGCAAGAATGTCCTTCCTCAAATTAGGAGACCAAAACAGCACACAATCCTCCAGGTGCGATCTCACCAGGGTCTCTGTAGAACTGCAGAAGGATCTCATTGCTCCTATACTCAAATCAAAAGTATTGGAGTAACTCAGTGAGTCTGGCAGCATCTCTTGAGAACATGGAAAGGTGATGTTTTGGGTTGGGACCCTCTTCCGGACTGAAGAAGGGGACCGACCTAAAACCCTCACTATCCATGTTCTCCGGAGATGCTGCCGGACTCACATGGTTACTCCAGCACTTTTTTTTGGTACCTTTTGTGGCGCAGCGGTAGAGTTGCTGCCATATAGCGCCTGAGACCCGGGTTCGATCCTGACTATGGGCGCTGTCTGTACAGAGTTTGCACGTTCTCCCCGTGACCTGCCTGGGTTTTCTCTGGGATCTCCAGATTCCTCCCACACACCACACACCCACGGGTTTGTAGATTAATTGGCCTGGTATAGTTATAATTTGTCCCTAGGATAGCGTTAGTGTTGCGGGGATCGCTGGTTGGTGGGCCGAAGGGCCTGTTTCCGTGCTGTCTCTCCAAACTAAACTGAACAAGGAACTACAGATGTGTAAGAAAGAACTGCAGATGCAGGCACCATCAGAGGAAGGGTCTCAACCCGAAACGTCGCCCATTCCTTCTCTCCATAGATGCTGCCTCACCCGCTGAGTTACTCCAGCAAGGAACTACAGATGGTGGTTTGAACACAGAAAGGACACAAAGTGCTGGAGCAACTCAGAGGGTCAGGCAGCACTTCTGGAGAACATGGACAGACGGCGTTTTGGGTTGGGACCCTTTTCCAGAGTGAAGAAGACTCCCGAGCTAAAATAACACCCACCCATGCTCTCCAGAGATGCTGAATTACTGACCAGCTGCGTTACTCCAGCACTTTGTGTCTTTTTTAAGCCTGGAATAATTTCACCCATTCAGTTCCATTGGAATAAAATCCATTAATTTTACAATAGAAAATAGGTGCAGGAGTAGCCATTTGGCCCTTCGAGCCAGCACCGCCATTCAATGTGATCATGGCTGATCATCCCCAATCAGTACCCCGTTCCTGCTTTCTCCCCATATCCCCTGACTCCGCTATCTCTAAGAGCCCTATTTAGCTCTCTCTTGAAAGTATCCGGAGAACCGGCCTCCACCGCCCTCTGAGGCAGAGAATTCCACAGACTCACCACTCTCTGTGAGAAAAAGTGTTTCCTCGTCTCCGTTCTAAATGGCTTACTCCTTTTTCTTAAACTGTGGCCCCTGGTTCTGGACTCCCCCAACATCGGGAACATGTTTCCTGCCTCTAGCGAGTCCAAACCCTTAATAATCTTATATGTTTCAATAGGATTATGAAGGGTTTGGACACGCTAGAGGCAGGAAACATATTCCCGATGTTGGGGGAATTTTCATTGACTTTTCTGGGCGGTACTGTATGGTGAACAAGGATTTTGATTTCCTTCGTGGGGGAATAATGATTCTATGAAGCGTAATGGTTCAGCTACTTAACCAAGGGAACAACTTGGCATTGATTTGAGTCATTTTATGGCACCGTTTACACATTGTAAATTAATTGCCCGATGATCCAGCGTTATGTGGCAGCACGGTGGCACAGCAGCAGAGTTGCTGCCTCACAGCGCCAGAGACCAGGGTTCGTTCGATCCTGACCACGGGTGCTGTCTGCACAGAGTTTGTACGTATTTCCTATGGCCTGTGTGGGTTTTCTCCGGGTGCTCTGGTTTCCTCCCACACTCCAAAGACTTGCGACCTTGGAATAATTGTAAATTGTCCCCAGCATGTGTCGGAGAGGGCTAGTTTACGGAGTGTTCGCTGGGTCGGTGGGCTGAAGGGTCTCTTTGCTCTGTGTATCTCTGAAGAAGAATAAAGCAACAAACCTTTGTATGACAAGGCCGATATCAATGACATGTCTCCGTAAGGAGTTGTTAGCTCATCTATTGTGAATCGCTGCTAACTGAAATTTTTGCCAAGTAGTTCGATGATAGTGGACTGTCATGACAGTGTGATTGTAGCCACAGAAAAGCCAGGCCGAGCAATGAAGGCGTTTACTTCTTAAGAACAAAACACAAATTGCTGGAGGAACTCAGGAGGTCAGGCAGCATCTGCGGAGGGAAGGGACAGGCAACGTTTCTGGTCGGGACTTTTCTTCAGACTGATGGCGTTTGAAGGATCTCAGCTCAGAACGTCGCCTGTCCATTTCATCCACAGATGCTGCCTGACCCGCTGAGTTCTTCCAGCACATTGTGTTCTGCCTAGTTTAGAGATACACCGTGGAAACAGGCCCTTCGGCCCGCCGAGTCCGGGCCGACCAGCGATCCCCGCACTATAACCCTATCCTACACACACTAGGGACAATTTACACTTACACCAAGCCGATTAGCCTACAAACCTGTACGTCTTTGGGGTGTGGGAGGAAACCAGAGCGCCCGATGGAAAGCCCACGCAGGTCATGGGGAGAACGTACAAACTCCGTACAGACAGCACCCGTAGTCAGGATCGAACCCGGGCCTCTAAGCCTGTAGGGCAGCAACTCTACTGCCGTGCCGCCATTTTGCTCAAGATTCCAGCAACAGCGGTTCCTTGGGTGCCTCATTTTTAAGGACATTAGCCAAGAGGTACATCTTCAATAAAAGTCTGATAACTTTAGCAGATTTTACACTGTCAACAGTTTAGGAGGATGAGGGGGTCCTCGTTGAAACTTACCAAATAGTGCAAGGCCTGGATGGGGTGGATGTGGAGAGGATGTTTCCACTAGTGGGAGAGTCTAGGACTAGAGGGCACAGCCTCAGAATTAAAGGACGTTCTTTTAGGAAGGAGACGAGGAGAAATGTCTTTCGTCGGAGGGTGGTGAATCGGTGGAATTCTTTGCCACAGACGGCTGTGGAGGCCAAGTGATTGGGTATTATAAAGGCAGATTCTTGATTAGGACGGGTGTCAGGGGTGACGGGGAGAAGGCAGGAGAATGGGGTTGAGGTGGAAATCTAGGTCAGCCGTGACTGAATGGCAGAGTAGACGATGGGCTGAATGGCCTAATTCTAATCCTAACAACAAGAATGTATGAACAACAAATGGCCCTTCAGCCCACCGAGTTCCATGCTGACCAACCATCACCCATTCACACTAGTCCGATGTTACCCCTCTTTCTCAACCACTACCTACAGAAACCAATCAACCTACAAACCTGCACATTTTAAATAAAATTATAAACTCAAAACTAAAGACTCTGGACTTTCCAAAGACTTAAATGTGCTCCTTTCGTAAGGCCCCTGCAACAGTCAGCCCGTCCACACTCTATTTTCAGTCTGAAGAAGGGTCTCGGCCCGAAACGTCACCTATTCCTTTTTCTCGAGAAATGCTGCCTGACCCGCTGAGTTACTCCAGCACTTTGTGCCTACCTTCGGTTTAAACCAGCATCTGCACTTCCTCCCAACACATATGGAATATAGAAGTTGGGAGGTCATGTTGCAGTTGTATGAGACGTTGGTGAAGCCACATGTAAAGTGTTGTTTTGCGTTCTGGGCACCATGTTATAGGAAAGATGTGGTCAGGCTGGAAAGGATTTTGCGAGGACTCGATGGCCAGAGCTACGGGGAGAGGTTGGGCAGGCTAGGACTGTATTACCTGGAGCGAAGGAGGATGAGGGCTGATCTTATAAAGGTCTATAAGATTATTCAATTCAATTCAATTCAATTTATTTGTCATTTGGACCCCTTGAGGTCCAAATGAAATGACGTTTCTGCAGCCATACATTACAAACAAATACACCCAAGACACAACATAATTTACATAAACATCCATCACATCGCTGTGATGGAAGGCCAAAAAAACTTATCTCTCCACTGCACTCCCCCCCCCCCCCCCCACCCCCCCCCCCCCCCCCCCCCCCCGATGTCAGAGTTAAAGTCAAAGCCCCCCGGCTGGCGATGGCGATTGTCCCGTGGCCATTAAAGCCACGCCGGCTGGTGCGAGGTCGCACACTGGGTCTTGGTGTTGGAGCCCCCGGCGTGCGCTCGCAGAGTCCCGCGGCCATTCCAAGCCGCGCGGGGCGGTGCTGTAAGGCCCCGCTCCAGGAGCTCTTCGACCCCGCAACTCGGGCGGGAGAAGTCGCCGTTGCGGGAGCCCTGAAAAGCGGTCTCCCTCCAGGGAGAGATTAAAAGTTACTCCCTCCCACCCCACCCCCATCCCCCCACACACACACCCCAACAAAAAATAACAAAAACTCCATAAAAACATAGACAAAAAATAATAAAAACGCAGACGGGCTGCAGAGGCCGCTGCTGACGAGAGTCGCACCGCCTACCGTCTACTCTAATGAGGAGAAGAGATAGGGTGAATTTAAGGTGTTTTATCCAGGATAATGGCATTTGTTTGTGAGGAGGGCAAGATTGAATACAAACCTAATGGACAGCTATTTCACTCAGGAGTGGTGGATTAATAGAACGAGCTGCCAGAGAAGGCAGATACTATAACAGCATTTCAAAGACAATTGGCCAGGTAGATGGATGGGAATGTTTTAAAGGGATATGGGTCATAGACAGGCTAATGCGACTAGCTCTGGGGCATCTTGGTTGGCAGGGATTAGTTGGGCCAAAGGGCCTGTTTCCATATGACATCATTATGTAAGTGGCACCGTGGCGCAGCGGTAGAGTTGCTGCCTTACGGCGCCAGAGACCCGGGTTCGATCCTGACTACGGGAGCTTGTCTGTACGGAGTTTGTACGTTCTCCCCGTGACCTGCGTGGGTTTTCTCCGAGATATTCGGTTTCCTGCCACACTCCAAAGGTTTGTAGGTTCATTGTATTTGGTAAAATTGTAAATTGTCCCTAGTGTGTGTGTAGGATAGTGTTAATGTGCGGGGATCGCTGGTCGGTTAGCCGAAGGGCCTGTTTCTGCGCTGTACCGCTAAACTAATGTTTTTTTCAACACTAAATCAGGATGTCTTTGTACTGCTCATTGCACATAACATCTGTTGAAAAGTATCATTGATTTCATATTAGACTGAAGATATCCAGGATGTTCGGCTCAATATTTTTGTCTAGTCACTAAAACAATGAGTGGGAACATCATTGAAACTTACCGAATAGGGAAAGGCCAGAATAGAGTGGACACTGAGAGGATGTTTCCACTAGTGGGAGAGTTTAGTTTATAGATACAGTGCAGAAACAGGCCCTTTGGCCCACCGAGTCCGTGCCGATTAGCGATCCCCGTACACTAACACAAGCCTACACATATTAGGGACAATTTATACTCATAGCAAGTATACAAAACCAAGCCAATTAACCTACAATCCTGTACGTCTTTGGAGTGTGGGAGGAAACCGAAGATCTCGAAGACAACCCACACAGGTCACGGGGCGAACGTGCAAACTCCGTACAGACAGCACCCGTAGCCGGGATTGAACCCGGGTCTCCGGCGCTTCAAGTGCTGTAAGGCAGCAACTCTACCGCTGTGCCACCCTTTAGGATCAGAGGGCACAGCCTCAGAATAAAAGGATGTACCTTTAGGAACGAGAGGAGGAGGAATTTCTTTGTTGTCAGTGCGTGGTGAACCAGTGGCGTTCATTGATGTAGGTGATGGTGATCGCTGGTCGGCGTGGACTCGATGGGCCGAAGGGCCTGTTTCCACACTGTATTGCGAATCTCAAGTGAACTAAGCGCTGATAAATATATGATAATGAAAAATAAAATATATTAATAACCATGATAATGACCATAATAGTACAAAAACCAAGAATAAAGACCTATCTTGTTCAACCTTTCTCTGTAACTTAGTTGTTGAAACCCAGGTAACATTCTAGTAAATCTCCTCTGTACTCTCTCTATTTTGTTGACGTCTTTCCTATAATTTAGCGACCAAAATTGTACACCATACTCCAGAATTGGCCTCACCAATGCCTTGTACAATTTTTACATTACATCCCAAATTCTATACTCAATGCTCTGATTTATAAATGCCAGCACACCAAAAGCTTTCTTTACCACCCTATCTACAAGAGATTCCTCCTTCAGGGAACTTTGCACAGTTATTCCTAGATCCCTCCGTTCAACTGCATTCCTCAATTTGCTCCCATTTACTGCTGCCTGACCCGCTGCCTGATGCTGCCTGACCCGCTGAGTTACTCCAGCTTTTTAGTGTCTAACTTAATTCCAATTTTTTTTGTTAGTCAGTTCCTTTTGGGATCAAGGATGACTTGCTTCTACTCCAATTCTGTCAGCTTTGAGGCGGATAATGAGGTCAATGTGGGAATCGCAAACAGTTGGGCGTTGGAGGGATTGGTGGGATATGGCTTGTACGATACTGCTCTCTGTCCAACACTTACACGGCCTCAATGTTCTCAATATCACAGTCATACAGTGGGAAAAACAGGCCATTCGGCCCATCATGTCAATGCCAACCACTGGGAAACCAATCCATATTAATCCTTTCTTACACCAGTTGACCCGCAGTTTGAGTTGAGTTTATTGTCACGTGTACTGAGGTACAGTGAAAATAGACAATAGGTGCAAGAGTAGGCCATTCGGCCCTTCGAGCCAGCGCCGCCATTCAATGTGATCATGGCTGATCATCCCCAATCAGTACCCCGTTCCTGCCTTCTCTCCATATCCCCTGACTCTGCTATCTTTAATAGCCCTATCTAGCTCTCCCTTGAAAGTATCCAGAGAACCAGCCTCCACCTGAGGCAGAGAATTCCACAGATTCACAGCTCTCTCTGAGAAAAAGTGTTTCCTCGTCTCTGTTCTATATGGCTTATTCCTAATTCGTAGAGTTATTGACGCGTGCTAACCAGCCAGTGGAAAGACAATTCATGATTACAATTGAGCCGTCCACAGTGTACAGATAAGTGCTAAAGGGAATAATGTGAATAGCATAGTTAAAGTCAGTAATGTTGTTGTCGGAGAAGAGATTTAAATGAGTGGAGCGATTGTGATGCGTGATTGCAGACACACTTCTGTAACCAGCCCACAAAGAGTCTCCTGGCTTGGCCGCCATCTTCTAAATCCATGGAATTCAAGTGAACGCAGCGGTAGAGTTGCTGCCTTACAGCGCCAGAGACCCGGGTAAGATCCTGATTACAGGTGCTGTCTGTGCGGAGTTTGCACGTTCTCCCCGTGACCTGCGTGGTTTTTCTCCGTGTGCTCTGGTTTCCTCCCACACTCCAAAGACGTGCGGGTTTGTAGGTTAATTGTATACCTCGTGTATGTAGGATAGAGTCGGCGCGGACTCGGTGGGCCGAAGGGCATGTATGTGTGTGTGATGTACTGTTCTATGCTCAGTGTTCAAACTTGTTCACCACATTGAGTGAATCTGGGACAGAGGTCCCCAGGAGTTAGTGGCTTTAGTTCCGTTTCGAGATACAGCGCGGCAACAGGCCCTTCATCCCAACCGGGTCGGCGCCGACCAGCGATCCCCGCGCACTAACACTATCCTAGCAACACACTCAGGACAATTTTTATATTGCTACCAAGCCAATTTACCTACATATCTGCACATCTTTGGAGCGTGGGAGAAAGCCGAAGATCTCGGAGAAAACCCACGCTGGTTACATACAACTGTACAAACTCCGTACAGTCAGCACCCGTAGTCAGAATCAACTCCGGGTCTCCAGCGCTGTGAGGCAGTAACTCTGCCGCTGCGCCACCGTGTTACACATCTTTACGCAACAAGTGGATGGATAGGACAAGTTTAGAGGGATATGGGCCAAATTCAGGCAGGTGGGATTAGTATAGCTGGGACATGTTGGTTGATGTAGGCAACCATATAACAATTACAGCAGGGAAACAGGCCATCATGCCCTACAAGTCCGTGCCGAACAACATTTTTTCCCTTTCCCACCTGCCTGCACTCATAGTCTACCCGCCATTCCCTTCTCAACCATATGCCTATAGAATTTATTTTTGCATGAGTACCAACGAATCTGCCTTCACCACTTCTGCACTGGAAGCCATTCCACACCGCTACCACTCATGGCTAAAGAATCCCCCTCATGTACCCCTAAACTTCTGTCCCTTAATTCCAAGTCTGAAGATTCCCTTGATGCCACAAGGGCCACATCTGAAGATTCTTAATTGATGTGGGCAATGAACGAAGGCCTCAACTTCCACGCTGTGGCAGATGAGTTGATTGTAATCACGTAGGCCACTCGTGCCATCAATCTACTCGCCATTCAATAATAATAATCTATCTAATAACCGCTTCCTCCTAGCCTCTGACACCATACTAATCCCAATATCCTCTGACTATCCATCTACTATCTATGATCTATCTATCTATATCTATCTATCTATCTATCTATCTATCTATCTATCTATCTATCTATCTATCTATCTATCTATCTATCTATCTATCTATCTATCTATCTATCTATCTATCTATCTATCTATCTATCTATCTATCCCTTATCTATCTATCTATCCCTTAAAAATATCCACTGACTTGGCCTCTACAGCCTTCACAGACTCACGACCCTCTGACTAAAGACATTTCTCCTCATCTCCTTCCCGAAAGAACATCCTTTAATTCAGAGGCTATGACCTCTAGTCTTAGACTCTCCCACCTGTTGAAACATCCACTCTATCCAAGCCTTTCACTCTTCTGTATGCTTCAATGAGGTATGGGCTTTCCACTGACTGGATTGCACTGAACAGATTTTATTTTAAATGTACACGTGACAATAAACTTGTTTGAAGTGTGCCCCTTCCCCTCCTGTCTGTGAGGTGACAATCTACTGAACTGCACTTGTGATAACATTGAAGAGAGACACAAAATGCCAGATTGACTCAGCAGGACAGGCAGCATCTCTGGAGAGAAGGAATGGGTGATGTTTCGGGTCGACACCTACATCACCCATTCCTTTTCTCCAAGGATGCTGCCTTTCCTGCTGAGTTACAATAAACAATAAACAATAGGTGCAGGAGTAGGCCATTCGGCCCTTCGAGCCAGCACTGCCATTCAATATGATCATGGCTGATCATCCACAATCAGTACCCCGTTCCTTCCTTCTCCCCATATCCCCTGACTCCGCTATCTTTAAGAGCCCTATCTAGCTCTCCCTTGAAAGTATCCAGAGAACCTGCCTCCACAGAGAATTCCACAGACTCACAACTCACTGTGAGAAAAAATGTTTCCCCGTCTCCGTTCTAAATGGCTTACCCCTTATTCTTAAACTGTGGCCCCTGATTCTGGACTCCCACAACATCGGGAACATGTTTCCTGCCTCCAGCGTGTCCAAACCCTTAATAATCTTATATGTTTCAATAAGAATCCCTCTCATCCTTCTAAACTCCAGAGCGTACAAGCCCAGCCGCTCCATTCTCTCAGCATATGACATTCCCGCCATCCTGGAAATTAACCTTGTAAACCTACACTGCACTCCCTCAATAGCAAGAATGTCCTTCCTCAAATTAGGAGACCAAAACTGCACACAATATTCCAGGTGTGGTTTCACTAGGGCCCTGTACAACTGTGTAGGGGAATGACGGGAGCTGCCTGTGCGTAGTTTCTACGTTCCTACACTCAACTCTTCTTGTTATGAGGGCCAACATGCCATCACTTTATTCACTGCCTGCTGTACCTGCATGCTTACTTTCAGTGATTGATCAACCAGGACCGCCAGATCCCGTTGTAGTTCCCTTTTTCCCAACTTGACACCAATTATATAAACCCTTTCAGCATTTTGTGTCGTATCTTTGGTGTAAACCAGCATCTGCACTTCCTTCCTACACGTGGTAGAATAAAACGTCTCAGTTGCTATCTTTAGCACAGAAGGTGAGGAGAGCAAATTCATTCATGCTTATGTTAATATCACAGACCATTATCTCATCTTACGTCAATGATTATGTTAACAACGGTGTTAAAAGCCTGTAAACAGTAGCTGGTAACAGAGTGTGAATTGGTTGTGGTTATAAATAGCACAGGGCAAAAATAAATCTGTTGCTTTTGTAAGTGGGGGGAGAGTAGATAGAATGAAGAATGTACCACTCACAAGATATACACAAAATGCTGGAGGAAAGGGCCTGTCCCACTGCCGTATCGGGGTTGCCGAAAGATTTTGAACGTTTCAAAATCCAGCCGAAAGATTTTGAACGTTTCAAAATCCAGCAGCGACAAAAAAAAACTTCGTCACCGCCGCGACTTCCGTGGTCACATGATACGTCTGTCAATGATGCCGGCAGCAGTCGCCAAAAGAAAATAGCCAAGTGGATCAGGCCCTTAACTCAGCGGGTCAGACAGCATCTCTGGAGAGAGAGAATGGGTGACGTTTCAGGTCAAGATCCTTCTTCAGACTGAGAGTCAGGGGAGAAGGGGACTAGACAATAGATAATAGACTAGGAGCAGGAGTTGGCCATTTGGCCCTTCAAGCCAGCACTGCCATTCATTGCAATCATGACTGATCATCCCCAATCAGTACCCCGTTCCTGCCTTCTCCCCATATCCCCTGACTCCGCTATCTTTAAGAACCCTATCTAGCTCTCTCTTGAAAGTATCCAGAGAACCAACCTCCACCGCCCTCTGAGGCAGAGAATTCCACAGACTCACAACTCTCTGTGAGAAAAAGTGTTTCCTCATCTCCGTTATAAATGTCTTACCCCTTATTCTTAAACTGTGGCCCCTGGTTCTGGACTCCCCCACAATCGGGAACATGTTTCCTGCCTCTAGCGTGTCCAATCCCTTAATATTCTTATATGTTTCAATAAGGTCCCCTCTCATCCTTCTAAACTCCAGAGTGTACAAGCCCAGCCGCTCCATTCTCTCAGCATATGACAGTCCCGCCATCCCAGGAATTAACCTGGTGAACCTACGCTGCACTCCCTCAATAGCAAGAATGTCCTTCCTTAAATTTGGAGACCAAAACTGCACACAATACTCCAGGTGTGGTCTCACTAGGGCCCTGTACAACTGCAGAAGGACCTCTTTGATCTGGAAGGGTAAGTTGTGAAAATTCAGTGCAGGGGAATGACGGGAGCTGCCTGTGCGTAGTTTCTACATTCTCCCTGGCACCACGTGGTTTTGTCCGGTTACCTGCCACATTCCAAAGACATTCATGTTTGCAGATTGATTGTCTTCTGTGAATTGATTCTAGGGTGTAGGATGGAAAAGTGGGATAACATAGGATTAGTGTGCGTGTGATCAATGGTTGGCATGGACTTGCTGGGCCGAAGGGCCTGTTTCTGTGCTGTATTTCGGAACTAAAACAAACTAGACATATGTTTAAAGTGAGCGGGGAAAGGTAGGAACCTGAGGGGGCAACTTTTCATTCAAAGGGTGGTGAGCATATGGAACCCAAACTCTAACCTTTTAATTCAGATTCAGATTCAGATTCAATTTTAATTGTCATTGTCAGTGTACAGTACAGAGACAACGAAATGCATTTAGCATCTCCCTGGAAGAGCGACATAGCAAACGATTTGAATAAATAATAATAAGTCACCGAGGTACGTTGTTGAGTAGAGTGACAGCCGCCGGGAAGAAGCTATTCCTGGACCTGCTGGTTCGGCAACGGAGAGACCTGTAGTGCCTCCCGGATGGTAGGAGGGTAAACAGTCCATGGTTGGGGTGAGAGCAGTCCTTGGCGATGCTGAGCGCCCTCCGCAGACAACCCTTGCTTTGGACGGACTCAATGGAGGGGAGCGAGGAACCGGTGATGCGTTGGGCAATTTTCACCACCCTCTGCAATGCCTTCCGGTCGGAGACAGAGCAGTTGCCATACCATACTGTGATGCAGTTGGTAAGGATGCTCTCGATGGTGCAGCGGTAGAAGTTCACCAGGATCTGAGGAGACAGATGGACCTTCTTCAGTCTCCTCGGGAAGAAGAGACGCTGGTGAGCCTTCTTGATCAGAGTTGAGGTATTGTGGGTCCAAGAGAGGTCATCGGAGATGTTGACTCCCAGGAACCTGAAGCTAGAAACACGTTCCACCTCCGTCCCGTTAATGTGGATGGGGGTGTGCGTGCCGCCTCTGGACTTCCTGAAGTCTACAATGAGCTCCTTGGTCTTCTTGGAGTTAAGGGCCAGGTTGTTGTCAGCGCACCATGCTGCTAAGTGCTGGACCTCCTCCCTGTAGGCCAACTCATTGTTGTTGCTGATTAGGCCAATCACCGTTGTATCATCTGCATACTTGTTTTAATCCAGTCAACATGCTCGTAACTCACTTCTGCATCCTTTCCAAAGCCTCCACGTCTTTAATCTAATGAGGCAAAGAGAACTACATGCTATGTTCCAAAAAAAAAAACCAAGTGCTGGAGTAACTCAGCGGGTCAGGCAGCATCTCTGGAGAACGTGGAGAGATGACAATGCGAGCTGGGACCCTTCTTCAGACTGATTATTATAGGTGGGGGGGGGGGGGGGGGGGGGGGGGGGGGGGGGGGGGGGGGGGAGATAGGGGGGGGGGGGGGGGGGGGTGGGGGGGGGGGGGGGGGGGGGGGGGGGGGGGGGGGGGTGGGGGGGGGGGGGGTGGGGGGGGGGGTGGAAGAGAGATTGCAGGAGAAAGCCTTCTGTGACTTAAAAACCTTTGGATCCAAAAACGTAGCAAGTTGGATCCTAAATTTGGCCTCAACGGAAGAAAGATATGATAAGCACAAGTGATTCAGGACTTGTTGTGGAATTCCACAGGGCTCTGACCTAGGGTTGCCAACAAAAAACGGGACGAATTCCTGACGGCAATTCGTTGATTGAATCGGCCGTGGCTGGGTGAATGATGAGTTGGCCCCGGGTGCTGGACTGTACACAAAGTCCAGCCGGCAGGGCCAGCTGAGGAGTTTTGGCCCGGGCCTCGCGACGTTGCTCGTGAACCGATGATCGGCCGTGAGAAGGAGGGGGTGGTGGCGGTGTCGGCGGTCAGCGAAGGTGCGAAGGTCGGACAGGTGGCCGGGCTGCCGACCGACCGACGGGGCCACGGGCGAGGCGCTGCTGCTGCTGTTGCTGCTGCTGCACTCCACGGGCTGCACTACGTCGGGACGGGTGAGGCGGGGGCCGGACGCGGCGCTCCGACCCGACAGTCCCCTCGACCCGAGTAGTAGCGGTCAAATACGGGACAAGGGCGGTCGATGCAGACTCAGCTGATCAAGGGGGTTATTCCTGCGTTGTTTCACTAAATCTTCTTGTTTAGTCCACGGACAAGATTAGAAGTTGAGCCAGAGTTGAACACACTTCTCCGCATCTGCATACATACAATGGTGTCTGTCTGGTCACTTCTTGTACGTGGTGGTGGAAAGATTGGTCTGTCTGTCAGACGGGAACGCTCTTTCCTTGACCCCAGTCTAAAATAAATAAACAGTTATCATCAAAATGACATTGCCCTTATGGCCAATTGATGCACGAAGATTGTGCTAGAATGGGCAGGATTATAAGGTACAAACAACACTGATAAACAGCAACGATAGACACAAAATGCTGGAGTAATTCTGCCCCCTGTCCCACTTAGGAAACCTGAACGGAAACCTCTGGAGACTTTGAGCCCCACCCAAGGTTTCCGTGTGGTTCCCGGAGGTTGCAGGTGGTTGCCGGAGGTTGCAGGTAGTGGAAGCAGGTAGGGAGACTGACAAAAACCTCCGGGAACCGCACGGAAACCTTGGGTGGGGAGCAAAGTCTCCAGAGGTTTCCGTTCAGGTTTCCTAAGTGAGACAGGGGCATAAACTCAGCAGGGCCAGACCCGAAACGTCACCAATTCTTTTTCTCCAGAGATGCAGCCTGACCTGCTGAGTTACTCCAGCTTTTTGTGTCTCTCTTCAGAGTGTACCACCATCTGTAGTTCCTTCCTACGCATCAATAAAGAACACTTCCCTGCTTGAACAGACAAAGTCCAAGAAAGCAACTCCTTTGAAGACTGAAGAAGTGTGAAGAAGGGTCTCGACCCGAAAGGTCACCTATTCCTTCGCTCCAAAAATGCTGCCTGTCCCGCTGAGTTTCTCCAGCATTTTTGTCTACCTTTGAAGACAGTGGATAGTTTAGTTTAGTTTATTGTCACATGTAGCGAGGTAAACATAGAAACATAGAAATTAGGTGCAGGAGTAGGCCATTCGGCCCTTCGAGCCTGCACCGCCATTCAATATGATCATGGCTGATCATCCAACTCAGTATCCCGTACCTGCCTTCTCTCCATACCCCCTGATCCCCTTAGCCAGAAGGGCCACATCTAACTCCCTCTTAAATATAGCCAATGAACTGGCCTCAACTACCCTCTGTGGCAGAGAGTTCCAGAGATTCACCACTCTCTGTGTGAAAAAAGTTCTTCTCATCTCGGTTTTAAAGGATTTCCCCCATATCCTTAAGCTGTGACCCCTTCTCCTGGACTTCCCCAACATCGGGAACAATCTTCCTGCATCTAGCCTGTCCAACCCCTTAAGAATGTTGTAAGTTTCTATAAGATCCCTTCTCAATCTCCTAAAATCTAGAGAGCATAAACAAGTCTATCCAGTCTTTCTTCATAAGACAGTCCTGACATCCCAGGAATCAGTCTGGTGAACCTTCTCTGCACTCCCTCTATGGCAATAATGTCCTTCCTCAGATTTGGAGACCAAAACTGTACGCAATACTCCAGGTGTGGTCTCACCAAGACCCTGTACAACTGCAGTAGAACCTCCCTGCTCCTATACTCAAATCCTTTTGCTATGAAAGCTAACATACCATTCGCTTTCTTTACTGCCTGCTGCACCTGCATGCCTACCTTCAATGACTGGTGTACCATGACACCCAGGTCTCGCTGCATCTCCCCCTTTCCCAATCTGCCACCATTTAAATAATAGTGTACAGTTTAGGTACAGTGAAAAGCTTTTGTTGCGTGCTAACCAGTCAGTCAAGAAGATAGACACAAAAAGCTGGAGTAACTCAGCGGGAAAGGCAGCATCTCTGGAGAGAAGGAGTGGGTGACGTTTCGGGTCGAGACCCGTAATACACGATTAGAATCGAGCCATCCAAAGTGTACAGATACATGATATGGGAATAACGTTTAGTGTAAGGTAAAGTCCAATCAATGATAGTCCGAGGGTCACCAAGGAGGTAGATTGCAGCTCAGGACTGCTCTCTGGTTGTGGTAGGGTGATTCAGTTGCCCGATAACAGTGCGTGTTGTAATCTACACACATTTTAATCAGCCACCAGGTTGATAATCGAAGATCTGAAATGAAGACTTTTGGTTCGAGCACATTTGGATTATTGCGTTTAGGTCAGGTCACCCCATGATAGGAAAGCTGTGGCGGGTTCCCCTCCCCTACTATAGATGAGGCTCTCTCCAGAGTCGCCGTAACACTGCTCTCTCTCCCCATCCCCCCACTCGTAACAAGGGCAGAGTCCCCCTAGTTCGTCTCCAATTCTGGTAGCCCTTGCTGTCTCCTCCCCTTCTCAGCTCTCCCTCTGCCCGCGGGCTCCTCCTCTTCCTTTCTCCTTTCTTCTCCCCACCCACCCTACATCAGTCTGAAGAAAGGATTCGGCCCGAAACGTTGCCTATTTCCTTCGCTCCATAGATGCTGCTGCACCCGCTGAGTTTCTCCAGCACTTTTGTCAACCTTCGATTTTCCAGCATCTGCAGTTCCTTCTTAAACAAGGTATGGCAGCTTCTGAGTGGGTGTAGAGGAGGTTTACCAGAATTCTGCCTGGGTTGGAGGGTGTTAGCTACAAGGAGAAGTTGTTCAAATTTGGATTGTTTTTTCTGAAGTGTCTTAGGATCAGGGAGACCTGATACAGGTATATCAAAGGTATATCTGAATAAGGGGTCTCGACCCAAAACATCACCCATTCCTTCTAAGCAGAGTTGCTGCCTGTCCCGCTGAGTTACTCCAGCATTTTGTGTCTATCTTCAGTATAAGAGGCATAGATATGGTAGACAGATAGAACGTTGATCCCAAGGTGGAATTGCCAAAGACTAAAGGGCATAGCTTGCAGGTGAGAGGGGCAACGTTTAAAGGAGATATGTGGGGCAAATCTTTTCTACAAAGGGTGATGTCTGCCAAGAACATGCTGTCAGGGATTGTGGTGGAAGCAGATACGATAATGGCATTTAGGCGGCTTTTAGATAGGCACGTGGATATATAGGGCATGGATTATGTGCAGGCAGAGGAGAGGGCAGTCACGGTGGCGCAGCGGTAGAGTTGCTGCCTTACAGCGAATGCAGCGCCGGAGACCCGGGTTCAATCCCGACTACGGGCGCTGTCTGTACAGCGTTTGTACGTTCTCCCCGTGACCTGCGTGGGTTTTCTCAGAGATCTTCAGTTTCCTCCCACACTCCAAAGACGTGCAGGTTTGTAGGTTAATTGGCTTGGTAAATGTAAAAATTGTCCCTAGTGGGTGTAGGATAGTGTTAGTGTGCGGGGATCACATGTGTGGTACGGACCCGGTGGGCTGAAGGGCCTGTTTGTTTCCCTGCTGTATCTCTAAACTAAACTAAACTAAACTAAACTAAACTAAAAATTAGTTTAGAAACATAGAAACATAGAAAATAGGTGCAGGAGTAGGCCATTCGGCCCTTCGAGCCAGCGCTGCCATTCAATGTGATCATGGCTGATCATACACAATCGGTACCCCGTTCCTGTTTTCTCCCCATATCCCTTGATTCCGTCAGCCTTTGAAAACATCCAGTGAATCGGCCTCCACTGCCTTCTGTGGAAAAGAATTCCACAGGTTCACAACTCTCTGGGTGAAAAAGTTTTTCCTCCTTTCAGTCCTAAATGGCATACCCCCCTGGATCTGGACTCCCCCAACATCGGGAAAAAAAATTCCTGCATCTATAATTTTAACAATTTTTAACCTGGAATAACATGGACGTTGTGGGCCGAATGGCCTGTTCCCATGCTGTATGTTCTTTCATATGTTTAGTTTATTGTCACGTGTACCGAGGTACAGTGAAAAGCTTTTGTTGTGTGCTAACCAGTCAGCGGAAAGACAATACATGATTACAATCGAGCCGTCCACAGCGTATAGATACATGATAAGGGAATAATGTTTAGTGCAAGGTAAAGCCAGTGAACTGTACATTGTGGAAGGCTTGATTGTAATCATTGCATAGTTATATTTCATTGACTGGATAGCATGCGACAAAAAATGTTTCACTGTCCCTCCGAACCTCATTCATTCATTCATCGTCGTTGAAGACATTAGCGATGCAGTGGCGCTGCTTTCCGATGGGAACGGTGACGGACGCACCACACATCTCTGTCCTCCATTCCTGCGGACTTCCGCTGCTGGGAGTATAGGATGTAGGTGTGTGTGTGTGTGCTTTATCATCATTCCTTACAATGCCATGTACGACAGTGATCGCAACTTCTACTGAAGTGTGGATGGCCGTTGGCTCGCTAGGAGCTCATCCGTGTTTTGACAGGTCTTGTTTTTGGTCCTGCTGGGGGTCCACAGACCTCCCCCCCCCCCCCCCCTCCTCAACTGGCAAACCAGGTGGGGGAGACGGTTTAGTGGCCAACTATCCAACCATGGAGCAGGTAGCACGGGATTACATGGAACCAAACTAAACTAAATGCAAGTAAATGGGAACAGCCAAGAATGGCAACTTGGTGGGCATGGACAAAGTGGGCTGAAGGGCCTGCTTCTGTCATCCACGGCTCAAAGACTATAGCTCTATGACTCTGTGGCTCTGCGGGCATTGTACTCGCTGGAGAAGGATGAGGGGGGATCTTATAGAAACATATAAAATGATAAAAATGGCAGGACAAGCTAGATGCAGGAAAAATGTTCCCAATGATGGGGGAGCCTTGAACCAGGGGCCACACAGTCTAATATCCCTGTCCCATGGTACGAGTCCATTCCAAGAGCTCTCCCGAGTTAAAAAAAAATCAAACTCATGATAAGAACAGAAAATGAACATAGCGGGTACGTCTCTTAGTGGCTCGTAACGCTAACGACAGGAACTCGGGAAGACTCGCTAACGGCAGGTAAGCACCGGGAAGACTCGTGAAGATGTTTTTAAACTCTAACAAATTTTTCCATTCTTCTTCAATTACCTCTTTCACTCCTCTTCCTTTTTTTTTTATTTTAGTTTTCTTTTTCCTTCTTCCCTCTCTCTATTTCATCTATCCCTTTAGCTCTATCTAGTTATAAAAAAAAACGAAGAAAAATGCAAAAAGTATTGGAGACAATGTAATAATAACTGACAATATTATCAATTTAAAAATGTAAGACAGTAATGATGTAATAGATTATGCACCTATCTCCAATAATAAAATTTAAAAATAAATAAATAAATAAATAATAATTAAAAAAATGTCCACGAGAGACACGAGTACCGACGAGTGGCCATTACCGTAAATCTCCCAGTTGGAATCAGGGCGAACTCGGGAGAGCTCTTGGAATGGGCTATAAGAATAAAGGGGAGGCCATTTAAAAGTGAGATGAGAAAAAAACGTTTTCGCCCAGAGTTGTGAATCTGTGGAATTCTCTGCCACAGAAGGCAGTGGAGGCTGATTCACTGGATCTGCTGCTACTTCTTGCGTTTGAGGCAGCAGAAGTCTGCAGCAGGGTGATGCCATGCGCAGGAGCTGCCCTAAAATGGGGCGCATGCTCCGGGTCGGCGCCGAACTGCTGCGCTGCTGCTGTCTCTTTGTGTGTTGCCGTTCGCCTGACTGAGGTCAGTTGACAGGGCTCACGACGAGGAGGTCGACAACATCAGCCCCCATTCACTTCCTAATCTGAGGAAGGACATTCTTGCCATAGAGGGAGTGGAGTACAGAGAAGGTTCACCAGACTGATTCCTGGGATGTCAGGACTTTCATATGAAGGAAGACTGGATAGACTCTGCTTGAATTTAGAAGATTGAGGGGGGATCTTATAGAAACTTACAAAATTCTTAAGGGGTTGGACAGGCTAGATGCAGGAAGATTGTTCCCGATGTTGGGGAAGTCCAGAACAAGGGGTCGCAGTTTAAGGATAAGGGGGAAATCACTTAAGACTGAGATGAGGAAAACATTTTTCGCACAGAGAGTGGCGAATCTGTGGAATTCTCTGCCGCAGAAGGTAGTTGAGGTCAGTTCATTGGCTATATTTAAGAGGGAGTTAGATGTGGCCCTTGTGGCTAAAGGATCAGGGGGTATGGAGAGAAGGCAGGTACAGGATACTGAGTTGGATGATCAGCCATGATCATATTGAATGGCGGTGCAGGATCGAAGGGCCAAATGACCTACTCCTGCACCTATTTTCTATGTTTCTATGAATTTAAACGAGAGTTAGATAGAGCTTAGGGGCCAGCGGAATTGAGGGATATGGGGAGAAAGCCGGCACGGGTTATTGATGGTGGATGATCAGCCATGATCACAATGAATGGCGGTGCTGGCTCGAAGGGCCAAATGGCTTCCTCCTGCACCTGTTGACTCCCCCAACATGTTCCCCATGAACCAGGGGCCACAGTTTAAGAATAAGGGGTAAGCCATTTAGAACAGTGACGAGGAAACACTTTTTCTCACAGAGAGTTGTGAGTCTGTGGAATTCTCTGCCTCAGAGGGTGGTGGAGGCCGGTTCTCTGGATACTTTCAAGAGCTAGATAGGGCTCTTAAAGATCAGCGGAGTCAGGGGATACGGGGAGAAGGCAGGAACGGGGTACTGATTAGGGATGATCAGCCATGATCACATTGAATGGCGGTGCTGGCTCGAAGGGCCGAATGGCCTACTCCTGCACCTGTTGTCTATTGTCTATTGTCAATTTTCTATAAGTCAATGACTCTGGCTCTATAACTCTGTGGCTCCATAGGTCTCTGACTATGATGCTATGTGTGTGTGGCTCCAGCACTGGCTCTTGTGGTGCTGCAACTATGGTTCTATGTCTGAAATTACACTTTGACTCTGTGATTCGATCCTGTCCTGAACGTTGGAACAGCTATCAGACCATTCAGAAACCATGCTGTCTAGCCCTTTCACTCACCATAGATTCTTGGAGTTACACAGCATGGACGCGGGCCCTTCAGCCCAACTCGTCCATTCTGACCAAGGTATCTAGCTGCGCTGGTCCCACCTGCCCACCGCGTTTGGCCCATATCCCTCCAAACCTTTACCTATCCATATACCTGCCCAAGCATCTTCTAAACATTGTGAATGTTACCTGGCGTAAGAAATCAAGCCTGTTGTTGGTTTAAAGATCTCAGGTGACTAATGACATCTCCAACAACGGAGTACTTTCTCCACACCATCCTTTGACCTCTGGGTTAGAAGGAATTGGCTGCGGCCTACACGTACCTCACTGATGTGACCAACGCAACACTGGTGATCACTGGTGCTGGGGGAGCAGCAGGCAATAAACAGTGCGATTACAATCCCGCAGTTAGTGCATGGTGGTGGTGCCCCTGCTTCACAGCGCCAGAGACCCGCCATCGATCCTGACCTCAGGTGCTGTCCACATCCTCCCTGTGACCGCGTGGGGTTCCTCTGGGTTTCATAAGTTCATAAATTCTAGGAGTAGAATTAGGCCAGTTGGCCCATCAGGTCAACTCCACCATTCAATCGTGGCTGATCTATCTTTCCATCTCAACCCCATTCTCCTGCCTTCTCCCCATAACACACGGATCTGTCAATCTGCACTTTGGCTTGGCCTCCACACCCATCTGTGGCAATGAATTCCACAGATTCACCACCCTCTGACTAAAGAAATTCTTCCTCATCTGAAGATGCATCCTTTTATTCTGCGGCTGTGGCCTCTGGTCCATCTGTGGCAATGAATTCCACAGATAATCACAAAAAAGTTTAATACACCCTAACTGACTAGTAAGAAATTAAAATTCCTCATCTCCTTTCACTGGATTTGAAGATGGACATCCTGTTTTAGGGTGTTCCTGCGGCTGTGGCTCTATCCCCTCTGAGCCTCCGACTAGACCTTCCACTACGACCTACGTATGGGTAGAACGTCAGAGAGGTATCTTTATCCCAGGAGGGAAATTGTTCTGCCATCAGTCATAAAACACATCAAGGAACATGAAATGAAAGTGACAAGTGCAAGATCCTCCCACATCCTAAAGGGGTGCTGGTTTGCAGGTTAATTAGCCCTCCGTAAAATACTCCTACTGTGCAGGATGTGGATGAGAAGGTTGGATATGGGATGGTCGGCATGGACTTGGGGGGCGGAAGGGCCTGTTTTCATGCTGTGTCTTTCTTCATTGTCAATCACTCACTCAATCAATCAATCGATCGAACTATCTATCAATCGATATGTCAAACAGACAGTTAATCAATTAATCAATAATCAATGATCAATCAGTTAAGTATCCAATCAGTAAATTAATCAAACGTTTAATTGATCATCAATCAATTAATCAATCAAATAATAAACTAAATAATCTTTTTAAGGCAGAGATAGATAGATTGTTGATTAGTACGGGTGTCAGAAGTTATGGGGAGAAGGCAGGAGAATGGGGTTAGGAAGGAGAGATAGATCAGCCATGATTGAATGGCGGAGTAGACTTGATGGGCGTAATTCTATTCCTAATGACCTTAAAGGTATTCTGCTCACAAGAGCGCAGGAAGGAACTGCAGATGCAGATTTACACCGAAGATAGACACAAAGTGCTGGATTAACTCAGCGGGTCAGGCAGCATCACAGGAGAAAAATAATGGGTGACATTTCTGGTCAAAGAAGGAGTCCGATCCAAAATGTCACTCATTCTTTTTTTTTCTAGAGATGTCGCTTGACCCACTGAGGAGCACTATCTATACTCGTCCCATTTGTACAGTTTTTTGTGTCAAGTCAAGTCAAGTCAAGTCAAGTTTATTTGTCACATACACATACGAGATGTGCAGTGAAATGAAAGTGGCAATGCTCGCGGACTTTTGTGCAAAAGACAAACAACAAAACAACCAAACAAATTATAAACACAATCATAACGCACATATTCTTTTACATAATAAATAATGGAAGGAAAAACGTTCAGTAGAGTTAGTCCCTGGTGAGATAGGCATTTACAGTCCGAATTGCCTCTGGGAAGAAACTCCTTCTCAACCTCTCCGTTCTCACTGCATGGCAACGGAGGCGTTTGCCTGACCGTAGCAGCTGGAACAGTCCGTTGCAGGGGTGGAAGGGGTCTCTCGTGATTTTGTTTGCTCTGGAGTTGCACCTGCTGTTGTTTAGTTCCTGCAGGGGGGTGAGTGAAGTTCCCATAGTGCGTTCGGCCGAACGCACTACTCTCTGCAGAGCCTTCTTGTCCTTGGCAGAGCAATTCCCAAACCAGATGGTAATGTTCCCGGACAAGATGCTTTCCACCGCCGCTGCGTAGAAGCACTGTAGGATCCTCGGAGACACTCTGAATTTCCTCAATTGCCTGAGGTGGTAAAGGCGCTGCCTTGCCTTACTCACCAGTGCTGAGGCGTGTGATGTCCATGTCATGTCCATGTCATATCCTCAGAGATGTGGACTCCCAGATATTTAAAACAGATTGCCCTCACCTCTCAAAGCAGGGAGGGAGGCATGCACCCCCCCCCCAAGAGTTTCCACCCATGTCTGGAGAGAAGAAGTGGGTGACGTTTCGGGGCGAGAGATGCTGTTCCTCTCATTTGCGTTTAGCCTCACTATACCTATGGTGGAGATCTAGGACAGAAAGGTCAGTGTGGGACTGGGAAGGAGAATTAGTGTTTAGCAACGGGGAGATCAGGTAGGTCCAGGCGGTTGGCCTAATTCTACTCCCATTCCTTATGACAATCACCGGTCAGTGTGTGCGTGCTAATGGTCTGCCCGTATGTTCCAGGTACATCGTGACGATTCAGGACCAGCGCTGAGGGAACGCACGCGGGTTTGGTGTTTGTGCCGACTTGTCCACTGTTGTTTGGGCCCGACGCCGTGAGAGGAATGAGACTGGCGGCAGGTTGGCTGCTCGCCTCCATCTGTGCCCTGCTGCTCGACACCCACCTCTGCCATGCCATCCGCTGGCTGTGAGTATTCCGCCCTATGCGTGATCACGTGCGAACATACAGGCTCATATACACACACGGGGGTAGGGGAAGCAAGGAATCGCGGCATGGTGGCGCAGCGGTAGAGTTGCTGCCTCACAGCGCCAGAGACCCGGGATCGATCCTGACTACGGGCGCAGTCTGTACGGAGTTTGCACGCTCTCCCCGTGACCTGCGTGGGTTTTCTCCGGGTGCTCCAGTTTCCTCCCACACTCCAAAGACGTGCAAGTGTGTAGGTTATTTGGTTTTGGTAAAATTATAAATTGTCCCAAGTGTGTGTAAGGCAGTGATAGTATGTGGGGATTGCAGGTCAGCGAGGACTCGCTGGGCCGAAGGGCCTGTTTGTATGCCGTATCTCTAAAACTACAACTTAAACTAGATCACACAAAGGGCGCTGGGTGCATGGACTGAGCTGCTAGGGGGAGGAACTATCGCAATGTTTAAGAAACAATTAGACAGGTACATGGATATGATAGGTTTAGAGGGATATGGGCTAAATGCAGGCAGGTGAGACTAGTGTCGATGCGGTAATGTTGGTCGGCATGGAGAAGGGTCTGTTTCCACGCTGTATCACTCTGAAGGACATTCTTGCTATTGAGGGAGTGCAGCGTAGTTTCACCAGGTTAATTCCCGGGAGGGCGGGACTGTCGTATGCTGAGAGAATGGAGCGGCTGGGCTTGTACACTCTGGAGTTTAGAAGGATGAGAGGTTATCTTATTGAAACATATAAGATTATTAAGGGTTTGGACATGCTAGAGGCAGGAAACGTGTTCCCGATGTTGGGGGAGTCCAGAACCAGGGGCCACAGTTTAAGAACAAGGAGTAAGTCATTTAGAACGGAGACGAGGAAACACTTTTTCTCACAGAGAGTTGTGAGTCTGTGGAATTCTCTGCCTCAGAGGGCAGCGGAGGCAGGTTCTCTGTAGGCTTTCAAGAGAGAGCTAGATAGGTATCTTAAAAATAGCGGAGTCAGGGGATATGGGGAGAAGGCAGGAATTGGGGATGATCAGCCTTGATCACATTGAATGGGTGTACTTTCAAGAGAGAGCTAGATAGGGCTCTTGAAGATAGGGGATATGGGGAGGAGGCAGGAACGGGATACTGATTGGGGATGATCAGCCACGAACACATTGAATGGCGGTGCTGGGTCAAAGGACCGAATGGCCAACTCCTGCACCCATTGTCTATTGTCTCTAAGACTGACCCTAAGGTGCATTTTTGATTTCTATACAGGGCTTTGTCCAGGACTGGAGCCTCTCTACCCTTCAACCAGACCCAGAACTGTAAGCACTTGGAGGGTCTGGTTTCCGCCCAGCAGCAACTCTGCCGAAGCAACCTGGACCTCATGCAGAGCATCGTGCGGGCCGCTCGGGAGGTCCAGAAGACTTGTCGAAAAACCTTCACTGACATGAGGTGGAACTGTTCCTCCATCGAACTGGCCCCCTTCTTCCCACCGGACCTGGAGCGGGGTAGGCATCATTGTAGCTGCGCTAAGGTCGTCAGTGATGGGAGCAGAATTAGGCCATTCGGCCCATCAAGTCTAATGCACCATTCAACCACGGCTGATCTATCTCTCCCTCCAAACCCCATTCTCCTGCCTTCTCCCCATAACCGCAGGCACCCGTACTAATTAAAAATCTATCTATCTCCGCCGTCAAAAATATCCACTGACTTGGCCTCCACAGCCTTTCGTGGCAATGAATTCCACAGATTCACCACCCTCGGACTAAAGAAATTCCTCCTCGTCTCCTTCCTAAAGGAATGTCCTTTAATCCTGAGACTACGACCTCTAGTCCTAGACTCTCCCACTAATGGAAACATCTTCTCCACATCCACTCTATCCAAGCCTTTCACTATTCGATAAGTTTCAATGAGGAGCCCCCTCATCCTTCTAAACTCCAGCGAGTAGAGGCCCGGCACCGTCAAACGCTCATCGTATGTTAACCCACTCATCCCCGGGATCATTTTCGTACACCTCCTCTGGACCCTCTCCAGAGCCAGCACATCCTTCCTCAGATATGACACCCAAGATCACTTTCAATACTGGGCAATACTAAACAGAGGATGTGCAGCATGACAGCAGCCATGGTGGTCTTTCAAGTAACTCCTGCATCTCCCCCTCTCCCCACCCCCCTCCACCAACGGTGTCGTCAATAGACAATAGGTGCAGGAGTAGGCCATTCAGCCTTTCGGGTCAGCACTGCCATTCAATGTGATCATGGCTGATCATCCCCAATCAGTACCCCATTCCTGCCTTCTCCCCATATCCCTTTAAGAGCTTTATCTAGCTCTCTCTTGAAAGCATCCAGAGAGCTCTATCTTTAAGAACTCCATCTAACTCTCTCTTCAAAACATCCTGAGAATCGGCCTCCACTGCCTTCTGAGGCAGCGAATTCCACAGATTCACAACTCTCTGGGTGAAAAGGTTTTTCATCATCTCTGTTCTAAATGGCCTACCCCTTATTCTTAAAACTCTGTATGTTCTCCCTGTGACCGAGTGGGTTTTCTCCGGGTGCTCCGGTTTCCTCCCACACCCCAAAGCCGTGCAGGTTTGCAGGCTAATTTGCTTCTGTAAATCGTCTCTTGATAGAACTAAACTAACCTAACCTAAACTGGTGTACGTTACTACAGTAGGTGGGCCGAAGGGCCTGTTTTCACACTGTATCTCTAAAGTAAACTAAACTGCATGGGTGATGGCTGGTTGGCGCAGACTCAGTCAGTTGAAGGGCCTGTTTCTACGTAGTATCCTTTACAAAACCAAAACTAAGCAAAACTCCCCTGTCTGAAGAAGGGACATTACCCGAAACGTCACCTATTCCTTTTCTCCAGAGATGCTGCCTGACCCGCTGAGTTACTCCAGCATTGTGTGTATCTATGCCTCAGATCTGTAGGCTAAAGGACATCAAAGTGAGTTTAAGCACAGCTTGGACAACTTGGATTTTAATCTTGGAGCGTATTTGGTAAAGGGTTTGAGAATTGGACAGGAAATACTGATGCTATTTTAGTTTAGAATAATACAGCATGGAAACATGCCCATCGGCCCAAATTCCCCATACTGACCAAGATGCCCCATCTACACCTGTCCCACTGCAAGGCCAGCAGCATGATCAAGGACCAGTCTTACCCCGGCCACTCCCTCTTCTCCCCTCTCCCATCGGGCAAGAGGTCCAGAAGTGTGAAAACAAACGCACACCTCCAGATTCAGGGACAGTTTCTTCCCGGCTGTTATCAGGCAACTGAACCATCCCACCACAACCGGAGAGCGGTCCTGAACTACTATCTACCTCATTGGTGACCCTCAGACTGTCCTTGATCGGACTTTACTAGCTTTACCTTCCACTAAACGTTATTCCCTTGTCGTGTATCTGTACACAGTGAATGGCTCGAATGTAATCATGTATTAAGGGTCTCGGCCGGAAACATCACCCACGTCCTTCCGCTGACTGGTTAGCACGCAACGAAAGTTTTTCACTGTACACGTGACAATAAACCAAAGTAACTAATGGCAGTCAAGGTGGCGCAGCGGCAGAGTTGCTGCCTTACTGCTCTTGCAGCGCCGGAGACCCGGGTTCGATCCCGACTACGGAGTTTGTACGTTCTCCCCGTGTCTGCGTGGGTTTTCTCCGAGATCTTCGGTTTCCTCCCACACTCCAAAGACGTGCAGGTTTGTAGGTTAATTGACTTGGGAAATGTAAAAATTGTCCCCGGTGGTGTGTGGGATAGTGTTAATGTGCGGGGATCGCTGGTCGGCGCGGACCCGGTGGGCCGAAGGGCCTGTTTCTGCGCTGTATCTCCAGGCGAAACTAAACTAAAATCTAAAATGTAACAAAATTAGTTTAGAAACTAGAGAAACATTTAAGAATATGGGGTAACCAATTGAGAACGGAGATGAGGAAATACTTTTTTTCACAGAGAGTTGTGAGTCTGTGGAATTCTCTGCCTCAGAGGGCGGTGGAGGCCGGTTTTCTGGATAGTTTCAAGAGAGAGCCAGATAGGGCTCTTAAAGCTAGCGGAGTCAGGGGATATGGGGAGAAGACAGGAACGGGGTACTGATTGGGGATGATGAGCCATATAACCATATAACCATATAACAATTACAGCACGGAAACAGGCCATCTCGACCCCTCTAGTCCGTGCCGAACACATAATCTCCCCTAGTCCCATATACCTGCGCTCAGACCGTAACCCTCCATTCCCTTCCCATCCATATAACTATCCAATTTATTTATTTATTCATTTATTTATTTATTTATTTATTTATTTATTTTTCTAAAGCCGTGATCACATTGAATGGCGGTGCTGGCTCGAAGGGCCGAATGGCCTACTCCTGCACCTATTGTCTATTGTCTGCACTGTAGCTCCAGACTAAACTATACTCTACTAACTAACCTGCCTGTGTTTGACCCATGTCCATTTTGACCCTCTGCGACCCTTCTCTTTACAGCTACCCGGGAGTCTGCCTTTGTCCACGCTCTGTCAGCGGCTGCCATCAGCCACACGATAGCCAGGGCCTGTACCTCGGGGGACCTGCCGGGCTGCTCCTGTGGCCCCGTGGCCCCCGAGGCGGCGGGGCCCGGCTTTCGATGGGGCGGCTGCAACGACAACCTCAACTACGGAATCCTGCTGGGGTCCAAGTTCTCCGACTCTCCGATGAAGACGAAAAAATCCCGCTCGCAGGCGAACAAGCTGATGAACCTGCACAACAGCGAGGTCGGCCGGCAGGTAATTCCCCGTGCCCGCCACCATTGTTCAGCAAACGAGGCAGAGAACTCCACAGACTCACAATTCAGTGAGATAAAGTGTTTCCTCATCTCTGTTCTGAATGGCTTACCCCTTATTCTTAAACTGTGGCCCCCGGTTCTGGACTCCCCCCAACATCGGGAACATGTTTCCTGCCTCTAGCGTGTCCAAACCCTTAATAATCCTTATACGTTTGAAAAAGATACCCTCTCATCCTTCTAAAACTCCAGCGTGTACAAGCCCAGCCGCTCCATTCTCTCAGCATATGACAGCCCCGCCATCCCGGGAATTAACCTTGTAAACCTACGCTGCACTCCCTCAATAGCAAGAATTGCTACAATAGCAACAACTGTGGCTGAAGTTCATACGTTCATGTGTGATAG
Source organism: Leucoraja erinaceus (assembly GCF_028641065.1). Taxonomy (NCBI): domain Eukaryota; kingdom Metazoa; phylum Chordata; class Chondrichthyes; order Rajiformes; family Rajidae; genus Leucoraja; species Leucoraja erinaceus. The sequence goes on from NC_073382.1 coordinate 86,900,753, forward strand.
GAGCAGAATTGGGCCATTCGGCCCATCAAGTCTATTGCGCCATTCAATCATGGCCGATCTAACGCTCCCTCCTAGCCCCCCCCCCCCCCCCCCCCCGATCCTCTGCCCATAACCCCTGACGCGCTTCATACTAATCACTGATATTTTGATGCCCCTGTGTACAGGCTCTGAAGGCATCGCTGGAGATCAAGTGTAAATGTCACGGGGTCTCAGGCTCGTGCTCGGTCAAGACCTGTTGGAAGGGCTTGCAGGAGCTCAGCTCCATCGCCCAGGACCTCAAGCTGAAGTACCTGTCCGCCACTAGGGTGGTTCACCGGCCAGTGGGGACACGCAAGCAACTGGTGCCCAAGGATATCGACATCAGGCCCATCCGCGAGACGGAGCTGGTGTATCTGCAGAGCTCGCCCGACTTCTGCACCAAGAACGTCAAGCTGGGCTCCAATGGAACTCAAGAGAGGTAGGAAATCGAATAGTGAAAGGCCTGGATAGAGTGGATGTGGCAAGGATGTTTCCACTAGTCAAGGGAGAGTCGAGGACCAGAGGGCACAGCCTCAGAATTAAAGGACGTTTTTAGGAGAAATTTATTTAGTCAGAGGGTGGTGAATCTATGGTTTTCTTTGCCACAGTAGATATTTTTTAAGGCAGAGATAAATCGATTCTTGATTAGTACGGGTGTCAGAGGTTATGGGGAGAAGGCAGGAGAATGGGGTTAGGAGGGAGAGATAGATCAGCCATGATTGAATGACGGAGTAGACTTGATGGGCCGAATGGCCTGATTTTACTCCTATTCCTTATGAAATGTTTTTCCTCCCTCCTTTTCCCACTTCCAGTTTCCGTCCTCAACTCTCAGTCTGAGTTCAGTTCGGTTAGACACAAAAAGCTGGAGTAACTCAGCAGGTCAGGCAGCATCTCTGGGGGAAAGGAATGGGTGATGTTTCAGGTCGAGACCCTTCTTCAGTCAGGGAAAAGGGAAACAAGAGATCTAGACGGTGATGTGGAGTGACACAGAACAAATGAATGAAGGATATGCAAAGGATGATAAAGGCAACAAGTTTGCTAGGTGTGAATGAGAAGCTGGTGCGACTTCGGTGGGGGAGGGATGGAGAGAGAGGGAATGCAGAGGTTACTTGAAGTGACAGAAATCAATCTTCTTACCACTGGGTTGTAAGCTGTGCAAACAATGACCTGTTTCCTTTTTCATTGTTACTCTTTTTGCATTTCTTTAATTTATTTGTTCTATCTCTCTCTACATCACCATCTATATCTCTTGCTTCCTTTTCCCCTGATTCTCAGTCTGAAGAAAGGTCTCGACCCGAAATGTCGCCCATTCCTTTTCTCCAAAGATGCTGTTTGACCCGTTGAGTCACTCCGGCATTTTGTGTCTATCTTTGGTGTAAACTAGCATCTGCTTGTTCCTTCCTACGCACTTCTGTTCAGTACAGTTTCAGTTTAGTTTATTGTCACGAGGTACAGTGAAAGGATTTTGAAGAAGGGATCTGGCCCGAAATGTCACGCAACCTTTTCCTCCAAAGATGCTGTGTTACCGGGTGCGGAGTTACTCCAGCATTTGTGTCTATCAAAGAAACGGTCCAACCTCATCTATTGCGTCCGCTGCTCTAGATGTCAGCAGATCTATATCGGTGAGACCAAGCGGAGGTTGGGCGATCGTTTCGCCGAACACCTCCGCTCGGTCTGCAATAACCAAGCTGACCTCCCGGTGGCTCAGCACTTCAACTCCCCCTCCCACTCCGTCTCCGACCTCTCTGTCCTGGGTCTCCTCCATGGCCACAGCGAGCAGCACCGGAAATTGGAGGAACAGCACCTCATATTCCGTTTGGGGAGTCTGCATCCTGGGGGCATGAACATCGAATTCTCCCAATTTTGTTAGTCCTTGCTGTCTCCTCCCCTTCCTCAGCCCCCCTGCTGTCTCCTCCCACCCCCCAGCCTTCGGGCTCCTCCTCCTTTTCCCTTTCTTGTTCCCACCCACCCCCGCCCCCGATCAGTCTGAAGAAGGGTTTCGGCCCGAAACGTTGCCTATTTCCTTCACTCCATAGATGCTGCTGCACCCGCTGAGTTTCTCCAGCTTTTTTGTGTAACCAACGGTTTAGATTAGTTTAGTTTACTTTAGTTTAGAGATACAGCATGGAATCCACGCAGTCCACACCGACCAGCAATCACCCGTACACTAGCACTATCCTACACATACCTGGGACAATTATTACCGAAGCCAATTAACCCACAATCCTATACGTCTTTGAGGTGTGGGAGGAAACCGGAGCACCGGGAAAAAAAACCACGCGGTCATAGGGAGAGAGTATAAACTCGCACCAACAGCACCCGTAGTCAGGAGCAAACCCGAATCTCTAGAGCTGTGAGGCAGCAATTCTGGAGCTGTAAGGCACCATCTAAGAAGGCAGTTGAGGCCAGTTCATTGGCTATATTTAAGAGGGAGTTAGATGTGGCCCTTGTGGCTAATGGGATCAGGGGGTATGGAGAGAAGGCAGGTACGGGATACTGAGTTGGATGATCAGCCATGATCATATTGAATGGCGGTGCAGGCTCGAAGGGCCGAATGGCCTACTCCTGCACCTATTTTTTATGTTTCTATGTTTCTAAAAGGGAAAACTGATATAACAGCAATTCAAATCTTCGAGAAATCGCAATGTATATGAAAGATGACAAGAACTGCAGATGCTGGTTTACACCAAAGATAGACACAAAGTGCTGGAGCAACTCAGCGGGTCATGCAGCATCTCTGAAGAAAATGGGTGGGTGGCGTTTTGGGTTGGAACTCTTTTCCCTGTTTAAATCCAGGCTGAAGAAGGGTCCCAATCCCAAAACGTCACCTATCCAATTTCTCCAAAGATGCTGCCTGCCCCGCTGAGTTACTCCAGCATTTTGTGTCTATCTTTGATAGTGGTATAAATGCTTGCCTTCAATGGTCGGGATATTGAGTATAAATGTCAGAAAGTCACGATGCAGGACTTTGTGGAGTATTGAATTGAATTGAATTGAATTCCTTTATTGTCATTCAGACCTTACGGTCTGAACGAAATTTCGTGCCTGCAGTCATACATACAATAATAAACAACAATAAACACTATTGCGGGCAGTTCTGGTCGCCCCCATTACAGGAAGGATGTGGAGGCTTTGGAGAGGAGGCTCACCAGAATGATACCTAGATTAGTGAGTATTATGGGCCTGTTCCATTTAGGCGATTTATTTCGGAGACAGCCGGAAAATAGGCTGTCGCCACATGGTTGCGGGGTGACACGAGTTTGTATTGAGTTTTGAGTTTGGAAGGATGAGAGGGCATCTCATTGAAACATATAAGATTGTTAAGGGCTTGGACACGCTAGAGGCAGGAAACAAGTTCCCGATGTTGGGGGAGTCCAGAACCAGGGGCCACAGTTTAAGAATAAGGAGTAAGCCATTTAGAACGGAGACAAGGACACACTTTTTCTCACAGAGAATGGTGAGTCTGTGGAATTCTCTGCCTCAGAGGGCGGTGGAGGAAGGTTCTCTGTATGCTTTCAAGAGAGAGCTAGATAGTTCTCAGCTTTTTTTTTATCATGCCAATAAAGTTTTTTAAATTGAAATTGAAATTGATATTGAATTGATAGGGCTCTTAAAAATAGCTTCTAGTGTGTCCAAACCCTTAACAATCTTATATGTTTCAATGAGATGCCCTCTCATCCTTCTAAACTCCAGAGTATACAAGCCCAGCTGCTCCATTCTCTCCGCACATGACAGTCCAGCCATCCAGGGAATTAACCTTGTAAACTTACCTCAATAGCAAGAATGTCCTTCCTCAAATTAGGGGACCAAAACTGCACACAATACTCCAGGTGTGGTCTCACTAGGGCTGTGTACAACTGCAGAAGGACCTCTTTGCTCCTATATTTGGCAGATGCAGTATAATGTTTGGCAGATGCAGTATAATGTGGATAAATGTGAGGTTATCCATTTTGGTGGCAAAAACAGGAAAGCAGACTATTATCTAAATGGTGGCCGACTAGGAAAAGGGGAGATGCAGCGAGACCTGGGTGTCATGGTACACCAGTCATTGAAAGTAGGCATGCAGGTGCAGCAGGCAGTGAAGAAAGTAAATGGTATGTTAGCTTTCATAGCAAAAGGATTTGAGTATAGGAGCAGGGAGGTTCTACTGCAGTTGTACAGGGTCTTGGTGAGACCACACCTGGAGTATTGCGTACAGTTTTGGTCTCCAAATCTGAGGAAGGACATTATTGCCATAGAGGGAGTGCAGAGAAGGTTCACCAGACTGATTCCTGGGATGTCAGGACTGTCTTATGAAGAAAAGACTGGACAGACTTGGTTTATACTCTCTAGAATTTAGGAGATTGAGAGGGGATCTTATAGAAACTTACAAAATTCTTAAGGGGTTGGACAGGCTAGATGCAGGAAGATTGCTCCCGATGTTGGGGAAGTCCAGGACAAGGGGTCACAGCTTAAGGATAATGGGGAAATCCTTTAAAACCGAGATGAGAAGAACTTTTTTCACACAGAGAGTGGTGAATCTCTGGAAATCTCTGCCGCAGAGGGTAGTCGAGGCCAGTTCATTGGCTATATTTAAGAGGGAGTTAGATGTGGCCCTTGTGGCTAATGGGATCAGGGGGTATGGAGAGAAGGCAGGTACGGGATACTGAGTTGGATGATCAGCCATGATCATATTGAATGGCGGTGCAGGCTCGAAGGGCCGAATGGCCTACTCCTGCACCTAATTTCTATGTTTCTATATTCGATTCCTCTTGTTCGAGTCCCAGCTTGCCCACCCTCTCCCTGCAGCTCAGGCCCTCGAGTTCTGGCAACATCCTCATTTGTACAGAACGGGATATCTATTAACACCAGGTGAAGTCTCTCGCTAATCACCATAATCTCACATGAAAAGCTTCCGGTGATAAGAGATGTCATTGTTATACTATTGACGAAGAGATGTTAATGACCCAGTCGTGAAATTCCCCTCTCGCACAAACTAGTCCTTCCTGTTCCCATTAATAGTTTTTTTTAGTTTAGTTTAGAGATACAGCGCAGAAACAGGCTCTTCAGCCCACCGAGTCGGCATCGACCAGCGAGCCCCGCACGGCAACACTACCCAACACACACTGGGGACAATTTACATTCATGCCAAGCCATATTCACACCATCATACCAAGCTGGGCTTGTACACTCTGGAGTTTAGAAGGATGAGAGGATATCTTGTTGAAACCTATAAGATTATTAAGGGTTTGAACACGCTAGAGGCAGGAAACATGTTCCCGATGTTGGGTGAGTCCAGAACCAGGGGCCACATCTTAAGAATAAGGGGTAAGCCATTTAGAACGGAGACGAGGAAACACTTTTTCACAAAGAGAGTTGTGAGTCTGTGGAATTCTCTGCCTCAGGTGGAGGCCGGTTCTCTGGATGCTTTCAAGAGAGAGCTAGATAGGGCTCTTAAAGATAGCAGAGTCATAGAAACATAGAAATTAGGTGCAGGAGTAGGCCATTTGGCCCTTCGTGCCTGCACCACCATTCAATATGATCATGGCTGATCATCCAACTCAGTATCCCGTACCTGCCTTCTCTCCATACCCCCTGATCCCCTTAGCCACAAGGGCCACATCTAACTCCCTCTTAAATCTAGCCAATGAACTGGCCTCAACTACCCTCTGTGGCAGAGAGTTCCAGAGATTCACCACTCTCTGTGTGAAAAAAGTTCTCCTCATCTCGGTTTTAAAGGATTTCCCCCTTATCCTTAAGCTGTGACCCCTTGTCCTGGACTTCCCCAACATCGGGAACAAGGGGATATGGGGAGAAGGCAGGAACGGGGTACTGATTGGGGATGATCAGCCATGATCACATTGAATGGCGGTGCTGGCTCGAAGGGCCGAATGGCCTACTCCTGCACCTGTTGTCTATTGTCACTCATAATGTTATATACTTCTATCAGGTCTCCTCTCAACATCCAGCACTCCCGAGAAAACAATCCAAATTTATCCATACTCTCCTTATAGCTTAAGGGCCTGTCCCACTTAGACGATTTTTCCTAACAACCTACAACAGGAGAAGGCAGGCCCACTGTCGCCGAAAGGATTTGAACATTTCAAAATCCAGCAGGGTCAAGAAAAACGTTACGACACTTGAGGAGACGACTCACGACAATAGACAATAGGTGCAGGAGTAGGCCATTCGGCTCTTTGAGCCAGCACCGCCATTCAATGTGATCACGGCTGATCATCCCCAATTCCTGCCTTCTCCCCACATCCCCTGACTCCGCTATTTTTAAGATACCCATCTAGCTCTCTCTTGAAAGCATACAGAGAACCTGCCTCCGCTGCCCTCTGAGAATTCCACAGACTCACAACTCTCTGTGAGAAAAAGTGTTTCCTCGTCTCCGTTCTAAATGGCTTACCCCTTATTCTTAAATTGTGGCCCCTGGTTCTGGACTCCCCCAACATCGGGAACATGTTTCCTGCCTCTAGCGTGTCCAAGCCCTTAACAATCTTATATGTTTCAATGAGATGCCCTCTCATCCTTCCAAACTCAAAACTCAATACAAACTCGTGTCACCCCGCAACCATGTGGCGACAGCCTATTTTCCGGCTGTCTCCGAAATAAATCGCCTAAGTGGGACCGGCCCATAATACTCACTAATCTAGGCATCATTCTGGTGAGCCTCCTCTCCAAAGCCTCCACATCCTTCCTGTAATGGGGGCGACCAGAACTGCCCGCAATAGTGTTTATTGTTGTTTATTATTGTATTATTGTATGTATGACTGCAGGCACAAAATGCTGCTGCTCCATTCTCTCAGCATATGACAGTCCCGCCATCCCGGGAATTAACCTGGTGAACCTACGCTGCACTCCCTCAATAGCAAGAATGTCCTTCCTCAAATTAGGGGACCAAAACTGCACACAATACTCCAGGTGCTGCCTGACCGACTATGGTTATTTGTGTCTTATCTTCTGGGATTACATTGGGTGCCTTCCCGAGGCAGCGTGAAGCGTAGATGGAGTCAATGGGTGGGCCCATTGTGACTTGTGACTGCCTCTCGCGTCAAGTCAAGGATGTCGTTCCCTCTGAGACTAAGGAGTATTGCCGCGTCCTGGTTGGGGGTTTACCGCTCGGAGCCACGGTGTGGGCGGCCATGAATCCCTCATGGCAAGTTGCGGCCGTGACCTGGCAGCGCTGCCAGGCCCTTGTTGCAGATGCATTGTGCAGATACGCAGGTCCTGACAAAGACCACGGGGGACTCCGCGCTGCCAAGACACGCTCGGAACGCAGTCCCTCAGGCCATCGATATACGATCTGTCAGATTGCAAGTGCAATATTTATAATAATGTATGAATATACATCATGGAGCAACTCAACTAAGACCAAGGACAATAGAAAAGTGTTTTTTTTTTGCGAAAACATGTATCTGAGTCAAAAGTTAATTAAAATCTAAAAACCATGTTTGTGAGATGTAAGTTTGGCAGCAACCTGATCAGTGACCTAACCACCAAGGCATGGCAGATACACAACTGGGTAAACAGCAAGACTTTTAGCGGCCCAGGCTAAACCGAAGCAGAATTAGTCCATTATTACGGGTTTGGACAGGCTGGAAGCAGTAAACATGTTCGCAATGTTTGGGGAATCCAGAACCAGGGACCACACACACAGTTTAAGAATAAGAGGTCGGCCATTTAGAACGGAGATGAGGAAACACTTTTTTACACAGAGTTGTGAGTCTGTGGACAGTGGGCAGTGGAGGCTGGTTCTCTCTGGATGGTTTCAAGAGAGAGCTAGATAGGGCTCTTAAAGATCGCATTGAGAGTAAAGAGATATTGGGAGAAGGCAGGAACGGGGCACTGATCACATTGAATGGCGGTGCAGGCTCGAGGGGCCGACTGGCCTACTCCTGCTACTATAGGTTATTGTTTATTGAGTCTACTCCACCATTCAATCACGGCTGATCTATCTCTCCCTCCTAACCCCATTCCCCTGCCTTCTCCCCATGACCCCTGACACCCATACTAATCAGAAATCCGCAGGAAGGAACTGCAGATGCTGGTTTAAACCGAAGATAGACACAAAGTGCTAAAGTAACTCAGCGGGACAGGCAGCATATCTGGAGAGAAGGAATGGGTGATGTTTCGGCTCGAGACCCTTCTTCAGGCTGATCGACGTTTCAGGTCGAGACCCTTCTACTGAAGAAGGGTCTCGACACGAAACGTCACCCATTCCTTCTCTCCACAGATGCTGCCTGTCCTGCTGAGTTACTCCAGCATTTTGGGTCGAATTAGGAATCTTATCAATCTCCACCTTAAAAATACTCTTTGACGGCCTCCACAGCCGCCTGTGGCAGAGAATTTCACCCATTCACCACCCTCCAACTAAAGAAATTCCTCCTCATCTTCCTAAAGGCACGTCATTTTATGACAAAAGAAATTCCTCCTCATCTCCTTCCATTGGAGCAGAATTAGGCCACCATTCAATCACAGCTGATCTATTTTTCTCTCTCAACCCCATTCTCCTGTCTTCTCACCATAATCTTCGACTACTAATCAATAACCTATCAATCTGCTTTAAAAATACCCATTGTCTTGGCCTCCACAGCCGTCTGTGGCAATGAATTCCACAGATTCACCACCCTCTGGCTAAAGAAATTTCACCTCAACTTTCTAAAAGTACGTCGTTTTATCCTACATAGAAATTAGGTGCAGGAGTAGGCCATTCGGCCCTTCGAGCCTGCACCGCCAAATCAAATCGTGACATTTCCGGACAAGATGCTTTCCACCGCCGCTGCGTAGAAACACTGGAGGATCCTCGGAGACACTCTGAATTTCCTCAATTGCCTGAGGTGGTAAAGGCGCTGCCTTGCCTTACTCACGAGTGCTGAGGCGTGTGATGCCCATGTCATATCCTCAGAGATGTGGACTCCCAGATATTTGAAACAGTTCACCCTATCCACAGGATCCCCATTTATCCTCAATGGAGTGTACGTCCTCGGATGATGTGCCCTCCTAAAGTCCATGATCAGCTCCTTAGTTTTTTTTGATGTTCAAGAGGAGGCTGGTGTCCTGGCACCAGAGTGCTAGATCAGCCAACTCCTCCCGGTAGGCCCTCTCATCATTGTCTGAGATCAGGCCCACCACCACAGTGTCATCAGCAAACTTAATTAATGAGTTGGAGCTGAACCTAGCCACACAGTCATGTGTGTACAGGGAGTACAATAGGAGGCTGAGGACGCAACCCTGGGGCGATCCTGTGCTCAGGCTGAGGGACTTCAATGTATTCCCTCCCATCTTGACTACCTGGGGCCTGGCGGTGAGAAAGTCCAGGACTGCCAGGACTTACTACAAGCTGAAGCAAACTTAGACTAACATAGTTTTTTTCACTCAGAGGGTGGTGGGTAAATGGAACGAGCTGCCAGAGAAGGCAGATACTATAACAACATACAAGACCAAGTACAATCTATTCCCCACCAAATCCACCTACTGATTGTACTGATTGGGGATGATCAGCCATGATCACATTGAATGGCGGTGCTGCCTCGAAGGGCCGAATGGCCTACTCCTGCACCCCTATTGTCTGTTGTCTCGACCTGTCTTTATGTTTTTTGCCTTGCTTCTGCTTTCCTCTCTCTAAGTGATAGGAGCAGAATTAGGCCATTCGGCCTATCAAGTCTACTCCACCATTCAATCATGGCTGATCTATCTCTCCCTCCTGACCCCATTCTCCTGCCCTCTCCCCATAAGCCCTGACGCCCGTACTAATCAAGAATCGATCAATCTATCTCTGCCTTAAAAATATCCACTGGCTTGGTCTCCACAGCCTTCTGTGGCAATGAATTCCACAGATTCACCACCCTCTGACTAAAGAAATGTCTCCTCATCTCCTGCCTACAGCAACGCACTTTAATTCTGAGGTTGTGCCCTCTAGTCCTAGACTCTCCAACTGGCAGGTGATGTACCAGCTTGCAGTGGCTGAACTGAACCAGGAACAAGTCTCTCTCAGTCACCGGCAGCACCCGGGGTGGGGATTGAACCAGGGTCTCTGGCAATAGACAATAGACAATAGGTGCAGGAGTAGGCCATTCGGCCCTTCGAGCCAGCACCGCCATTCAATGTGATCATGGCTGATCATCCCCAATCAGTACCCCGTTCCTGCCTTCTCCCCATATCCCCTGACTCCGCTATCTTTAAGAGCCCTATCTCTTGAATGTATCCAGAGAACCGACCTCCACCGCCCTCTGAGGCAGACAATTCCACAGACTCACAACTCTCTGTCCGAAAAAGTGTTTCCTTGTCTCCGTTCTGAATGGTTTACCCCTTATTCTTAAACTGTGACCCCTGGTTCTGGACTCCCCCAACACCGGGAACATGTTTCCTGCCTCTAGCGTGTCCAAACCCTTAATAATCTTATATGTTTCAATGAGATATCCTCTCATCCTTCTAAACTCCAGAGTGTATAAGCCCAGCCGCTCCATTCTCTCAGAATATGACAGTCCCGCCATATGCTGTGGGGTGACAACACTGCCGCTGCACCACCGTGCCACCCCTGTCCAATCAGTAGTAAAGAAGGCAAACTCGATGCTAACATTTATTTCGAGAGGGCTTGTATACAAAAACAGGGATGTAATGCTGAGGCTCTATAAGGTGCTGGTCAGGCCGCATTTGGAATATTGTGAGCAATTTGGGGCCCCATATCTGAGGAAGGATGTGCTGGGTCTGGGGAAGGTCCAGAGGAGGTTTACAAGAATGATCCCAGGAATGAGTGTGTTACATATGATGAGCATTTGTCAGCACTGGGCCTGTACTCGCTGGAGTTTAGAAGGTTGAGGGGGAGAGAACATTGAAACGTACAGAATGGTGAAAGGCTTGGATAGAGTGGATGTGGAGAGGATGTTTCCACTAGTGGGAGAGTCTAGGACTAGAGGTCACAGCCTCAGAATTAAAGGACGTTCTTTTAGGAAGGAGACGAGAAGAAATATCTTTAGTCAGAGGGTGGTGAATCTGTGGAAGGCTGGGGAGTAGAGTCAGTGAATATTTTTTCGATCCTGACTACAGGTTTCCGCTGAGATCTTCTCACACTCCAAAGACGTACAGGTTTGTAGGCTAATTGGCTTGGTGTGAATGTAATATCGTCCCTAGTGTGTGTAGGATAGTGTTAGTGTGCGAGGATCGCTGGTCGGCGCGGACTCGGAGGGCCGAAGGGCCTGTTTCCGCGCTGTATCTCTAAACTAAACCAAACTCTATGACGCGCTGTTTAAGAAAGAACTGCAGATGCTGGAAAAATTGACGGTAGACAAAAAAAACGCTGGAGAAACCCAGTGGGTGAGGAGAGAAGGAATTGGCGACGTTTCGGGTCAAGATCCTCCTTCAGTGAAGAAGTTCAGTTTGAAGAAGGGTCTCAACCCGAAACGTCGCCAATTCCTTCTCTCCACAGATGCCGCCTCGCCCGCTGAGATTCTCCGGCGTTTTTTGTCTGCCTTTAACGGGATGACTCTGTGACTCCATCTTCTCCTCCCGCAGGCAGTGCAACAAGACGTCCAATGGCAGCGACAGCTGTACCCTGATGTGTTGTGGCCGTGGCTACAACCCCTACACTGAGAAGGTGGTGGAGCGATGCCATTGCAAGTACCACTGGTGCTGCTATGTTACCTGCAAGAAATGCGAGAGGATGGTGGAGAGGTACGTCTGCAAGTGAGCCCCTCGTCCCAGCCCCCCCCCCCCCCCCCCCCCCCCCCCCCCCCCCCCTCCCCCCCTCACACCCCTCCCACCACCAGCACCAAAGAATACCACCGAGGGTCCATCATCAACATTCGCCGATGTATGTGTGCGTGTGGAACGAGAGATTATGCGGAGATCATCTCGTGCGACCAAGGACTTTTCCGAAAGACATCTGGTCCTTCCTGTCACTGGACCGATGAGAGAAGGACGAGGCGGCTGAGATATTATTGACCGCTGCCCTTTGTGGCGGGTCTCTCTCTCTCTCTCTCCCTCCGGGAGGGGAGAGGGGGAAGTCCTCTCTCTTCAACACCCCCCCCCTCCTCCCCCGCGAGAAAAGAAAGATCGCCAAGACTCAACGAGACTTCAAGAACCGCCACGTCCATCTCCCTCTCTGGGTCGAAGAGGCGAGCGAAAGAAGGGTGAAACGACAGGAGGAGATTGCGATCTGTGGGGCGGAGGGGAACGTCTGTTGGAAAGACAGCGGAGGAAATGGGGGAAGGCTCCACCTTGGTGAGAGCATCGTGAGAAAACATCTTGTTGGAGCTCCGATTGGGAATGTCTGCTCTGCTTCTGTCCACCAACTTTCCCCACCTGAACCTTTCCCGAATGCAGGAGTTGCAATTCCAAATGACAGAGGTTCGAGACTTTGGCAATTTAAATGGTCTTTGGCAAAGGTTCGTCCACGCCTGTGATAAATATACTGTATATATATTTTTGTTGTATTATTGGCTACAAAATAATTTTTCCACAATCTGAAAAAAAAAAATAATATTTATGAAACTTGTAGATTTGCTCATTTTTGCTGAGACTTTTAAACGCAGAAGTGTTTTTCCAAAACGATGTCCTATTTTTGTTTCTCTTCAAAAGACTTTAAAATAAATACATTTTTCAAAACATCTCACGTCATTCCTTCCCTCAGTCCTCAGGTCTGTGTCCTCAGACTGCTCATTGCATCTGTATTTCTTGCTGAAGGTATTTTCAATAGACAATATGTGCAGGAGTAGGCCTTCGAGCCAGCACCGCCATTCAATGTGATCATGGCTGATCATCCCCAATCAGTACCCCGTTCCTGCCTTCTTCCCATATCCCCTGACTCTGCTATCTTTAAGAGCCCTATCTATCTCTTGAAAGCATCCAGAGAACCGGCCTCCACCTTTCATGATCCTGACTACAGGTGCTGTCTGTACGGAGTTTGTATGTTCTCTCTGTGACCACGTGGGTTTTCTCCGGGTGCTCCGGTTTCCTCCCACACTCCAAAGGTGTGCAGGTTTGTAGGTTAATTGGCTTCTGTATAATTGTTCCTAATTTGTAAGATAGATCTAGAGTGCTGGGTCGGCACGGACCCGGTGGGCCGAAGGGCCTGTTTCCACGCTGTATCTTTAAAGTTAAAACTGGAACTAAATTGAAACTTTTCACTGTACCTCAATACTCGTGACGATATTGAACCAAAACCTCCGCTACCTCCTCTGGCAGCTCGTTCCATACGCTCGCACCTTTTGGGAAAAATGTGTGGCAAGGAACTGCGGATGCTGGTTTAAACCGCAGATAGACACAAAACCCTGGAGTAACTCAGCAGGACAGGCAGCATCTCTGGAGAGAAGGAATGGGTGACGTTTCGGGTCGAGACCCTTCTTCAGACTGGTCAAGGGAAAAGGAGACGAGAGATATAGACGAAGATGCAAAAACGTTTCGCTGAACGCCCTTGCTCAGACCGCGTGGACCTACCTGATCTCCCGGTTGCTAAACACTAATTCTCCTTCCCAATCTCACACTGACCTTTCTGTCCTAGGTCTCCACCATAGATATAGTGAGGCTAAACGCAGATTAGAGGAACAGCATCTCTCGCCCCGAAACATCACCCACTTCTTCTCTCCAGACATGGGTGGAAACTCTGGGGGGGGGGGGCATGCCTCCCTCCCTGCTTTGAGAGGTGAGGGCAATCTGAGACACAAAAAGCTGGACAAATGGGACAAGTTTAGATAGTGCTCCTCAGTGGGTCAGGCGACATCTCTAGAAAAATAAAGAATGAGTGACATTTCGGATCGGACTCCGTCTTTGACCAGAAATGTCACCCATTATTTTTCTCCGGTGATGCTGCCTGACCCGCTGAGTTAATCCAGTACTTTGTGTCTATCTTCGATGTAAATCTGCATCTGCAGTTCCTTCCTGCGCTCTTGTGAGCAGGATACCTTTAAGGTCATAAGGAATAGGAATAGAATTACGCCCATCAAGTCTACTCCGCCATTCAATCATGGCTGATCTATCTCTCCCTCCTAACCCCATTCTCCTGCCTTCTCCCCATAGCTTCTGACACCCGTACTAATCAAGAATCTATTTATCTCTGCCTTAAATATATCCAACGTGTGAGAAACATAGAAACATAGGAACAACTTTTTCACACAGAGAGTTGTGAGTCTGTGGAATTCTCTTCCTCAGAGGGCGGTGGAGGCTGGTTCTCTGGATACTTCCATGAGAGAGCTTGTTAGGGCTCTTAAAGAAAGCAGAGTCAGGGGATATGGGGGGAAGGCAGGAACGGGGTACTGATTGTGGATGATCAGCCATGATCGTATTGAATGGAGGTGCTGGCTCGAAGGGCCGAATGGCCTACTCCCGCGGTAGACAAAAGTGCTGGAGAAACTCAGCGGGTGCGGCAGCATCTATGGAGGGAAGGAAATGGGCAACGTTTCGGGCCAAAACCTTTCTTCAGACCTGAAACGTCGCCTATTTCCTTCGCTCCATAGATGCTGCTGCACCCTCTGAGTTTCTCCAGCACTTTTGTCCACCTTCGATTTGCCAGCATCTGCAGTTGCTTCTTAAACACTTGGACTACTCCTGCACCTTTTGTCTATTGTCTATCCACTGGTCTCCATAGCCTTCTGTGGCAAACATTTCCACAGATTCACCACCCGCTGACAAAAGAGATTCTTCCTCCTTTGGGAGAATTCCAAACTGCATGGAATGTCACCAGCGCCCAGACAAAAGTTTGCGTTAAACAGTTAAAAACTCCCAAAGGTGTCAGCCTGAATTTCTCCTGCAGAAGAATTTTGTTTTTGAAATTCAATTAAGAAAGGGTCGTGGGATTTGGCATCGGAGAAGCCAGGGAGACTTAGGCCAATGTCAACACTTAAAGACAGATTAAAGAGCTAAAAAGCTGGACCCGACCAGAGGCGCAAAGAAAATATGTCTGATGGTTCAAAAGGAATAATTCTTCAAAGAGCGTTGAGGAGATTAGTTTGCAGAGAGCTGAGTGATGCACTAAGATGCCTGGCAAGGTTAGATTGGTTTAGTTTAGAGATACAGCGCGGAAACAGGCCCTTCGGCCTGGCGGGCCTGCACCGGACCTGGGTGTCTAGTGCAGTAAGTAAGGCAGCAACTCCACTGCTGCGCCACCGTGTCACACAACTCTGCTGTCGAGAGGGACACACGGGTACAGAGAAGATTCACGAGGATGTTGCCAGGAGTCGAGGGCCAAGATAAGGAGAGGTTGAGCCGGCTGGGAGTCTATTCCATGGAGCGCAGGAGGATGGGGGGGGTTATCTTATAGAGGTGTATAAAATCGTGAGGGGAATAGATCGGGTAGATGCACAGATGTGGATGATCAGCCATGTTCACATTGAATGGCGGTGCTGGCCTGAAGGGCCGAATGGCCTACTCCTGCACCTATTGTCTATTGTCTATTTCACGAGTCGCAGGGGAGCCCAGCCAAGATCTGTAACGACTGGCTCAAACAGTCAATAAAAACTGGTTCAAAGTAATTGATTGAAACTCTTTTCTGCACAAGTCATGAGAGGAATAGATCGGGTAGAAACATAGAAACATAGAAATTAGGTGCAGGAGTAGGCCATTCGGCCCTTCGAGCCTGCACCGCCATTTAGTATGATCATGGCTGATCATCCAACTCAGTATCCCGTACCTGCCTTCTCTCCATACCCTCTGATCCCCTTGGCCACAAGGGCCACATCTAACTCCCTCTTAAATATAGCCAATGAACTGGCCTCAACTACCCTCTGTGGCAGAGAGTCCAGAGATTCACCACTCTCTGTGTGAAAAAAGTTCTCCTCATCTCGGTTTTAAAGGATTTCCCCCTTATCCTTAAGCTGTGACCCCTTGTCCTGGACTTCCCCAACATCGGGAACAATCTTCCTGCATCTAGCCTGTCCAACCCCTTAAGAATTTTGTAAGTTTCTATAAGATCCCCTCTCAATCTCCTAAATTCTAGAGAGTATAACCAAGTCTATCCAGTCTTTCTTCATAAGACAGTCCTGACATCCCAGGAATCAGTCTGGTGAACCTTCTCTGCACTCCCTCTATGGCAATAATGTCCTTCCTCAGATTTGGAGACCAAAACTGCACGCAATACTCCAGGTGTGGTCTCACCAAGACCCTATACAACTGCAGTAGAACCTCCCTGCTCCTATACTCAAATCCTCTTGCTATGAAAGCCAACATGCCATTCGCTTGCTTTACTGCCTGCTGCACCTGCATGCCTACCTTCAATGACTGGTGTACCATGACACCCAGGTCTCGCTGCATCTCCCCCTTTCCCAATCGGCCACCATTTAGGTAATAGTCTGCTTTCCCGTTTTTGCCACCAAAATGGATAACCTCACATTTATCCACATTAAACTGCATCTGCCAAACATTTGCCCACTCACCCAGCCTATCCAAGTCACCTTGCAGTCTCCTAGCATCCTCCTCACACCTAACACTGCCCCCCAGCTTAGTGTCATCCGCAAACTTGGAGATATTGCCTTCAATTCCCTCATCCAGATCATTAATATATATTGTAAATAGCTGGGGTCCCAGTACTGAGCCTTGCGGTACCCCACCAGTCACTGCCTGCCATTGTGAAAAGGACCCGTTTACTCCTACTCTTTGCTTCCTGTTTGCCAGCCAGTTCTCTATCCACATCAATACTGAACCCCCAATGCCATGTGCTTTAAGTTTGTATACTAATCTCTTATGTGGGACCTTGTCGAAAGCCTTCTGGAAGTCCAGATACACCACATCCACTGGTTCTCCCCTATCCACGCTACTAGTTACATCCTCGAAAAATTATATAAGATTCGTCAGACATGATTTACCTTACGTAAATCCATGCTGACTTTGTCCAATGATTTCACCACTTTCCAAATGTGCTGCTATCCCATCTTTAATAACTGACTCTAGCAGTTTCCCCACTACCGATGTTAGGCTAACTGGTCTGTAATTCCCCGTTTTCTCTCTCCCTCCCTTCTTAAAAAGTGGGGTTACGTTTGCTACCCGCCAATCCTCTGGAACTACTCCAGAATCTAAAGAGTTTTGAAAGATTATTACTAATGCATCCACTATTTCTGGAGCTACTTCCTTAAGTACTCTGGGATGCAGCCTATCTGGCCCTGGGGATTTATCGGCCTTTAATCCATTCAATTTACCCAACACCACTTCCCGACTAACCTGGATTTCACTCAATTCCTCCACCTCCTTTGACCCGCGGGCCCCTGCTATTTCCGACAGATCATTTATGTCTTCCTTAGTAGATGCACAGAGTCTCTTGCCCAGAGTAAGGGAATCGAGGACCAGAGGACATAGGTTCAAGGTGAAGGGGAAAAGATTTAATAGGAATCTGAGGGATCACGTTTTCATACAGAGGGTGGTGGGTGCCTGGAACGAGCTGCCAGAGGAGGTAGTTGAGGCTGGGACTATCCCAACATTTAAGAAACAGTTATACAGGTACATGGATAGGACAGGATTGGAGGGATATGGACCAATGGGACTAGCCAAGATGGGACATTTTGGTCGGCATGAACGAGTTGGGCTGAAGGGCCTGTTTCTGGGCTGTATGACTCGATGCCTCAGAAGGTGGTGCAGCGGTAGAGTTGCTGCCTTACAGCACCAGAGACCCAGGATTAAACTTGACCTCAGGTGCTGTCTGTACGGAGTTGGTACATTCTCACCGTGACCATGTGGGTTTTCTCTGGGTGCTCCAGTTTCTTTCCACACCACAAAGACGTGCAGGTTTGTAGGTTAATTGGCTTCGGTAGAATTGTAAAATGTCCCTGGTGTGTGTAGGATAGTACTAGTGTGGTCGGAACGGACTTGGTGGGTCGAAGGGCCTTGTTTCCGCGATGTGTCTCTAAACTAAACTAAAAAATCAAGAGATTTTAACGATCATCTGTGCTGACAGAACAATGAAATTCTTACTTACAGCAGCATAACAGGCCTGGAGGCCCAGTACTCTTAGATAATACACAAGAAGGGTCTCAACCCTTTTTCATTGCAAAAGGATTTGAGTATAGGAGCAGGGAGGTTCTACTGCAGTTGTACAGGGTCTTGGTGAGACCACACCTGGAGTATTGCGTACAGTTTTGGTCTCCAAATCTGAGGAAGGACATTATTGCCATAGAGGGAGTGCAGAGACGGTTCACCAGACTGATCCCTGGGATGTCAGGACTGTCTTATGAAGAAAGACTGGATAGACTTGGTTTATACTCTCTAGAATTTAGGAGATTGAGAGGGGATCTTATAGAAACTTACAAAATTCTTAAGGGGTTGGACAGGCTAGATGCAGGAAGATTGTTCCCGATGTTAGGGAAGTCCAGGACAAGGGGTCGCAGCTTAAGGATAAGGGGAAATCCTTTAAAACCGAGATGAGAAGAACTTTTTTCACGCAGAGAGTGGTGAATCTCTGGAACTCTCTGCCACAGAGGGTAGTTGAGGCCAGTTCATTGGCTATATTTAAGAGGGAGTTAGATGTGGCCCTTGTGGCTAAGGGGATCAGGGGGTATGGAGAGAAGGCAGGTACGGGATACTGAGTTGGATGATCAACCATGATCATATTGAATGGCGGTGCAGGCTCGAAGGGCCGAATGGCCTACTCCTGCACCTAATTTCTACGTTTCTATGTTTCTATTCAATGTGATCATGGCTGATATTCCTTAATCAGTACCCCGTTCCTGCCTTCTCCCCATATCGCCTGACTCCGCTATCTTGAAGAGCCTATCTAGCTCTCTTGAAAGTATCCAGAGAACCAGACTCTACCGCCCATTGAGGCAGAGAATTCCACAGACCCACCACTCTCTGCGTGAAAAAGTGTTTCCTCGACTCTGTTCTAAATGGCTTCCCCCTTATTCTTAAACTGTGGCCCCTGGTTCTGGACTCCCCCAACATCGGGAACATGTTTCCTGCCTCTAGCGTGTCCAAATCTTATATGTTTCAATGAGATATCCTCTCATCCATCTAAACTCCAGAGTATACAAGCCCAGCCGCTCCATTCTCTCAGCATATGACAGTCCCGCCATCCCGGGAATTAACCTTGTAAACCTACGCTGCACTCCCTCAATAGCAAGAATGTCCTTCCTCAAATTACGGGACCAAACTGCACACAATACTCCAGGTGCTCCAGAGTTCTATGTTAGTCCACTTCCACATCCACTCCGTACACACTAGGGGCAATTTACAGAGGCCAATTCACTGACAAACCTGCACGTCCTTGGCGTGTGGGAGGATACCGGAGGAACGTTTCCTGACTGGTTGCATCGCGGGCCTGGTATGGCAATTCCAGCACACGGGAACGGCAGAGGCTGCGGAGAGCGGTGGACTAACCCGGTCCATCGCGGGCACTGCCTCATGAGGGCTGCAGAGATGCAGCGTGGAAACCGGCCTGTCGGCCCAGCGAGTTCCCGCATGACCAACAATCACTTGCGCACTTGTTCTGTCTGACACATCAGGGAGCGTGGGAGGAAACCAGAGCACCCGGAGAAAGCCCATGCGGTTACAAGAAGAATGTGCGAACTTTGGACAGGCAGCACCCGTAGTTGGGATCTATGGTAGTCGCGGTAAGGCAGCAATTCTATCGCTGCACCCCAATGCAGATGAGTTATGACTGCAATTACATTTGAAAGTTACTTGGACCGGCACATGGTTAGGAAAGGTTTAGAGGGATATGAGGCAAATGTGGGCGCGTGGGACTAGTGCAGATGGGGCATTATTCACAAGTTCACAAGCTATAGGAGTAGAATTAGGCCCATCGACTCTACTCCGCCATTCGATCATGGCTGATCTCTGCCTCCTAATCCCATTTTCCTGCCTTCTCCCCATAACCCTCGACAGCCGTTCTAATCCAGATGTGGGTCAGCAGGGACACGTTGGGCGGAAGGGCCTGTTACCGCCCTGTACGATCTCCACGCCTCCATGTCCCTGGCGCTGTGAGGTAGTGGCTCCACTGACCGCCCATGATCAGTACTGATTGTGGATGATCAGCCATGTTCACATTGAATGGCAGTGCTGGCCTGAAGGGCCGAATGGCCTACTCCTGCACCTATTGTCTATTGTCTATTTCACGAGTCGCAGGGGAGCCCAGCCAAGATCTGTAACGACTGGCTCAAGCAGTCAATAAAAACTGGTTCAAAGTAACTGATTGAAACTCTTTTCTGCACAAGTCATGAGAGGAATAGATCGCGTAGAGTCTCTTGCCCAGAGTAAGGGAATCGAGGACCAGAGGACATAGGTTCAAGATGAAGGGGAAAAGATTTAATAGGAATCTGAGGGGTCATGTTTTCATACAGAGGGTGGTGGGTGTATGGAACGAGCTGCCAGAGGAGGTAGTTGAGGCTGGGACTATCCCATCGTTTGAGAAACCGTTAGACAGGTACATGGATAGGACAGGTTTGGAGGGATATGGACCATGCGCAGGCAGGTGGGACTAGTGTAGCTGGGACATGTTGGCCGGTGTGGGCGAGTTGGGCCGAAGGGCCTGTTTCCACGCTGTATCACTCTATGACTCTATCTGCCAACATTGTTCACACGTTCATAACTTCATAAGTAATAGGAGTAGAGTTGGGCCACTCGGCCCATCAAGTCTCTTGAGTTCAGCCCATTGAGAAGGAGAAAGTGGTCCTCATTGAGTTTAGAAGGGTGAGGGGACACTTCATTGAAACATTCCGAATAGTGAAAGGCCTGGATTGAGTGGATGGGGAGAGGATGTTTCCACTAGTGGGAGAGTCTAGGACCAGAGGTCACAGCCTCAGATTTAAAGGACGTTCTTTTAGGAAGTAGATGAGGAGAAATTACTTTAGCCAGAGGGTGGTGAATCTGTGGAATTAGAATAGATAGAATCTTGATTAATACGGGTGTCAGGGGTTATGGGGAGAAGGCGGGAGAATGTGTGAGTTGGGTCGAAGAGCCTGTTTACGTGCAGTGGATGTGATGGGCCGAATGGCCTTATTCTGTTCTTATCACATGAATTTATGAACTTATGAAGACTACTCCGCCGTTCAATCATGGCTGAACTATTTTTCCCTCTCAACCCCATTCTCCTGCCTTCTCCCCGGTACTCCTGACACCTGTACTAATCAAGAATCGATCCTCATTAACAATCAGTACAGGAGCACCTCAAGGCTGCATACTCAGCCCCCTGCTCTACTCACTCTATACTCATGACTGTGTAGCCGGACACAGTGCGAACTCCATCGTCAAGTTCGCCGACGACACCACCGTTGTGGGACGAATTACAGATGGTGATGAGTCGGAGTATAGAAGTGAGATCGACCAATCGGCCAAATGGTGCCAGCACAACAACCTGGCTCTCAATATCAGTAAAACCAAGGAATTGATTGTGGACTTTGGAAGAGGAAGGATGATCCTGTTTAAATCAATGGTGGAGAGAGTCAAAAACTTCAAATTCCTGGGCGTGCATATTTCCAAAGATCTTTCCTGGTCCCAGCACACGGATGTAATCATAAAGAAAGCACATCAGTGCCTCTACTTCCTGAGAAGATTACGGAGATTCGGCATGTCAAAGAGGATTCTCCTGAGCTTCTACAGGTACACGGTAGAGAGCATGCTGACTGGTTGCATCGTGGCCTGGTTCAGCAACTTGAACGTCCAGGAGCGGAAAAGACTGCAAAAAGTTGTGACCACTGCCCAGTCCATCACCGGCTCTGACCTCCCCACCATCGAAGGGATCTATCGCAGTCGCTGCCTCAAAAAGGCAGCCAGCATCGTCAGAGACCCACACCATCCTGGTCGCACACTCATCTCAACACTGCCATCGGGAAGAAGGGACAGGAGCCTGAAAACTGTAGCGTCCAGGGTCAGGAACAGCTACTTCCCCACAGCCATCAGGCTGTTAAACATGGCAACAAATAAACTCTGAACTACAACAGACTATTATTATTGCACTACTATCGTTTGTTTCATGTGTGAACGTATGTGTGTGTGTATGTGTGTGTGTGTGTGTGTGTGTGTGTGTGTGTGTGTGTGCGTGTGTGTGTGTGTGAGTGTGAGTGTGTGTGTGTGTGCGTGTGTGTGTGTGTGTGTGTGTGTGTGCGTGTGCGTGCGTGTGTGTGTGCGTGCGTGTGTGTGTGTGTGTGTGTGTGTGTGTGTATATGTGTGTGTGTGTGTACATGTGAGAATGTGTATAAACGGCCGATGCGGGAACTCCAAGCTGCAGAATGTGTTCCGATCTGTTCCGACACCAGTGTTTGGATCCTCCCGGTGGGAGGGCCTGTACACCGGGCCGTCCATAGCGGCGACTGCGGAGGGTTCATGGCCCCGACCACGGGTGAACAAAGAGAAAGATGACTGAACGTTATTGCCTTCCACCACAGTGAGAAACATTGATTCCGCTGTGTGGGGATGTCATGTTAAATTCTATCGTGTGTTGTGTTCCTTTTATTGGTATGGCTGTATGGTAACTAACATCTCACTGTACCAATTGGTGCATTTGATAACAAATGTAAACTTGAACGAACTTGAACCTTTGATATACACACTGAACTTTTTTCTTGTTTATTATACTGTTTACAGTGCCCTATGTTTCCATATTGTGTTGTGCTGCTGCAAGCAAGAATTTCATTGTTCTATCTGGGACACATGACAATAAAACTCTCTTGAATCTATCTATCTCTGGCTTGAAAATGTCCACTGACTTGTGGCCTCCACAGCCATCTGTGGCAATGAATTCCACAGATTCACCATCATCTGACTAAAGAAATTCCTCTTCATCTCCTTCGTAAAGGTAGGTCCTTTTATTCTGAGGCTGTGACCTCTGGTCCCAGACTATCTCATTAGACTATCCTCTCCACGTCCACTCTATCCAGGCCTTTCGATATTTGGTAAGTTTCAATGAGATACTATCCTCATCATTCAAAACTCAAAAGAGACGGATAAAGAGGGATAGTTTGTAGACACTGGAGCAACTCAGTGGGTCAGGCAGCATCTCTGGATAAAGAATATTGGTAACGTTTTGGGTCGAGACCCTTCTTCAGATTGAAAGTCAGGAGAAAGGGAGACGAGAGATATAGAACGTAATATGGAAAGATATAAAACAAATGAATGACAGATAAGCAAACAAAGTGACAATGATAAAGGAAAGTCCATCGTTAGCTGTGCGCTAGGTGAAAACAGGTTGCAGACAACGAGACTCAGCAAGACGACTTTGAACCTCATACAACTTGAGTGGGGGAGGGATGGAGAGGGAGGGGATGCAAGGGTTAGTTGAAGCTAGAGATATCAACATCCATACCGCTGGGGTGTAAGCTGCCCAAGCGAAATATGAGATGCTGTGCCTTCATTTTTGTGTTGGCCTTCGCTGACAATGGAGGAGGCCCAGGATGGAAAGGTCCGTGTGGGAATGGGAAGGGGAATTAAAGTGTTGGCAAATGGGAGATCATGTAGGTCCAGGCAGACTGAGCGAAGGTGTTCAGTGAAACGATCGCCCAGTCTCAGTTTGGTTCTCGACGATGTGTAAGAGTCCACACCTTGAACAACGTCAAGTCAAGTCAAGTCAATTTAATTTCGATAGCACATTTAAAAAACAACTCGTTGGCCAAAGGTGGAGGTACTAACGTTATACAACATTGGTTCATGGAATAAATACAAACATCATTACATACATATAGCCCTCGCTCAGAGGACGTCAAGAAAGGCTTGGGAGTAGAGATGAGTTTTAAGTCCCGACTTAAAGGAGGGGGCAGTTCTGATGGGAAGGGGGATGCTGTTCCACAGTCTAGGAGCTGCAACCGCAAAGGCACAGTCGCCCCTGAGCTTATGCCTGGACCGCGGGGTGTTCAGTAACCCCTAGTCAGCCGATCGGAGGGATACAGTAGATGAGGTTGGAGGAGGTGCAAGTGAAGCTCCAACTCTGACCTTCCTATGCTGAGACCCGACTGGGATCATTTCTTTCTCGCAGCAGAAACCAACATTTGTTAAACAAATAAATCTCACCATCAGAGAGAACTCACAACAAGGCCTCTGTCTCGACTGCTCAGTGAATTTTCTTCCACCAAACGAGTCTCCAGTGACCATTCCAGCCCTGAGACCCCGAAAACCCAGTGTTACAAGAAAAGGATCAAATGAGTCCGTTTACGATCCCATCCACAGCTATTACGCTCAGCGGAGAGTACTGCTGGGAATGTTGATTTTGGCATTAATCATGACTATTGGAGGGGTGTTAAATAATCACCAGCTCCTTTGGTGCCTCGGAGTTCACCAACACTTTCAGCAGTCAAGGGTTAAGAGCATTTCAATTGTCATCTGTACCAAAAACGGAACGTTGAAATTCTTACTTGAGGCAGCACAATAACGTAATTGAGAGACAGGCCCGCCCGCCCGCATCAACCAGCGATCCCCGCACATTAACACTACCCAATACGCACTAGGGCTCATTTTACATTTATAACAAGTCAATTAACCTCCACACCTGTACCTCTTTGGAGTGTGGGAGGAAACTGAAGATCTTGGAGAAAAACCCACACAAAGGTCAAGGGGAGAACGTACAAACTCCGTACAGACAGCACCTGTAGTCGGGATCGAACCCGGGTCTCTGGCGCAGTGAGGCAGCAACTTTACCGCTGCACCTCCATGCCCCTCCCCCGTAGGCCTGTAAACACAAAACTTATAAATATCATATTAAAAATGTCATGCAGAAGGTGGACGCAAAGTGCTGGAGTAACTCAGCGGGTCATAGAAACATAGAAACAGAAAATAGGTGCAGGAGTAGGCCATTCGGCCCTTCGAGCCTGCACTGCCATTCAATATGATCATGGCTGATCATCCAACTAAGTATCCTGCACCTGCCTTCTCTCCATACCCCCTGATCCCTTTAGCCACAAGGGCCACATCTAACTCCCTCTTCAATATAGCCGATGAACTGGCCTCAACTACTTTCTGTGGCAGAGAATTCCACAGATTCACCACTCTCTGGGTGAAATTATTTTTTCTCATCTCGGTCCTAAAAGACTTCCCCCTTATCCTTAAACTGTGACCCTTTGTTCTGGACTTCCCCAACATTGGGAACAATCTTCCTGCATCTAGCCTGTCCAACCCCTTAAAATTTAATAAAGTCCCAATATCATTGCAAAAAAACAAAGTCCTCAGTGCAACCAAGACAGTTTGTAGATCATAATTAGTTTATAGGTCCCGTGCATGCTATCCAGTCAAAGGAAAGACTATACATGATTACAATCGAGCCGTCCACAGTGTACAGATACAGGATAAATGGAACAATGTTAATTGCAAGGTAAAGTCCAGTAAAGTCTGATTAAAGATAGTCTGTGAGTCTTCAATGAGGTAGATGGGAGTTCAGGACCGCTCTCCAGTTGGTGAGAGGATGGTTCAGCTGCCTGATAACAGCTGGGAAGGAACTGTCTAAAAAACTAATTGTCTTTTGGAAATCCGCCTCTTGAAGATAGGACATATGGGGAGAAGGCAGGAACGGGGTATTGATTGGGGATGATCAGCCATGATCACATTGAATGGCGGTGCTGGCTCGAAGGGCCGAATGGCCTACTCCTGCACCTATTGTCTATTGTCTATTGTAGATTCTTCTGGCAGCTCATTCTAGGTACAGACTACTCTCTGGGTGAAAAGGTTGCCACTGAGGTCCCTCTTAACTCTCTTCCCTCCCATCGTAAGCCTGTTCCTTCCAAGAGAAGATGCTGCCATTTCTAGATTCCTGCTCTGTGCTTTCAAATGGGGTAGATAGTAGTTCAGGACTGCTCTCTCTAGTTGTGGTTGGATGGTTCAGTTGCCTGATAACAGCTGGGCCACTGAATCATCCCACCGCAAGTAGTGAGCAGTCCTGAACTACTATCTACCTCATTGGTGACACTCGGACTATCCTTGATCGGACTTTGCTGGCTTTACCTTGCACTAAACCAGGTGTCAGCAACCTACGGCCCCTGGGCCGAATGTGGCCCGTAACCAGGAATCATCCAGCCCGCAGACGGAATTTTGTTTCCCGTATTCATCTGGCCCGCCGAGCGCAGCCAAGCTCCTGTCCCAAGCAGCGGCCGAGCTCTGTGTGTAACGCATCCTGCGCAAAGCCGCAGGTAGGGGCGCGCACCTACTGTGAACATGTTTAAGAAAGAACTGCAGAAGCTGGAAAAATCGAAGGTCGACAAAAATGCTGGAGAAACTCTCAGCGGGTGAGACATGCGAGGATTGCACGAGGCTGCCTCACCCGCTGAGTTTCTCCGGCATCTTGTGTCGACCTTCCATAAACACGTGATTTGACGCCTGCCATCCGCTCACAGACATGCGTCCCGGCCCCGATGCAGAACAAGGTTGCCCACCCCTCCGCTAAACGTTGTTCCCTTATCATGTATCCATCCACTTGATGGGCTGGATTGTAACCATGTATTGTCATTTCGCTGACTGGTTAGCACGCAACAAAAGCTTTTCACTGTTTCTCGGTACACGTGACAATAAACGACACTAAACTAAAATGGCAAATAGCTGACGGTTGCTGAGAGTTTAGGCATGGCACAGTGGCGCAGCAGTAGAGTTGTCACGTCACAGCACTAGAGACCCCGGTTCGATCCTGACTACGGGTGCTGTCTTTATGGATTCTGTACGTTCTCTCCCCGTGACCTGCATGGGTTTTCTCCGGGTGCTCCGGTTTCCTCCCACACTCCAAACACGTACAGGTTTGCAGGCCGATTGTAAAACATTGTGGCTGGTGTGCGTGGGATAGTGCTAGTGTACAGGGATGGCGGGTCGGCACGGACTCGGTGGGCCGAAGGGCTCATATCCACTCTTTATCTCTGCACTAAACTAAGTGCCTCAGGCTAATGTTTGTGCTTCAGAGCGGAAACAGACTCTGGCAGGAGTTCAATGCCATTCTTGTGGTTTCTGAAGCAATTAGAAGCCTTCAATATGTTTGCAAAAGCCTCAGCATAAATCTATGAGCAACATTCTGTGAACAATATTACTCAAAATATTCGACAGTTCAGGCATGGAGCAGATTAAATATCGTGACTCTCAGTCAATGAGGATTAACACATGGAGCTGCAGGAATGATATAGGATCGTTAAACTTTAGAACTTAGAGATATAGCACGGAGACAGGCCCTTTGGCCCATCGTGTCCATGCCGACCAGCCATCTCCATGCACTAACACTATATTACACATCAGGGACAATTAATCTACAAACTTGTACATCTTTGGAGTGTGGGAGGAAACCGGAGCACCCGGAGAAAACCCACACGGTCACAGGGGGAACGTGCAAACTCCGTACTGACAGCACCCGTAATCGGAATCAAAAGCAACATATTATTCAATCAGATCAGTTAATACTACACATAAGAATACTACGCAGAGAAGGTTCACCAGACTGATTCCTGGGATGTCAGGACTGTCTTATGAAGAAAGACTGGATAGACTTGGTTTATACTCGCTAGAATTTAGGAGATTGAGGGGGGATCTTATAGAAACTTACAAAATTCTTAAGGGGTTGGACAGGCTAGATGCAGGAAGATTGTTCCCGATGTTGGGGAAGTCCAGGACAAGGGGTCACAGCTTAAGGATAAGGGGGAAATCCTTTAAAACCGAGACAAGGAGATTTTTTTTTCACACAGAGAGTGGTGAATCTCTGGAACTCTCTGCCGCAGAGGGTAGTCGAGGCCAGTTCATTGGCTATATTTAAGAGGGAGTTAGATGTGGCCCTTGTGGCTAAGGGGATCAGAGGGTATGGAGAGAAGGCAGGTACGGGATACTGAGTTGGATGATCAGCCATAATCATATTGAATGGCGGTGCAGGCTCGAAGGGCCGAATGGCCTACTCCTGCACCTAATTTCCATGTTTCTATGTTTCTATAAATACAACCAAGTCAAACTCAAACTCCAAGTAGGTGGAGCAAAGGGGAAGATACAGAGTGCAGGATATAGTTCTCAGCATTGTAGCGCATCAGTTCCACAGACAAAGTCCAATGTCCGCAATGGGGTAGAGGTGAATCGGACAGCACCCTAGCTTATGGAAGGGCCGTTCAGAAGCCTGATCACAGAGGGAAGAATTGATTCCTGGGTCTTTCAAGCTTCTGTATCTTTTGCCTGTCAGGAGCAGGAAGAAGAAGGAATGACAGGGGTGACAGGGCAATTTGGGACATTTTGTTGAGGCAGCGTGAGGTGTAGAGGGAGCACAGACAACACCGATAGAAACTGCGAGGAAACACGTGGAGAAAACCACACGCAGGTCACGGGGAGAACATACAAACTCCGTACAGACTGCACCCGTAGTCGGGATCGAACCCGGGCCTCTGGCGCAGTGAGGCAGCAACTCGACTGCTGTGTCACCGTGCCCCTCCCCCGTAGGCTTGTAAACATAATACTTATAAATATCATATTAAAAATGTCATGCAGAAGATGGACGCAAAGTGCTGGAGTAACTCAGCGGGTCAGGCAGCATCTGTGGAGAACATGGATAGGTGACGTGTCACAGAGTGCTGGAGTAACTCAGCGGGTCAGGCAGCATCTGTGGAGAACATGGATAGGTGACGTTTCACAGAGTGCTGGAGTAACTCAGTGGGTCAGGCAGCATCTGTGGAGAACATGGATAGATTCAGATTCAGATTCAGATTCATAAATTGTCATTGTCAGTGTACATACAGAGACAACGAAAATGTCATGCAAACGATTTGAATAATGGACGCAAAGTGCTGGAGTAACTCAGCGGGTCAGGCAGCATCTGTGGAGAACATGGATAGGTGACGTTTCACAGAGTGCTGGAGTAACTCAGCGGGTCAGGCAGCATCTGTGGAGAACATGGATAGGTGACGTTTCACAGAGTGCTGGAGTAACTCAGTGGGTCAGGCAGCATCTGTGGAAAACATGGATAGGTGACGTTTCACAGAGTGCTGGAGTAACTCAGTGGGTCAGGCAGCATCTGTGGAGAACATGGATAGATTCAGATTCAGATTCAGATTCAATTTAATTGTCACGTGTCTGGGGGATGTCAGAGACTTCTTACAGAGAGGGAAACTGGAAATGCATCATCAGGCATCTCCCAGATCAAAGCGACAGCATGCGAGCTGAACTCTTAGAGGTTGACTTACACAAGATACAAGATACAAGATACAAGATAAGTTTAATTGTCACGTGTGCCAGATGGCACAGTGAAATGAATTCCCATACAGCCATACAGTAAAAAATAAACAGGACTCAACACACTATAGAATTTAACATAAAACATCCCCACACAGCAGAACCAAAGTTTCCCACTGTGTGGGAAGGCACCAAAGTCAGTCTCTTCCTCCACTGTTCCCCGTGGTCAGGGTCTCCCCAAGCCCTCCGCAGTTGCAGCTACGGGAGGCCCGATGACCAGGACCGCTCGCCGGGATGATACCAGTCCGACGTCGGGGCTGCGGGACGTCCTCAGCGGCGTGGACACCAGAGGGGGGGGGGGGGGGGCCCCAGGACTCCTCGTTGGTTCATTGGCATTGGAAGCTCTCACCGACCAGAGTCCACGTTGTTGAGCACGGCCCAACGCTCCGGAGCTCACAGAGGTAGCATGGAGTAACTCCGCGGTGGGTCCAGCGCTGCGCCATCGCTGTGGAGAGTCCGGGGGTGGGCGGCCGCTCCGATCCAGCTGGGCAGCGAGGTGGGGGGCGAGACCGGAGAAATAGTCGCGTCCCCGCCAGGGAAAGACTGGAGACGGTTTCCCCCTTACCCTGCCCCCCTCCCCCACATAGAAAAGTAAAAGTTCCCCCTAAAACAGACTTAAGACTAACTAAAAATAATAAAAAAAGATAGAAATTACATACAGGCTGTAGGTAGAGGCTGCTGCCAGGGCTGCGCCCCTAGAGTCCCTACACCTCCTCCAACCTCATCCACTGTGTCCGCTGTTTTCTGGGTGTGGACTCCTGTATATCGGCGAGACCAAGCGCAGGCTCGGCGATCGTTTTGCTGACCACATCCGCCCAGTCCACCTAAACCTGCCTGATCTCCTAGTTACTCAACACTTTAAACTCATCCTCCCATTCGCACTCTGTCCTGGGCCTCCTCCAATGTCAGAGTGAGGCCCAGCACAAATTTGACGAGCAACACCTCATATTTCACTTGGGCAGCTTACACCCCAGAGGTATGAACATTGACCTCTAACTTCAAGTAACCCTTGCTTCCCCTCTCTCACCATCCCTTTCCCAGTTCTCCTACCAGTCAATGGACAATAGACAATAGGTGCAGGAGTAGGCCGTTCAGCCCTTCGAGCCAGCACCACCATTCAATGTGATCATGTCTGATCATCCCCAATCAGTACCCCGTTCCTGCCTTCTCCCCATATCCCCTGACTCCGCTATCTTTCAGAGCTCTATCTAACTCTCTTGAAAGCATCCAGAGAACCGGCCTCCACCGCCCTCTGAGGCAGAGAATTCCACAGACTCACAACTCTCTCTGTGAAAACGATTTTCATCATCTCCGTTCTAAATGGGTTACCCCTTATTCTTAAACTGTGTGGCCCCTGGTTCTGGACTCCCCCAGCATCGGGAACATGTGTCCTGCCTCTAGCGTGTCCAAAACCTTAACAATCTTATATTTCAATAAGATCCCGTTTCATCCTTCTAAATTCCAGAGTGTACAATCCCAGCCGCTCTATTCTATCCACATATGACAGTCCTGCCATCCCGGGAATTAATCTGTACCGCCCACTTCCCTGACATCAGTCTGAAAAACGGTCGTGACCCGAATCATCTCTCCAGAGATGCTGCCTGTCCCGCCCGCTGAATTACTCCAGCATTTTGTGTCTGTCTTAGATCAAAGCAGATGTTGATGAAGGAAATGCAGAACGGTTCATTGTTGGCTCAGGGGAAGGTGACAACAAACTCTTCAATCCATATAACCATATAACAATTACAGCACGGAAACAGGCCATCTCGACCCTTCTAGTCCGTGCCGAACACATAATCTCCCCTAGTTCCATACACCTGCGCTCAGACCATAACCCTCCATTCCTTTCCCGTCCATATAACTACCCAATTTATTTTTAAATGATAAAAACAAACCTGCCTCCACCATCTTCACTGGAAGCTCATTCCACACAGCCACCACTCTCTGAGTAAAGAAGTTCCCCCTCATGTTACCCCTAAACATCTGTCCCTTAATTCTCAAATCATGTCCCCTTGTTTGAATCTTCCCTACTCTCAGTGGGAAAAGCTTATCCACGTCAACTCTGTCTATCCCTCTCATCATTTTAAAGACCTCTATCAAGTCCCCCCTTAACCTTATGCGCTCCAAAGAATAAAGCCCTAACTTGTTCAACCTCTCTCTGTAACTTGGTTGCTGAAACCCAGGCAACCCAATCCTTCAGACAACAAACAGTAAAATTAATCAGGAGGACAGTTGGACAACTAGAATGGGGAGGGTTAGAGAGAGAGAGGGGCTGCAAGGGTTACTTGAAGTTAGAGAAGTCAATGTTCACACCATTGGGCTGTAAGCTGCCCAAGTGAAATATGAGGTGCTGTTCCTCCAATTAGCCCTCTGACTGCAGAACGCAGGTTAAGATGGAATAAGAAGGAACTGCAGATGCTGGTCTATATCAATAGGTAGACACAAAGTGCTGGAGTAACTCAGCGGGCTAGGCGGCATCTCTGGAGAAATTGTATAGGTGGCATTTCAGGTCTGAAGAAGAGTCCCGACCAGAAACGTCACCTATCCATGTTCTCCAGAGATGCTGCCTGGCCCGGCGAGTTACTCCAGCACTTTGTGTCTATCTCAGGTTAAGATGGTGTCACACTACCATGTAGAAACAAGGAACAGCAGGTGCTGGAGTACAAAAAAAAAGGACACAAAGTGCTGGAGTAATTTGGTGGAGAAGGTACTGATCCGAAACATTACCCATCTCCTTTCTCCAGAGACGCTGCCTGATCCACTGAGCATCTATCTCTGGAGCAGGCATGAAAATCGCTATCAAAATATGGGGGGGGACACCATTACTTGGCGGCCGAGCGCACGTGCGCACACTCACACCCACACGCTCGAGGCTTCGGAGGCTCAATCCAGCGCTAAATGCAGCTCAACTCTGCCTGTCTCGCAGGGTTAACCTACAGCCCTGCCTGGACTGACGGGACACCAACGCTGCTTCTCCGAGCTGACTGTAAACCTGGGCTATATTTCCCGCAAGCCCAGGCAGGGCTGTAGGTTAACCTGGCGGGACAGGCAGAGTTGAGCTGGGTTTAGCGCTGCTTCTCTGCGCTGGCTGTGGGCCTGGGGGCACCGCGCCCGTCTGACTCCCGACCTCTCTTGCCACCCCCGGGCGGGGGACACTCGGGTGGGGACGGGACAGCGCCGGAGAGCCGGGATCGATCCTGGCTGCGGATGAGGCGCAGGTCTGTGCCACATCTCCCTCCTCCAATCACCGCACTGAATTATTATATCTCGCCCCCATTGCCTGCTGACTGGGGTCTCTCTCGTCCAATCGGCGCCCTCGAGCAGCAGTCCCACCTCCACTGGGATTTCCGCCCCTGCTCTGGAGAACATGGATAAATTACCTTTGAGGTGGGATCAAGGAAAGAGCGTTCACGTCGCGGCCCTGTTTCCACCAAACTTTCCACAACCACTCACAAGACGCACAAGAAGCGATGAGTCAGACACCATTGTA
Organism: Leucoraja erinaceus; assembly: GCF_028641065.1. Taxonomy (NCBI): domain Eukaryota; kingdom Metazoa; phylum Chordata; class Chondrichthyes; order Rajiformes; family Rajidae; genus Leucoraja; species Leucoraja erinaceus. The sequence continues at coordinate 86,933,316 of NC_073382.1, forward strand.
TGCAGACGCCGAGACGTGTGCTCAGCTCTGGCTAAGCAACTTTTAACCTTGTGTGTAGACTCGATAAGGAGAAGAACGTTTGAGGTCGGAACACTTCTTCAGACTGATACCATCTTTACCATCTACAGATACCATCCTCATGGCATTTCGATGACACTATCTTTATCTGCTCTTCATTTCTTCAACCCTGGGAAAACGATTCCGACTGTCGACTCTGTGCCCTCCACAATTTTATATACTTCTAACTACAGGTCTCACCGCAACCTCCAGCATTCTAGATAAAACAGAAGATAACTAATAAGGTAATGCGGGGAAAAAAGATGAGGTACGAAAGTAAGCTAGCCAAGAATATAAAGCAGGATAGTAAAAGCTTCTTTAGGTATGTGAAGAGGAAAAAATTAATTAAGACCAAAGTTGGACCCTTGAAGACTGAAAAGGGTGAATTTAAGAATAAGGGGTAAGCAATTTCGATCAGAGATAAGGAAACACTTTTTCACACAGAGAGTTGTGAGTCTGTGGAATTCTCTGCCTCGGAGGCCGTTTCTCTGGATACTTTCAAGAGAGAGCTAGACAGGGCTCTTGAAGATAGCGGAGTCAGGGGATATGGGGAGAAGGCAGGAACGGGGTACTGATTGGGGATGATCAGCCATGATCACATTGAATGGCGGTGCTGGCTCGAAGAGCCGAATGGCCTCTACTCCTGCACCTATTGTTTATTGTCTATAAAAAACAATCCAAGCCTGTCCAGAGGCAATTCACAATGGGCTAATTAACCCATGAACCTGCACGTCTTTGGGTTGTGGGAGGAAACCGGAGCACCTGGAGGAAACCCACAAAGTCGCAGTGAGAACGTGCAAACTCCGTACACACACAGAGAGACAGCACCCGAGGTCAGGATCGAACCTGGTTCTCTGGCGCCGTGAGGCAGCTGTTCTACCAGCTGCGCCACCGTGTCGCCCTGTTCCTTCTATTTGACCAAGTGTTTAATACTGTGATCACCCTCACACTCCCACCCTCACTTGGTTCCATGTATGTTTCTGGCCATTGCATAAGTACTGTAACTCCTGATGGTTAATTTTTCAAAGGTTACACAAAATTGCTGGAGAAACTCAGCGGGTGCAGCAGCATCTATGGAGCGAAGGAAATAGGCAACGTTTCGGGCCGAAACCCTTCTTCAGACGTTTCGGCCCGAAACGTTGCCTATTTCCTTCGCTCCATAGATGCTGCTGAACCTGCTGAGTTTCTCCAGCAATTTTGTGTACCTTCGATTTTCCAGCATCTGCAGTTCCTTCTTGAACACGGTTAATTTTTCAATTTGATTCCACTCCTGCGAAAAGCAGCAGACATAATCAGCGTTATATAACTGGAACTTGTTTGTCGTTTCAAAAATGTTATTAGTGAATCACGTGGGAATTATAACAAGCTGACTGCTTCATGATCACTTTTATCTACGTCAGTATTTCACTGCTGGAATTGTCTTTTAAAAGTTTCAAGATGCAGGGTGGAAACAGGCCCTTCGGCCCACCGAGCCCGCGCCGACCAGCGATTCCTGCACATTAACACTACCCGACAGGCAACAGCCAATTATGTCTTTGGATAAAACCCACGCAGGTCACGGGGAGAACGTAAAACTCCGTGATCGGGATGGAACCGGGGTCTCTGGCGCTGTGAGGCAGCGACTCTACCGCCCCCAAAATTTGGGCTCGTCCGGGATTTGAACCCGGGACCTCTCGCACCCTAAGCGAGAATCATACCCCTAGACCAACGAGCCAGATGTAAGTTTAAAACTGCTAGAGTGAGATTCAAACTCACAGAAACCCTTGGTCACTGGGTTAGAGTTTAGAGTTTTGAGATACAGTGTGGAAACAGGCCCTTCGGCCCACCGGGTCCGTGCCGACCAGCGATCCCCGCACACTAACACTATCCTACACAAGCTGGGGACAATTTTTACATTTACACTAGGCCAATTAACTTACAAACCTGTACTTCTTTGGAGTGTGGGAGGAACTGGAGCACCCGGGGAAAACATACGCAGGTCATGGGGAGAACGTGCAAACTCCGTACAGACAGCAACCGTAGTCGGGATGGAGCCCGGGTCTCTGGCGCTGGATTCGCTGTAAGTCAGCTGCGCCACCGTGCCGCCGATTACACGAATCTCTCAACCAAACTTAGCAGAGATTGACAGATTCTCCATTAGCACAGGTGTCAAGGGTTATGGGGAGAAGACAGGAGAATGGGGTTGAGAGGGCTAGTTGGTCGCTCGGCAACCGGGAGGGAGCTGGAGACGTCGGACATGCGGGGCAAGGGCCAGTAGGAGGGAGAACCGGGGTAATACCCCCAGCACCGTCAATGTTGGCTGCAGGGGGCGCCCCCCGCGATACAAAGATGGCCGGGCGAGGAGAGGAGAGGAGAGGAGAGGGACGTGGGTTCGCGGGAACTGCTCCGGTACATTGAGCGCGCGGGCCCGCCGGACGTTGAACTTTGAATAATGGTGGCAAAACATGGCGGCGCCCGCACGTGTAACATATGCACTGTGCGGTTACATACGTGACAAATAAAATACTATCGACTATTGTAATGGAGCCTTCATGATCGAATGGCGGAGTAGACTGGATGGGTCGAATGGCCTTATTCATCTCCTATCACTTATCAACCATTCCCCATTGTTGCACACTGAAGAGACGGCTCAGTTCCTCGAGTATAGTGGCAGCAGGTGGAGCTGCTGCCTTACAGCGCCAGAGACCCGGGTTCAATCCTGACCACAGGTGCTGTCTGGGCATAGTTTGTACGTTCTGCTTTGTGACTGAGTGGGTTTTCTCCGGGTGCTCCGGTTTCCTCCCACATCCTCTACTGCCACCCCGCATTGCCACCCATGAGACAAAGTCCTGTAGAGTCCGATTAAGGTTACTCTGGGGTAGATGGGAGGCAGGACCGCTCTCTAGTTGGTGAGAGGATGGTTCAGTTGCCTGATCACAGCCGGGAAGAAACTGTCCTTGAATCTGGAGGTAGACAAAAATGCTGGAGAAACTCAGCGGGTGAGGCAGCATCAATGGAGAGAAGGAATAGGCGACGTTTCGGGTCGAGACCCTTCTTCAGATTCTTCTACCATCGATTTTTCAAGCATCAGCAGTTCTTTCTTAAACACTGAATGTGGAGGTGTGTGTGCGTTTTCACACTTCTGTACCTCTTGCCTGATGGGAGATGGGGGAGGAGAGGGTGAGACTGCTGCTTGATTATGCTGGTGTAAGATCAGTCAATGTACCTGAGTTTCAACTGACTGTATCCATGTATGGCATATTCAAGATCAAAAGAGTTTTATTGTCATGTGTCCCAGATAGGACAATAAAATTCTTGCTTTGCTTCAGCACAACAGAAAAAAGTAGGGTTAAATAAATAGTAAGTAAGTGAGTAGGTTTATTGGTCAAGTATTCACATACAAGGAGCAGGGGGCGCTGTCCTGTGCACGGCTGCCCTGCCAGCAGTTGTCTGTCTTTTCACCGTTTTACTTTTATTTTTAGTTAGTTAAATTGTTTTGTTTGGAGGTCTAGACTTTTTTATGTGGGGGCGGGGGGGGGGGAGGGGGAAACTGCTTTTCCAGGGTCCCTACCTGGTCGGAGAGGCAGCTTTTCTCCGGGCTGCAGCTTCGACCCGTCCTCGCGGCCTACCAGCGGGCCTGGAGCGGCGTTTCCTGTCGGGGACCGCCCAGAACCTCGGCTTCGGCGGCGGCACAGCGCTGGAGCGCTATCGCGGAGCGGGCGATGCCTTGCCTGGGTCGCCGCGCTGGAGCTCCGGTGAGCTGAGACCGCCGGGAACAACATCGCGGAGCTGCGGGACTGTGGAGCGGCCAGCTGCGGGCGGCGGCGCCGAACTTTACACCGGGAGCCTGGGATCTCGCGACGAGATCGCCAGTTGTGGAGCTCCAACCGGCGCGGCCTTGTCGGCTTCGGAAGCCGCGGCCTCCAGTACGGAGGCGGCCGTTCCAGGGTTCCCATGCCGCTGTGAGGACTCTCCCGACGCCGGAGCACCACCACCCGGCGAGAACGGCCAGGAACATCGGGCCTCCGTAGAGGCAACTGTGGAGGCCTCAATAGGCCCGACTATGGGTGAACTGGGGTTGGGGACTGGACTTTGTGCCTTCCCTCATGGTGGGAGCCATTGTGGGGGGATGTTCTTTGTGTTTAAGACTCTCATTGGTGTTATGTCTGTATTCTTTTTTTGTGTGCTGCAAAATGGCAAAAAGCATTTCACTTCACTACACCTCAGTGTATGTGAATGTGACTAATAAAAACCTTTGATACCTTTTGATACATACAGGAATTTACATACAAGAATTTACATACTGGAATTTACATGCAGGTGCAGCAGGCAGTGAAGAAAGCGAATGGTGTGTTAGCATTCATAGCAAAAGGATTTGTATAGGAGCAGTATCCGGTAGGCGGCGGAGCAGCGGCCTCTGCAGTCTGGGATTTTCTGTCTGTGCTTTACTGCAGTTTGTGTTATTTTTTGTTGGGGGGTGTGTGGGGGGGGTGGGGTGGTGAGACTTTTAAATCCACACCTGGAGAGTATTGCATACAGTTTTTGGTCTCCTAATCGGCCTGAAGAAAGACACCTCGTTGCCATAGCGGTTGGAGTACAGAGAAGGTTCACCAGACTGCTGCTTCCTGGGAGGCTGCTGCAGGACTTTCAAAGGAGAAAGACTTTTCGGGGGATAGACTCAGCTTGTACTCGCTAGAATTTAGAAGACTGAGCGGGGGGCTCCAACACCAAGACCCGGTGTATAGCAAACTTACAAAATTCTTAAGGGGACTTTGGACATCGGGGGGGCTAGATGCAGGAAGATTGGGTTCCCGATGTTGGGGTAAAAGTACAGAACAAGGAGACTCTGGGGGAAGTTTCTACTGCAGTTGTACAGGGTCTTGGTGAGACCACACCTGAGTATTGTCACAGTTTGAGGGATAAGGGGGAAGTATTTTAGGACCGAGATGAGTTTGGTCTCCTAATCTGAAAAACATTTTTTCACACATTCCTGGAGATGGTGGTGAATCTGTGGATAGACTTCTCTGCCGCAGAAGGTAGATTTGGGCCACAGTTCATTGGCTATATTTAAGAGGGAGTTAGAGAGGAAGATTGTTCCCCATGTTGGGGAAGTCCAGAAAAGGGGAGTTTCAGGATAAGGGGGGTATTTTATGGAGAGAAGGCAGGGATCTGGGAGGTAGTTGAGGGAGTTCATTGGATGATAAGAGCCATGATCATATTGAATGGCAGGGATGTGCAGGCTCGAATGATCATATTGAATGGGGCTCGAATGGCCAAATGGCCGACTCCTGCACCTAATTCTATGTTTCTATGTTTGCCTTGGTGCTCCGCCCACAAGTAACAACATGACATTCAGTGACGGTGCAAATGACACAGTGACAGTTACGAATACAGAACAGAAGTGACCAGTGTGACCATATACCAATGAATATATATACACACATAAATAAGCAGATAAGCTGCAATGGGCTATTAACAATCAGAGTTTTGTTTGAGTTGAGTTTAATAGTCTGATGGCTGTGGGGATGTTACCTGGATGTTGCAGATTTCAGGCTCCTGTACCTTCTACCTGAAGGCCTGGGTCTGCTTGGCTCGCACGGGAAACAAATCTCACCGAACCTCAGTGCCCGTGACAACAATGAGCCTAAAAACCTAAAGTTGACCCCTGCGTGCTGAGAGGGGGGGATGTAACCTGATGCGGCTCTTGGTTACAAGGAGGAGCTGGAGGGTCTCAACTGTGACCCCTTCCACAGTTTGCTGCCCCCGAGACCCCCGTGGCGAGCCCACCTGACAACATTTGACTTCACTCCCACTAACAACCTGCTGGCAACCCCCTGTAGTTTTATGTTGGCCCAGAGCACAGATGAAACGATTCCATGTTCTTCGCACATCTAACGCTTGGCCAGATTCCTCAACTTGAAGTATCATTTTCCCCAATCCATCAAGATAAGGTTATCCAAAGCCTTTTCCAACTTCACGTGACTGACCCCCTGGATGATAAGAGGCTTCTCCTGTGTACATGCAGACCAGCTGGTCGTGGGGAGAGAGATCTCCGGGCAGTAGAGTTGCTGCCTTACAGCGAATGCAGCGCCGGAGACCCGGGTTCGATCCCGACTACGGGCGCCGTCTGTACCCAGTTTTGCACGTTCTCCCCGTGAGCTGCGTGGGTTTTTCTCCGAGATCTTCGGTTTCCTCCCACACTCCAAAGACGTACAGGTTTTTAGGTTAATTGGCTTATTATAAATGTAACAATTGTCCCTAGTGGGTGTAGGATAGTGTTAGTGTGCGGGGATCGCTGGTCGGCGCGGACCCGGTGCGCTGTATCTCTAAAAACTAAAAAGAAAATCAAGTGAGTCATTCCCTTACAGTTAGAGATAGAACAGCTAGGTTTTGTTTAGTTTAGTTTAGTTTAGGGTAGACACAAAATGCTGGAGTAACTCAGCGGGACAGGCAGCTTCTGGAGAGCATTGGGCGAGGTTTCGGGTCGAGACCCTTCTTCAGACCCTGAACTCTTGTCGGAGAGAGGAGGAGAACTTCTTCAAAGTAGACATACCTTGAGGAGATTTTGCAGTGGAGCGGACAAAATGTGTAAAAAAGAATTTACAGATGCTGGTTTAAATCGAAGGTAGACACAAAATGCTGGAGCAACTCAACGGGTGAGGCAGCATTTCTGGAAAGACGGAATTGGCGACGTTTCGGGTCAAGACCCTTCTTCAGACCGAGATTCAAGGGAGGGGGAGATACAGAGATTAGTTTAGTTTAGTTTAGTTTGGTTTAGTTTAGAGATACGAACTAAAGATAGCATTAGAAACTAATAAGGAATACAGTGCTGAAACACTGGTCTCCGCCGACCAGCCATCCTCGTACATTAATGCTATCCCACACATGAGGGGCAATTTACAATTTTACCCGAAGCCAATTAACTTACAAATCTGCACGTCTTTTGAACGTGGGAGGAAACCGGAGCAACCGGAGAAAACCCACGCAGGTCACGGGGAGAACGTACACACTCCGTGCAGGCAGCACCCGTAGTCAGGGTGGAACCCGGGTCTCCGGCGCTGTGAGGCAGCAACTCTACCGCTGCGAAATCAGAGAGAACTCTAACAATCAGTGAAAATCGACAGCTCTGGGGTCAAGAGTCAACTGGTGACTTGAAGCTTGTTCAAGAAATTTGTTGGTGAAGATTGTTTTAAACTGCAGAAGCTGGAGAATTTAGTTGAGTTTATTGTCACGTGTACAGAGGTACAGTGAACAGCTTTTTTGTTGCGTGCTATCCAGTCAGCGGAAAGACAACACATGATTACAATCGACCCGTTGTAGTGAGACGCAGAAAACTCGGGGGGGGGGGGGCAGAGGGGACACGTTCCCCCCATGTTTTGAGAGGTGGGGGACATCCCCCCCAAGTTTTTGTCATCCCCGATTTTAAAAATCTCCGCTTTTAGCGCTGGATTGAGCCTCCGAAGTGTGTGTGAGTGTGCGCACGCGCGCGTGCCCGCCAAAAAATGGTGTGTCCCCGTCCCCTCCATGTTTTGATAGCGAGTTCCGCTCTTGGTTGTAGTGAGACCAGGCAAGTTGAGCGAAACATTCGTTATTGACAAAAACAAATGCTCGAACTGCCGTGTACCTGGTTACGAATTAATGATGAAAGCTCCTGTCGATGCGAGGAGCACTAACTACTGATTAATCTCAAAAGCCCGCGAACAAAGCCACAGTCACATGGCAGTCCCCGCCGATGGCGAGGGTTCCGAATGCCCAGCTTCACCACTAGGTGCCGCTACTCCATCCACAGTGTACAGATACAGGATAAAGGGAATAACGTTATTGTATTGTATTGTATTGTATTCAAATTTATTGTCATTGTCTCAATTTGAGACAACGAAATGAATTTCCCTTAGAGGCAATATCATTAAAAAAAAATCAAAACCCCCACCCCCCCCCCATTAAATAATAAATAAATAAATAAATAAATAATAAAACATATTAAAAATAAAACGATATACGCAAGATAATGTGGATGCTGGTAGCCCAGGACTGCTCTACAGTTGTTGGTTGGATTGCTCAGTTGTGATGAGCCATTGTCGGCACTGGGCCTGTACTCACTGGAGTCTAGAAGAATGATGGGGGACCTCATTGAAACGTACTGAATAGTAAAAGGATTGGATAGTGTGGATGTGGAGAGGATGTTTCCACTAGTGGGAGAGTCTAGGACTAGAGGTCACAGCCTCAGAATTGACGGACATTCTTTTAGGAAGGAGATGTGGAGAATTGTTTTTAGTCAGAGGGTGGTGAATCTGTGGAAGTCTTTGCCACAGACGGCTGTGGAGGCCGAGTCAGTGGCTATACTTAAGGCAGAGATAGATAGATTCTTGATTAGTACACGTTATGTTGAGATGGCAGGAGATGGGATTAGGAGGGAGCGATAGATCAAGAGATAGAATGATTGAATAGCAGACGGAGTAAACTTGATGGGCCGAATGGCTTAAATTTACTATCACTTATATGATCTTATGAACGGTGACTCAAGAAAGTTTGGGTCAGAAGGGTCTCGACCTGAAATCTCACCGATTCCTTTTCTCCAGAGTTGCAGCCTGACCCGCTGAGTTACTCCGTTATGTTCAAGAGAGAACTGCAGATGCTGGAGAAATCGAAGGTAGACATTCGAGATGTCACCTATTTTTTCTGTATTCACTATCTGAATTATTTTGCTAATCCCGGCCTGTGCGAAGGTACACGGCAAATATGGGATAGAATTCCGTTAGTTACCATGGATGTTGACCAGGGACATTAAAATGTTTAATATAGGCGGATCGTACTGCTATAAGACTCGCCCTGTCACTCCGCGACTCTGATTGATATTCTGGCTTTTTATTACATTGTCTTTTCTTTACGTCTGGAAGTGTTGGCAAGGATGAGAGGCCCATTTTATTCATAGTTAGCTTTTCAATCGGCAACAGGCTCAGAGAGTCAGATGGGAGATGAATGTCAAAGACCACAACACATGAAGTTAGTCGGGACTGGCTCACCACAAAAAGCTTCTTTTCAAAGTGACTCTTGGGCCTGATCCTGGCGTGATAATCCGTCTGTAAATAAATTGCAAACACTGACTGCTCTGTCGTGATGTTCTGGTGATCACAAAGGATTTTAATCCTTAACGTGGCACCGGCAATATTAATTTGGAGACTGCAGATGCTGGATTCTTGTACACAACACACTGTGGTGGGGAAATGTGGCACGGTGGCACAGCGGTAGAGTTACTGCCTTACAGCACTTGCAGGGCCGGAGACACGGGTTCGATCCCGACTACGGGTCTGTACAGAGTTTGTACGTTCTCCCTGTGACTACATGGTTTTTCTCCAAGATCTTCCGTTTCCTCCCACACTCCAAAGGCGTACAGGTTTGTAGGTTAATTGGCTTGGTATATGTTTACGTTGTCTCTGGTATGTGTGGGATGATGTTAGTGTGCGGGGCTCGATGGTCAGTGCGGGCTTGGTGGGCCGAAGGTCCTGTTTCTGCGCTGTATCTCTAAACTAAACTCTGTGGGTCAGACAGCATTTGTGTAGGGAGTGGGAAGGCGACATTTTAGGAAGCCAAATGCGACACTTAATTTTAGTTCGGAGTCACGTGAGTGACTACGTGAAGAACCCGACCAGCACGCATGCGTGACATGAGCATTCACGCAGTGCAACAGCGACGAACGGGAGCACGGGCGCTCCCGCTACAAGCTTGAAGGAATGGACCGTTAGGTAAGTACTTGCCCACAGGTTCAAACTGACAACTTTGCTCCTCTTTGTACACCAGGGGAAACTGGAGCAAAGCAGCACAGAGGGAAGCGGCCCCCGTTCGACTCCAGGGAAGGAGCGTTCCATCAGTGGAGGGGGAGAGAGGCGGCACCGGGACCGCACACGCTGCGGTCCACAGTCGGGGTACTGAGCCGATGCCCAGTCCGCTAACAGCTGTCTGACCAACAGCAGCGGACTGGATGGGAAATTCAAAAACCGGCCGGTAATCCCTGCATTCTCCGACAAGGAGACTCGCCGCCCGAGAACGGCAGAAACGCCGCCCGAGAACGGCAGGCAGCCTCTTGAGCAGAGTTGGCAACCAAACCTCGTGCTGGAGACAGACACAGAAGATGGAACCGGCACTTCAAACTACCGCACGAGAGCAAGTAACTGTCTGATTTCCAAGCCTAGAGAAAGGTCATGGAGTAAAAACTCCAGCGAGACATGCCTCGGGAGCTGGGGCAAGCTCGCCAAGGGAGCATAACACTCCCGCTCCAGTGCAGTAACAGCACTGGCCATCTCCCTCATCAGAGGAGATCGATGGCGACCAGGGCTGGGCTGGTCAAGAAGAGGGGTCACTGGCTGAACAACATCGGGAGTATGCTTGAGGTACAGGATCAGGAAGAGCTGCTGGGTGTGAGATACTGCTATGTGGCTTCACCACGAGCGAGATGGCCATTACAGCCTAAACTGTCGGCCAGCTTACTACCTGTTTTTCCAATAAACCTCTCCAAGACAGGTAGTCATGAGGCGTTGGATTTTATCACGCCTTCCCAAAATTGCATTTACTCAAAGTGCCTACCATTATTAGGGGGTATATTGAGCAGGGCATTTAAAAACCCAAATATCTTAAATTGCATTTGATACCCTTGACGTCGGCTATCATTTTCGCATGCTCATTCCAGAGGGGCAGGGTAGTATGGCAAAACACCTGACCCTACTGTTCAACATTGTATGCGATCGCAACCTCTGGAAGGAAGTCATAAAACCTGCCCTCAACCTAAAAAATTCACAGGACTGTGAGAACGCCGACCTCACAACCACAGATCCTGCTATCTGGTAAATTTACCAAATCAAGCCTAAAAATTGGACGAAGTGTCCAAGATATTCGGCATCATGAGGGCAGGGCCTGGAATGAGCAAACCACACAAAACCAGACAGCAGTACCTCCACGCATCCACCAGTAGGCGTCTACTTAATGGTACTGGTGAAAGCTCGGGGCCCGCATGCCAGTCCCCGTAAGCCTTTTCAGGCCAGGGCCCAGAGCGGGCCCCATGGAAAATGCGCCACCCCCCAACAACACCATCCCGACAGACAAGGAACCAGAAACCGAAGAAATGAACACACCACTAAACAACAGTGGAGGCAGGTGAGTATGGTTCCTACCATCACATAAAAGGAGTAGGGTTTGAACTAACAGGGGGGGGGGGGGGAATCACACCTGGGTTTGGAAGCATGAAGAACTATCACACTTGGTAGTTATATACCAAAAGTATTCAAGGATAAAAATTGAATTAAGAAACTTACCACCAGTTCAGCATGCACCCCAAAGGGGTCTACCCTCCCACTAAAAAAGAACATGAGGGACTAGCTGAACTGAAGAAGATATACAAAGAATATATAAAGAAATCTAATATGAACCTTTAGTACCAAAAAACCCAAATGGTGAATGTCGCACCATCATTGACTTAACCACTTGAGTATTTTCACCAGGTATACAAACTTTGGAAAACTTAATGGAAAACTTGTAACTGCTAACCGTGGATTGCCTTAGGATACTTTATGGTAGACATCGACTTAAAAGATGCATACTATTCAGTACCCATTCATTAAAGATTTTCGGAGATACCACAATTTACCTGGATGGGGTAACTATGGCAGTATATATTATTGACAATGGCTAAATGTGAGCCAAAACTGTTTTCCAAGATATTCAAACCAGCCCTGACACTATTAAGGAAACATATCGTCATGGCATGTCTCTATGATATTAACGACAGACAAAACCATGGAAATAGCTAAATCAGCAGCATTAGCTACTAAAACTTATTTAGCCTGGGCTCTGTCATATTACCCAGATATATCTACATTGACACCATCCACAACTATGGACTATCTGGTATTCAATTAATTCTATCCACTTGTCTATAACATTGCCAAAAGTAGAGTCAGCATACTGGCACAACCTGTAACAAATTAATGGTTAACAATCAACCAACCATTCAACAAAGTGGCTAGAGTAATTGGGAATTAGTAGCAGCATTACCAGCTACTTAACTTGAACCTTTCCATTAGAGCTAAGGTGTTAGTGTTTAAACTGGAGTCGTCATCACTACAGACACTGGGCATAAAACCTAGTTGGGAATATTGAGTGTGTTCTGTGGGTAAAAGCATATTGTTCAGTAGTGCACCATTCTGCATGTTCATTTATAAATTAACAACATCACAGTGGTGGCATATACCAAACCACATGGGCGGAATAAAATCGATATCATGTGACAATTTATTTAACAATTGGTAACCGTATGTCGTCAAACATATTTGACCATCAGCAACTTACCTACCAGGTGAGCTAAATACTGTAAACAGACATATTAAACCAAAGTATTTGCTGAAATTACAAAGCAATATGGAACACCAGATATCGATTTCCTTGTATTCCAATTGAATCACAGCGTACCGATATATGTCGCATGGAACCAGAGCTTGAGGCAGCGGCAATGGATACATTCCCGCTGAACTGGGGTGGAGGGGGGGGGGGGGAATCTAATCTCTATGTTCTCCCCTTTTCTACCTCATCAGTCAGGTACTACGGCCTCATCAGTCGGGTACTAAGCAAAATACAGATGGACTCCGCTTCAGGTATTTTGATAGTACCCGACTAAACCCACAGTCATGGTTCCCAGTGGTCCTCGACATGGTCATTAAAACCCTAATGACTTTCCCAGTACCCCAGACTTATCAACTCACCCAGTTTCAGGCATAAGCCATCCATGCCACGATAAATAAACTACTGGGTTGCAGATTTGAAAAGACCACTGCTGGGTCTGGGTTGCAGATTTGAAAAGACCACTGCTGGGCCTGGATTTGTCAGACAGCACTATCGACACGATGACAGCATCCCACCGCATATCCACCAGGGAACATACTTGGCGAACATCAAGAAGTGGGAAGATACTGTTCAAATACAGGAACTACATATTCAACTACAACAAAACCTGTACTGGAGTTCCTGGCAGGTCTTCACCACAATGAAGGACTCAGCTACTGCGCCATTAATACAGCCAGAAGTGCTCTGTCAGCCTACTTAACTCAGGCACCAGGACAACAGGCCAGAGGGTACCACCCACTGGTGATCAAACTCAGGAGGCATATTCAACTCTAATCCCCAGACCTAGGTACACCCAAATCTGGGATGCCAGTGTGGTCCTGACGTACCTTAGGGGATGGTCACCAGCCAGGTCCCTCACCCTGGAACAGCCTACCCTGAAGACGGTCATGCTGATGGCCTTGTCTCAGCACAAAGAGTCCAGTTCCTCCATCTACTACGATTGGACAATATGGTTATAACACCAGACCATGTCACATTTACCATTCAGGGGCTGGTCAAATAGAGCAGACCAGGAACATCAGGTCCAGTCATGGAATTCCGGGCACACCCACCTGAACCACGGTTATGTGTCATGACCCACTTAGAGATCTACATCGACACAACAAGAAGTCCCCGAGGGAGGGAAAAAGCCTCATAGGTCAGCCACAAGAAACCTCATGGTCGGGTGACGAGCCAAACTATCTCAAGTGGCTCAAGCAGGTACTGGGAATTGCTGGAGTAAATACTAACGTGTATAAATCTTACTCCACCAGGGCAGCATCCACATTGGTGACTAAGAGGATGGACGTGCCTATGGACCACATCCTGGCTACAGCGGGGTGGTCTAGGGAGTATACATTCCAAACTTTTTATAACAAGCCGCTGGCAGAACCTGTATCGTTTGCAGAAAAAGTAATAGAATCTGCAAATATATAATTAAGCCTGGGGGAGCATTTTGGTCTTATTGTTAATAACACCATTATTGTTTTACAAACAGATTCATGGTTGATTAAGATAACATACTTCCTCCCTCGAATGACTTCGGCAGCGAGTGAAGTATGAACTGTTGCACGGTTTGAAATCACAGAGCTTTAAAATCTTCACGTAGTCACTCACGTGACTCCAAAGTAAAATAGTAAGATTAAAGGAGAACTTACCAGTTCGAAGTTTGATCTGTATTTTATGAGGAGTTACGATGAGGGATTACGTGCCCTCCGCTCCCACCCTCAATTATAGAGATCAACTGGTAACTTAGTTCTCCTTGTCTTTACTATGTTTATTCAATTATTGTGTCTTCTGTGATTCCACACCGCTGCTTTGAAGTATGTCGCGCATGCGTGCTGGACGTGGTCTTCACGTAATCCCTCATCGTAACTCCTCATAAAATACAGATCAAACTTCAAACTGGTAAGTTCTCGTTTAATCTTACTATTCAAGAGGGCTAGAATATAAAAAATGGGATGCAATGCTGAGGCTTCAGGAGGCGCTGGTCAGGCCGCATGTGGAGAATTGTGAGCTGTTTTGGTCCCCGTATCTGAGGATGTGCTGGCATTGGAGAGGGTCCAGAGAAGTGTTACAAGAAAGATCCCAGGGACAATTGGGTTCATGTACGATGAGCATTTGACAGCGCTGGGCCTGTACTCGCTGGAGTTTAGAAGGATCAGGATTGAATGGTACCGAATAGTGAAAGGCCTGGATAGAGTGGATGTGGAGAGGATGTTTCCACTAGTGGGAGAGTCTAGGACCAGCGGGCACAGCCTCAGAATTAAAAGATGTGGCTATAGAACGGAATTGCTTTAGTCAGAAAATGTCTTTAATTTCTTTAGTGATGAATCTGTGGAATTCATTGCTATAGTCAGAGACCAGTATTATTATCTTGGTTAGTACGGGTGTCAGCGGTTATAGGAAGGCAGGCATATGGGAGGGTGAGGTTGAGAGGGAAAGATAGATCAGCCATGATTGAATGGCAGAGAAGATGGGCCGAATGGCCTAGTTCTGCTCCTATCACTCGGTTCAATTCTGAAATACAGCGCGGGAACAGGCCCTTCGGCCCAGCAAGACTGCGCCGACCAGCGATCCCCGCACACTAGCACTATCCTACGCACGGTAGACAAAAGTGCTGGAGAAACTCAGCGGGTGCGGCAGCATCTATGGAGCGATGGAAATAGGCGACGTTTCGGGCTGAAACCCTTCTTCGGATCCTACGCACACTAGGGACAAAATCACATTCATACCAAGCCAATTAACCTACAAACTTGTACGCCTTTTGAGCGTGGGAGGAAAACCGGAGTTCCCGGAGAAAATCCACGCAGGTCACGGGGAGGATGTACCAACTCTGTACAGACATCACCCGTAGCCGGGATCGAACCCGGGTCCCTGGTGCTGCAGGGCAGCAACTCTACCGCTGCGCCACCGTGCTTAGGAGTGTATGAAAGAGTTGAGTATAGCCCAGTTATCCTCACCCTGGCCTCTGGCCCTGCCTCTAATTACCTTCATGCTTCTTGCTCAGGTTACCAACCAGCCTGCCAGTGGAAACACTTCTAGCTCATTGACTCGCTCAGAGTCCCTCTCAACACCGGGATAACAATCTGAAATAACACGGAGAGGCATGCCAGGAACGTTTTCTGGGAAAAAGTCAACTGCTGAGCCGAGGAGGGGGACTGGCGGAATCTGCTTGGAAGCAATCCCGTCATTTCATTACCCGACCTCCCACTTCGTCCCAACCCGAGGTGCATTGCCCCTGCCACTGGTCGGCTGGCTTAACCGCCCTCGGGTAGGGCTGCTGCCTCAATGCCCCATAGACCCACGCAGGTCACGGGGAGAACGTGCAAACTCCACATGCAAACTGCACCCGTCGTCGGGATTGGACCCGAATCTCTGGACGCTGTGAGGCAGCAACTCTACCGCTGCACCACCGTGCCACCAGATGTGTGAAGCAAATCACACGCATACCAAGCAATCAACCTACAAACCTGCACGTCTTTGGAGCGTGGGAGGAAAGCCGGAGATCCCGGAGAAAATCCACGCAGGTCACGGGGAGAGCGTACAAACTCCCACCAGACAAGCACCCGTAGCCGGGATCGAGTGGTTGGTGCCCGGAATGTCGCTGGTCCCTCTGTAAGTTCCCTTCCTGGATAACATTAGATTATGTCTGAAGAAGGGTTTCGACCCGAAATATTGTCTATTTCCTTCGCTCCATTGATGCTGCCGCACCATGATCAGCCCGTGGATGATTAGCCATGATCACATTGAATGGCGGTGCTGGCTCGAAGGGCTGAATGGCATAATCCTACACCTATTGTCTATTGTCTATTGTCATCCGCTGAGTTTCTCCAGCATTTTTGTCTACCATTAGTTTAGTTTAGTTTGGCATAGTTTATAGATACAACGCGGAAACAGGCCCACCGGCCCACCAAGCCCGCATCCACCAGCGATCCCCGCACACTAACACTATCCTAGACACACGAGGGATCATTTACACTTACACCAAGCCAATTAACCTACAAACCTGCACGCCTTTGGAGTGAGGGAGGAAATCGAAGATCTCTAAGAAAACCCAAGCGGTCACGAGGAGAACGTGCAAACTCCGTACAGACAGCACCCGTGGTCGGGATCGAACCGGGGTCTCTGGCGCTGTAAGGCAGCAACTCTACCGCTGCACCACCGTGCCGACCAAATAGGATGCTGCCGTGTGTGAAATGGGCACGTACAACGAGTTATGGACTGATGCGCTACAATGCTGAGTACTGTATTCTGCACATCCCCCCCGTTGCTCTATCTACTATATTTGAGCTTGACTTGATTGTATATACGTGTAGTATTATCTGATCTGTTTGCATAGTTAGAGGGGCAGCACATTGGTACAGCTGCTGCCTCACAGCACCAGAGACCCAGGTTCGATCCTGACCATGGGTGCTGTGCTGTCTGTGTGGTGTTTGTACGCTCCTCATATGACTGCGTAGATTTTCATAAGTTCATAAGTTCTAGGAGCAGAGTTAGGCCATTCGGCCCATCAAGTCTACTCCGCCATTCAATCATGGCTGATCTATCTCTCCCTTTCAAACCCATCCTCCTGCCCTCTACTAAACCCACGACGCCCGTACTAATTTTCTCCGGGTGCTCCAGTCTCCTTCCACATCCCAAAGATGTGCAGGTTAGAATGTAAATTGGGCAAATGTGTAGGGAATGGGTAGGAAAGTGGGATAACATAGAACTAGTGTGCCTGGGTGATCATTGGCCAGAGTGGTCTTGATGGGCTGAAGGGCCTGTTTCCATGCTGTATCGTGAAGGTAAAACCATGCAAAACAAAGAACTGTACCTTCTCCGTGGATTGTCACCTTGTCGTGGTGGAGAAGCTCGTGTGGACCTGAGATCCTGAGAGCGATGCCGTCTGGAGCTATGCTCCTGGTAGGGCCACCCATGGCGGTAAGGTCGAGGGGGAGGTCTCTGACAAAGAGCCAATCCAACCAAGACCTCAACGGTGGAACAGGCGGAGGACGATGGCTGATCTTAGTGGAGCGTCACAACGGCTGGGAAGGCGGATGAAGGCTGCAGCAGAAAAGGGTCTCCGGTCGTCTTGGACTCCATGCCACTGGATCCTGACCCAGATCTGTCAAGGACCGTGGGGTGGCTGTCTGTGCACCAGTCTCCCCACGTTAAACAAAGTCACGCACAGGCGTCCTCCATATAGGGAATAGCACCCTGGAGACACCCATGGTCAGCCACGACCGCAGGTACACGTGACAATAATAAACCTAAATCTCGAGAATAAGAGGACATCCTTCTTGCTGAGAAGCTGCTGGAGTTAGGGCTCAACACCCCCCTGTGTGACTTTCTCACCACCAGGCCCCAGGTGGTCAAGATGGGGGGAAATACATCAAAGTCCCTCACCCTGAGCACAGGATCGCCCAGGGTTGCGTCCTCAGCCCCCTATTGTACTCCCTGTACACACATGACTGTGTGGCTAGGTTCAGCTCCAACTCTATAATCACGTTTGCTGATGACACTGTGGTGGTGTGCCTGATCTCAGACAATGATGAGAGGGCCTACCGGGAGGAGGTGGCTGGTCTAGCACTCTGGTGTCAGGACAACAGCCTCCTCTTGAACATCAAAAAAACTAAGGAGCTGATCATGGACTTTAGGAGGGCACATCATCCGAGGACGTACACTCCGTTGAGGATAAATGGGGATCCTGTGGATAGGGTGAGCTGTTTTAAATATCTGGGAGTCCACATCTCTGAGGATATGACATGGACATCACACGCCTCAGCACTGGTGAGTAAGGCAAGGCAGCGCCTTTACCACCTCAGGCAATTGAGGAAATTCAGAGTGTCTCCGAGGATCCTCCAGTGCTTCTATGCAGCGGCGGTGGAAAGCATCTTGTCCGGAAATATTACCATCTGGTTTGGGAATTGCTCTGCCCAGGACAAGAAGGCTCTGCAGAGAGTAGTGTGTTCGGCCGAACGCACTTTGGGAACTTCACTCGCCCCCGCCTGCAGGAACTATACATCAGGAGGTGCAACTCCAGAGCCAATAAGATTATGGGGGACCCTTTCCACCCCTGCAACGGACTGTTCCAGCTGCTACGGTCAGGCAAACGCCTCCGTTGCCATGCTGTGAGAACGGAGAGGATGAGAAGGAGTTTCTTCCCAGAGGCCATTAGGACTGTAGATGCCTATCTCACCAGGGACTAACTTTAGTGTAACATTCTACTGTTGTGTTGTGTCTTTTTTAAATTGCTGGGTTTTTTCTCACCAATATGTAATTACTGATTCTGTTCTATTCTGTTCTGTTGATTTGCGCATTCCGCAGGCATTTCACTGCACATGTATCTTGCACACGTGTGTGACAAATAAACTTGACTTGATCGGTTTAAGTCGAGGGGGGAAATATGTAATAGGAACCTAAGAGGCAACTTTTTTTACACAAAGACTGATAGGTGTATTCGATGAGCTGCAAGAGGAGGTTGTTAAAGCAGGTGCTATCACAACGTTTAAAAAACATTTAGACAGGTACATGGATAGAACAGGTTTGGAGGGGTATGGGTCACATGCGGGCAGGTGGGACTAGTGTATAACCATATAACCATATAACAATTACAGCACGGAAACAGGCCATCTCGGCCCTACAAGTCCGTGCCGAACAATTATTTTCCCTTAGTCCCATCTGCCTGCACTCATAGCATAACCCTCCATTCCCTTCTCATCCATATGCCTATCCAATTTATTTTTAAATGATACCAACGAACCTGCCTCCACCACTTCCACTGGAAGCTCATTCCACACCACTACCACTCTCTGAGTAAAGAAGTTCCCCCTCATGTTACCCCTAAACTTCTGTCCCTTCATTCTGAAGTCATGTCCTCTTGTTTGAATCTTCCCTATTCTCAAAGGGAAAAGCTTGTCCACATCAACTCTGTCTATCCCTCTCATCATTTTAAAGATCTCTATCAAGTCCCCCCTTAACCTTCTGCGCTCCAGAGAATAAAGACCTAACTTATTCAACCTTTCTCTGTAACTTAGTTGTTGAAACCCAGGCAACATTCTAGTAAATCTCCTCTGTACTCTCTCTATTTTGTTGACATCCTTCCTATAATTGGGCGACCAAAATTGTACACCATACTCCGGATTTGGTGTAGTGTAGATGGGGCATGTTGGTCGGTGTTGGTGTTGAGCCGAAGGCCTGTTTCCACCACTGTACCACTCGATGTATTTAGGAGATTGAGGGGGGATCTTATAGAAACTTACAAAATTCTTAAGGGGTTGGACAGGCTAGATGCAGGAAGATTGCTCCCGATGTTGGGGAAGTCCAGGACCAGGGGTCACAGCTTAAGGATAAAGGGGAAATCCTTTAGGACCGAGATGAGAACAACTTTTTTCACACAGAGAGTGGTGAATCTCTGGAACTCTCTGCCACAGAAGGTAGTTGAGGCCAGTTCATTGGCTATATTTAAGAGGGAGTTAGATGTGGAACTTGTGGCTAAAGGGATCAGGGGGTATGGAGAGAAGGCAGGTACAGGTTACTGAGTTGGATGATCAGCCATGATCATATTGAATGGCGGTGCAGGCTCAAAGGGTCGAATGGCCTACTCCTGCACCTATTTTCTATGTTTCTATGTTTCTATGTCTCCATTAGTGTCTACTAGTTACTTTGTTGAAGCCCTGTCCCACGGTACGAGTTCATTCAAGAGTTCTCCCGAGTTTGCCCTGATTCGAACTCGGAGATTTACGGTAATGGCCGCTCGTCGGCTCTCGTGGACATTTTTCAACATGTTGAAAAATCTTCACGAGTCCTCCCGTGCTAACCTGCCGTTAGCGAGTCTTCCCAAATACCCTGCCGTTAGCGCTAAGAAACGGCCCGAGCTCCGACGTACCCGCTACGTCCTCAGTGTGGACTCCCAGGTATTATTAAAGAGGTAATAATGGGGCACTTGGATAGCAGTAAAAGGATTAGTCCAAGTCAACATGGATTTATGAAAGGGAAATCATGCTTGACTAATCTTCTGGAATGTTTTGAGGATGTGACAAGTGGATGAAGGGGTACCAGTGGATGTAGTGTATCTAGACTTTCAGAAAGCCTTTGATAAGGTCCCGCACGGGAGACTGGTGACTAAAATTAGAGCACATGGTATTGGGGGTAGGGTGCTGACGTGGATAGAAAATTGGTTGGCAGACCGGAAGCAAAGAGTAGGAGTGAACGGGTTATTTTCAGAATGGCAGGAAGTGGCGAGTGGAGTGCCGCAAGGCTCGGTGTTGGGGCTGCAACTGTTTACCATATATATTAATGATTTGGAAGAGGGAATTAGGAGCAACACAAGCAAGTTTGCGGATGACACAAAGCTGGGTGGCAGTGTGAACTGTGAAGAGGATGTTAGTAGGTTGCAGGGTGACCTGGACAGGTTGAGTGAGTGGGCAGATGCATGGCAGATGCAGTATAATATAGATAAATGTGAGGTTATCCACTTTGGCGGCAAAAAGGGGGGCAGATTATTATCTCAATGGGTTTAGGTTAGGTAAGGGGGAGGTACAGCGAGACCTGGGCGTCCTTGTACACCGGTCACTGAAAGTTGGTTTACAGGTACAGCAGGCAGTGAAGAAAGCTAATGGAATGTTGGCCTTCATAACAAGTGGATTTGAGTATAGGAGTAAAGAGGTTCTTCTGCAGCTGTATAGGGCTCTGGTGAGACCACATCTGCAGTATTGTGTACAGTTTTGGTCTCCTAATTTAAGGAAGGACATCCTTGTGATTGAAGCAGTGCAGCGTAGGCTCACGAGATTGATTCCTGGGATGGCGGGACTGACATATGAGGAAAGATTGAAAAGACTAGGCTTGTATTCACTGGAGTTTAGAAGGATGAGGGGGTATATTATAGAGACTTATAACATTATAAAAGGACTGGACAAGCTAGATGCAGGAAAAATGTTCCCAATGTTGGGCGAGTCCAGAGCCAGGGGCCACAGTCTTAGAAATAAGGGTAGGTCATTTAAGACTGAGGTGAGAAAAAACTTTTTCACCCAGAGAGTTGTGAATTTATGGAATTCCCTGCCACAGAGGGCAGTGGAGGCCAAATCACTGGATGGATTTGAGAGAGAGTTAGATAGAGCTCTAGGGGCTAGTGGAGTCAAGGGATATGGGGAGAAGGCAGGCACGGGTTATTGATTGGGGATGATCAGCCATGATCACAATGAATGGCGGTGCTGGCTTGAAGTGCCGAATGGCCTCCTCCTGCACCTATTTTCTGTGTTTCTATGTTTCTACGTTCATTCTCTGTGCTTACCACGAGTTTTGATTTTTTTAAAACTCGGGAGAGTTCTTGGAATGAGCTCGTACAGTGGGAGAGGGCTATGCCTCTTTAACTTTGTCAGTGCCTTTTCTGTGGCGACTAATGTATACCTTGGGTAAGCAAGCCAAGAGTTTCACGCCTATGACTCAGGCCTAAAGCATTTTGCGGCGTTCAAGACAAACCCTGCCAGTTTGAAACTTTTATTTCCACATTTTTCAATGGGATCACAGCTAAGCAGAAGAATTTTATCTTTAACTGATTATTATCCCTGGTACATGAAGGTTTGTTAAAGACGTTCTAGTGCACCTGAGGCAGGTCGCTGGCCTTTACTGTTACAGGGGAAGACCAGAGGACACAGGTTCAAGGTGAAGGGGAAAAGATTTAATAGGAATGCCAGTGGAGGTGGTTGAGGCTGGGACTATCCCATCAGTTAAGAAACAGTTAGACAGGTACATGGATAGGACAGGTTTTGAGGGATATGGACCAAGCTTAGACAATTGGGACTAGTATAGCTGGGACATTGTTGGCCGGTGTGGGCGAGTTGGGCCGAAGGGCCTGTTTCCGCACTGTATCACTCGATGACTCTATGATTCTATGCCACCACCTACAGACAACACCAGAGGTCAGGATCGAACTGGGTCTCAGGCACTGCGAACCTGCCACACTACCAGCTGCACCACCCTGGTATGGCTGCTGAAGATTTACAAATCTCAGCCAGAGACCCAGCAATCTCTTCCCTCACCTTCCACAGCAGCCTGGAATAAAACTCATCTGGCCCTGAGATGTTTCCACACTTAAGCCTGCCAAGCCAAAACAATATGTGCAGGAGGGAATTGCAGGTGCTGATTTAAACCGAAGACAGACACAAAAAGCTGGTGTAACTCATCGGGACAATAGACAATAGGTGCGGGAGTAGGCCATTCGGCCCTCCGAGCCAGCACCGCCATTCAATGTGATCATCCCCAATCAGTACCCCGTTCCTGCCTTCTCCCTATATCCCCTGACTACACTATTTTTAAGAGCCCTATCTAGTTCTCTCTTGAAAGCATCCAGAGAACCGTCCTCCACTGTCCTCTAAGGCAGAGAATTCCACAGACTCACAACTCTCTGTGAGAAAAAGTGTTTCCTCATCTCCGTTCTAAATGGCTTACTCCTTATTCTTAAACTGTGGCCCCTGGTTCTGGACTCCCCTACCCCCCCAACATCGGGAACATGGTTCCTGCCTCTAGCGTGTCCAAACCCTTAATAATCTTATATGTTTCAATAAGATCCAGCACAAAAAGCTGGTGTAACTCAGCGGGACAGGCGGCATCTCTGGAGAGAAGGAATGGGTGACGTTTCGGGTCGAGACCCTTCTTCAGACTGAGATTCAAGGGAGCGGGAGATACAGAGATAAGGAGGTGTTAGGCGTGAGAATGAAACATCAAAGGGGGGAGTTCAAGAATAATGTAGAGAATAGATCATCGTTAGCTAGGAGGTAACAATCAAAGATCCTATAGCGGAGATAAAATCTAATCAGGAACAGTCAGACTGGTGGGAGAACTGCGAAGGGGGAGGGATGGGGAGAGAGAGACAGAGAGAGGGAAAGCAAGGGTTACTTGAAGTTAGAGAACTCTAACTTGGGTGTCGACCCGAAACGTCACCCATCCCTTCTCTCCAGAGACGCTGCCTGTCCGGCTGAGTTACACCAGCTTTTTGTGTGTACCTTGAGCCGAAACAATACCTCAAGTCAAGTCAAGTTTATTCGTCACATACACATACGAGATGTGCAGTGAAAGGAAAAGTGGCAATGCTCGCGGACTGTGCAAAAAAAACTACAAAACAGAATGGAACAGAATCACATATTACATATTTGTGGGAGGGAGAGAAGAAAAAAACAGCAATTTTAAACAGACACCACACAAAAGTAGAATGGTTCAGTAAAGTCAGTCCCTGGTGAGGGAGGAGTTTACAGTCCTAATGGCCTCTGGGAAGAAACTCCTTCTCAACCTCTCTGTACTTACAAAATTCTTAAGGGGTTGGACAGGCTAGATGCAGGAAGATTGTTCCCGATGTTGGGGAAGTCCAGGACAAGGGGCCACAGTTTAAGGATAAAGGCGAAATCTTTTACGACCGAGGTGAGAAAAACATTTTTCACACAGAGAGTGGTGAATCTCTGGAACTCTCTGTCATAGAAGGTAGGTAGTTGAGGCCAGTTCATTGGCTATATTTAAGAGGGAGTTAGATGTGGCCCTTGTGGCTAAAGGGATCAGGGGGTATGGAGAGAAGGCAGGTACAGGATACTGAGTTGGATGATCAGCCATGATCATATTGAATGGTGGTGCAGGCTCGAAGGGCTGAATGGCCTACTCCTGCACCTATTGTCTATGTTTCTATGTTCTCACAGCATGGCAACGGAGGCTTTTGCCTGACCGTAGCAGTTGGAACAGTCCGTTGCTGGGATGGAAGGGGTCTCCCATTATCTTATTGGCTCTGGAGTTACACCTTCTGATGTATAGTTCCTGCAGGGGGGCGAGTGATGTTCCCATCGTGTGTTTGGCCGAACGCACTACTCTCTGCAGAGCCTTTCATTTCGAGCTGCTCTAGAATTTGAACGTCCATTGTTAAACTCACCAACTACAAAGCCTGTTCCCTTTGTGAATACAGATGGGAAGTAGCTAGTGAGTGAGGATCTCACTCTGTCTCCTGGCCCCAGGCACACCTTCCCCCCTGTTGTTCCCTGTCGGCTCCACGCTTCCTCCCGCATTTACCATGAATATCAAACACCTCCGGATTTCCTTTAATCCCCTCTGCCGTGATATTTGGCGACCCCTCTTTGCCTCCCCCATTTCGTTTTTTAAGTACTTCCGGACAATTTTAATACTCTTGACAGGCCACCTTGTCTGGTACCTGTCATTCATTTCCTCTTTATCCCAGGCCTCGACAGCCAGGGTTCCCCGCACTTGTTACCCTTGGATCACACCCGAAAATAAACACGTCAGCCCTGAACTCTCTCTCTATTTCCCCTTTCAATGCTTCCCACTGTGCAGATGGTGATTTACCTGCAGGTATTAGTCCCAGGAGCGCAGTAGAAAACCTGAATGAGTTTTAACTGGCACTATTGCAGTCTGCCTTTCATTTCAACTACAGGTTTATTTAATTACTCTGGATTAATTAATCAGGGAGGGCTGCTGCTTCACAGCACCAGGGACCTGGTTCCATCTTGACCTCAGCTGCTGTCTGTGTGGAGTTTGCATGTTCTCTCTGTGACAATAATAATAATAATAAATTGAATTTATATAGCGCTTTTCAGGGACTCAAAGTCACTTTACAAGGCAAGGCAAAAACCAAAAACAAAAACAAAACAAACCAAAAACAGAGCAACAATTAATGCACAGATGAAAAGGGAGGGGGACGTGGGGCTAAGGATAGGCAGAGGTGAAGAGATGGGTCTTGAGGCGGGACTGGAAGATGGAGAGGGACACGGAATTGCGGATCAGTTGGGGGAGGGAGTTCCAGAGCCTGGGAGCTGCCCTGGAGAAGGCTCTGTCCCCAAAACTGTGGAGGTTGGACTTGTGGATGGAGAGGAGACCGGCTGATGTGGATCTGAGAGACCGTGAGGGTTGGTAGGGGGAGAGGAGGTCAGTGAGATATGGGGGGGGGGGCAGATGGTGGAGGGCTTTGTAGGTGAGGATCAGGATTTTGTAGGTGCTCCGGTGGGAGATGGGAAGCCAGTGAAGTTGTTTGAGGACTGGACAATAGACAATAGATGCAGGAGTCGGCCATTCGGCCCTTCGAACACCAGCACTGCCATTCACTATGATCATGGCTGATCAACCAAAATCAGTACCCCGTTCCTGCTTTTCCCCCCTCCTTGATCCCGTTAGCCCAAAGAGCTAAATCTAATGGGCCTGTCTCAACCCGAAACGTCACCCATTCCTTCTCTCCAGACATGCTGCCTGTCCCACTGAGTTACTACAGCATTTTGTGTCTAAGGCCGAGTTGTTCCAGCATTTTGTGTCAATCTTCGGTGTGAACCAGCATCTACAGATCCTTCCCACATCCTACAGTGCAAACAGTATTGAAATTGAAATGACTGAGCCAATCAACTAACTGGCTAGACACAAAAAGCTGGAGTAACTCAGCGGGACGGGCAGCATCTCTGGAGAGAAGGACTGGGTGACGTTTCGGGTCGAGACCCTTCTTCAGACTGGTTCGGGATAAGGGAAACGAGAGATATAGAGGGTGATGTGGAGAGGTAAAGAACAATGAATGAAAGATGTGCAA
The DNA here is from genome assembly GCF_028641065.1 of Leucoraja erinaceus. Classification (NCBI taxonomy): domain Eukaryota; kingdom Metazoa; phylum Chordata; class Chondrichthyes; order Rajiformes; family Rajidae; genus Leucoraja; species Leucoraja erinaceus. Next base: position 86,959,270 of record NC_073382.1, read on the forward strand.
AAAAGTCACGATGATAAAGGAAACAGGACATTGTTAAGCTGCCTACCCCCCACACTGGATCCCTATCAGTTTGCCTACCGCAAGAACAGGAGTACGGAGGATGCCATCTCAACGGCACTTCACTCCGCCCTCTCCCACCTTGACAACAGAGACACTTATGTAAGAATGCTGTTCATCGATTACAGCTCAGCATTCAACACCATTATTCCATCAAAACTGATCACCAAACTCGGTAACCTGGGCATCGACCCCTCCCTCTGCAACTGGATACTGGACTTTCTAACCAACAGACCCCAGTCTGTGAGGTTAGACAAGCACACCTCTTCAACCCTCACCCTGAACACCGGCGTTCCTCAGGGCTGTGTGCTGAGCCCCCTCCTCTACTCCCTCTTCACCTATGACTGCACACCTGTACATGGTACTAACACCATCATCAAGCATGCAGATGATACAACGGTGATTGCCTCATCAGCAACAACGATGAGCTGGCCTACAGGGAGGAGGTCCAGCACTTAGCAGCATGGTGCGCTGACAACAACCTGGCCCTTAACTCCAAGAAGACCAAGGAGCTCATTGTAGACTTCAGGAAGTCCAGAGGCGGCACGCACACCCCCATCCACATTAACGGGACGGAGGTGGAACGTGTTTCTAGCTTCAGGTTCCTGGGAGTCAACATCTCCGATGACCTCTCTTGGACCCACAATACCTCTACTCTGATCAAGAAGGCTCATCAGCGTCTCTTCTTCCTGAGGAGACTGAAGAAGGTCCATCTGTCTCCTCAGATCCTGGTGAACTTCTACCGCTGCACCATCGAGAGCATCCTTACCAACTGCATCACAGTATGGTATGGCAACTGCTCTGTCTCCGACCGGAAGGCACTGCAGAGGGTGGTGAAAATTGCCCAACGCATCACCGGTTCCACGCTCCCCTCCATTGAGTCTGTCCAAAGCAAGCGTTGTCTGCGGACTGCTCAGGGCGCTCAGCATCGCCAAGGACTGCTCTCACCCCAGCCATGGACTGTTTACCCTCCTACCATCTGGGAGGCGCTACAGGTCTCTCCGTTGCCGAACCAGCAGGTCGAGGAACAGCTTCTTTCCGGCCGCTGTCACTCTACTAAACAACGTACCTCGGTGACTGCCAATCCCCCCCCCCCCCCCCCCCGGACACTTATTATTATTATTTTTTTTAATTCAAATCGTTTGCTATGTCGCTCTTCAAGGGAGATGCTAAATGCATTTCATTGGCTCTGTACTGTACACTGACAATGACAATTAAAATTGAATCTGAATCTGAATCTGAATCTGTTTGTTGGGTGAGAACGAGAAGCTGGTGCAACTTGGGTGGGGGAGGGATAGAGAGAGAGGGAATGCCGGGGCTACCTGAAGTGAGAGAAATCAATATTCATACCACTGGGGTGTGAGCTGCCCAAGTGAAACATGAGATGCTGTTCCTCCAATTCACTCTGACAATGTAGGAGGCCGAGGACAGAAAGGTCAGTGTGGGAATGGGAAGGAGAATTCAAGTTTCCAGCAACCGGGAGATCAGGTTGGTTCACACGGGCTGAGCGAAGGTGTTCCGTGAAACGATCGCCCAGTCTGCGTTTGGTCTCGCTGAGTCTCGCTGATGTATAAGAGTCCACATCCTGAACAACAGATACAGTAGATGAGGTTGGAGGAGGTGCAGGTGAACCTCTGCCTAACCTGAAAGGACGGTCAGGGTCCCTGGACAGAGTCGAGGGGGGAGGTGTAGGGACAGGTGTTACATCTACTGCGGTTGCAGGGGAAGGTACCTGGTGAGGCGGTGGTTTGGGTTGGGAAGGGATGAGTTAACCAGGGAGTTGCTGAGGGAACAGTCTCTGTGGAAGGGGGAAAGGGGTGGAGATGGGAAGATGTGGCTGGTGGTGGGATCCCGTTGGAGGTGGTGGAAATTGTGGAGGATTATGTGTTGTTTGTGACGGCTGATGGGGTGGAAGGTGAGGACTAGGGGGACTATGTCTCTGTTGAGACTAGGGGGAGGGGGAGCAAGGGCGGAGCACCGAGGAGACACGAGTGAGGGCCTCATCTATGAATGGGAGAGGGGAACCCCCGTTCCCTAAAGAATGAGGACATCGCAAATGTTCTAGTATGGAACACCTCATCTTGGGAGCAGATGCAGTGTAGACTGAGGAATTGGGAGTAGGGGGATAGTCTTTGTAGGATGCAGGGTGGGAAGAAGTGTAGTTGAGATAGTTGTGGGAGTCAGTGGGTTTGTAACGGACGTCAGTCAATAGTCTATTACCTGTGATGGAGACTGTGATCAAGAAAGGGGAGGGAGGTGTCGCAGATGGTCCAAGTAAATTTGAGTGTAGGATGAAGTTGATGGAGGTAGCACCGATGCAGTCATCAATGTAACGGAGATAGAGTTCGGGGATAGGGCCAGTGTATCACTGGGACAGGGATTGTTCAACATACCCTACAAAGAGGCAGGCATAGCTGGGGCCCATGCGGGTGCCCATAGCCACGCCTTGAACTTGGAGGAAGTGGGAGGAGTCAAAGGAGAAGTTGTTGAGGGTGAGAGCGTAGGGGAGTGTTAGTAGAGGCAAAACTGGCTGCGCGGGGCTGGGAAGACAGACAGCTGGAAGGGATGAAATCACCAGCTGGTTAGTTGGTCTAGGGGTATGATTTTCGTTTGGGGTGTAAGAGATCCTGGGTTCAAATCCTGGACCAGCCCTTGTTTTTTGATTGGTATGTGTGTCAAGGATTATGGCCAATGTGGTTGAGAGGGAAGGATCGATCAGCCATGATAGAAAGCATGTTATCAGGATGCATCACAGCTCGGTTTGGGAACGGCTCCATCCAAGACTGTAAGAAATCGCAGAGAATTGTGGACGCAGCCCAGACCGTCACACAAACCAACCTCCCCTCCATTTACTCCATCTACACCTCACGCTGCCTCGGCAAGGCCAGCAGCATCATCAAGGACCAGTCGCACCCCGGCCACTCCCTCTTCTCCCCTCTCCCATCGGGCAGGAGGTATAGAAGTGTGAAAACACACACCTCCAGATTCAGGGACAGTTTCTTCCCAGCTGTTATCAGGCAACTGAACCTTCCTACCACAACTAGAGAACAGTCCTGAGCTACTATCTACCTCATTGGTGACTCTAAGTGTTATTCCTGTAATTATTTTATCATGTATCTATACACTATAAATGGCTCGATTGTAATCATGTATTGTCTTTCTGCTGACTGGTTGGCATGCAACAAAAGCTTTTCAGTTACACGTGACAATAAACTAAACTAAAGATGATTGAATGGCAGAATGGTCTAATTCTGCTCCTAGATCTTATGAAAGGACATTCTAGCTATTGAGGGAGTGCAGCGTAGGTTTACAAGGATCAGTGGGTTTATAGTGTATGTCGGTCAGACTGACTCCCATGGCTATCTGGACTACACTTCTTCCCACCCTGCTTCCTGTAAGGACTCCATCCCCTACTCCCAATTCCTCCGTCTACGCCGCATCTGCTCCACGGATGAGGCGTTCCACACCAGGACATCTGAAATGTCCTCATTATTCAGGGAACGGGGGTTCCCCTCCTCCACCATAAATGAGGCTCGCACCAGGGTCTCTTCCATACCCCGCAACACTGCTCTCTCTCCCCATCCCCCCACTCGCAACAAGGGCCGAGTCCCCCTAGTCCTCACCTTTCACCCCACCAGCCGTCACATACAAAAAGTAATCCTCCGTCAGTTTCGCCACCTCCAACGTGACCCCACCACTCACCACATCTTCCCATCTCCCCCCATATCTGCCTTCCGCAAAGACCGCTCCCTCCATAACTCCCTTGTCAATTCTTCCCTTCCCTCTCGTACCACCCCCTCCCCAGGCACTTTCCCTTGCAACCGCAAGAGATGCAACACTTGTCCCTTTACCTCCCCCCTCGACTCCGTTCAAGGACCCAAGCAATCGTTCCAGGTGCGACAGAGGTTTACCTGCATCTCTTCCAACCTCATCTATTGCGTCCGCTGCTCTAGATGACAGCAGATCTATATCGGTGAGACCAAGCGGAGGTTGGGCGATCGTTTCGCCGAACACCTCCGCTCGGTCCGCAATAACCAAGCTGACCTCCCGGTGGCTCAGCACTTCAACTCCCCCTCCCACTCCGTCTCCGACCTCTCTGTCCTGGGTCTCCTCCATGGCCACAGCGAGCAGCACCGGAAATTGGAGGAACAGCACCTCATATTCCGTTTGGGGAGTCTGCATCCTGGGGGCATGAACATCGAATTCTCCCAATTTTGTTAGTCCTTGCTGTCTCCTCCCCTTCCTCAGTCCCCCTGCTGTCTCCTCCCATCCCCCAGCCTTCGGGCTCCTCCTCCTTTTTCCTTTCTTGTCCCCACCCACCCCCGCCCCCGATCAGTCTGAAGAAGGGTTTCGGCCCGAAACGTTGCCTATTTCCTTCGCTCCATAGATGCTGCTGCACTCGCTGAGTTTCTCCAGCTTTTTTGTGTAACCTTCGATTCTCCAGCATCTGCAGTTCCTTCTTAAACAACATGTTCCCGATGTTGGGGGAGTCCAGAACCAGGGGCCACAGTTGAAGAATAAGGAGTAAGCCATTTAGAATGGAGACGAGGAAACACATTTTCTCACAGAGTGGTGAGTCTGTGGAATTCTCTGCCACAGAAGGTAGTTGAGGCCAGTTCATTGGCTATATTTAAGAGGGAGTTAGATGTGGCCCTTGTGGCTAAAGGGATCAGGGGGTATGGAGAGAAGGCAGGTACAGGATACTGAGTTGGATGATCAGCCATCATCATATTGAATGGTGTGCTGTCTCGATGGGCCGAATGGCCTACTCCTGCACATATTTTCTATGTTTCTCTGCCACAGAAGGCAATGGAGGCCTATTCACTGGATGTTTTCAAGAGAGAGTTAATGGGCCTTAGGTGATTTTTCAGCGGATTGCCGGCGACTGTCCCCAAGTTGCCGGGAGTCGCCTGAAAAACTGGGAACTGGAACGGCGACTGTCAGAGTGGAACACACACACACACATCGCTTCCTTCACCAGCCCTCCTTCTCGACCTGAAACGTTGCCTATTTCCTTCGCTCTATAGATGCTGCCTCACCCACTGAGTTCCTCCAGCACCTTCGATTTTCCAACATCTGCAGTTCCTTGTGAAACAAGCCCACGTGTATAAGATCACTTCCGCCGTAGTCGAGATAGAAACTTTGGGGAGATTGCGAGTTTTAATTTTTTTTAATCTAGGTTTGAAATCTGTGAGAGTTGTTTATGCTGGAATGTTACAGAACATGTTGCAGGCTGGAATATTCACAGTAAGGACTTTGTATTCCCCCAGACAGACCTCATTAATCACAGTTAGATCATTTAATTTTTACCTACCATGCGGCTCTTACTTAAAACCAAGTTTTATTTAAACATACTGTGCCTCAGCCCCGTCTCGGGTTGCCGAATTTCCAGAATAACCCTGGAGTCTCCGGGCATCGAATATTAATCTTTAGAGCCACACGGGAGTCCCACGCGAGAAATCAGAGGGGGTTTTCACATAACATTTCAAGGTTTTCTTAGAATACCTCTGTCTATTAGTTAAAACAATATTGAACCTGGGAAAGGAGGTTGATTGATTACACAACATGGTTGGGAAAGTTCTGTGGCAGCTATCTGATGTAAGGCATGGTACATTATACAGGCAGCGTTGAGGCAACAAGGACATTGGTTTCAGGAGGCGGCTGCAGAATTGTGTTGCTTGCACAGTCTTGGGACTCCAGACCGCAGGACAGGAATGACAGACCGAATGGTCTTTTCATAGAACAGCACCAGAACAGGCCCTTCGGCCCACAATGTCTGTGCCGAACACAATGCCAAGAGCAATTCTTAACTGCCTTCACATAATCCATATACTCCCATAGCCACCGAACAGCACAGAGATAGGCCCTTCGGCCCACAATGACTATGCCAGACATGATGCCAAGCCAAACTGATCTCATCTGCTTGCCCATGGTCCATATCCCTCTATTCCCTGCATTCCATGTGCCTATCTAGAAGCCTCTTGAATGCTGCTATCATATCCGCCTCCAACACCACCACTGTTAATGCATTCCCCCCCCCCCCCCCCCCCCCCCCCCTCTGTGTAAAACAATTACCCCACACTTCTCTGGATGCTTTCAAGAGAGAGCTAGATAGGCCTCTTAAAAATAGCGGAGTCAGGGGATATGGGGAGAAGGCCGGAACGGGGTACTGATTGTGGATGATCAGCCATGATCACATTGAATGGCGGTGCTGGCTCGAAGGGCAGAATGGCCTACTCCTGCACCTATTGTCTATTGTCTGCCCCTGCTCACCCTCTAGCTCTACCCTCTAGTGTTGCTCATTTCACCCGGGGGAGGGGGGGGGGGAAGAATGTGACTGTCTATCCATGTATCCATCAGGTCTCTCCTCAATCTGGGGCATTCCTGAGAAAACTATCCAAGACGGTCCAACCTCTCCGTGCAGATAATATTCTCTGAGGGAATTGAATGCAACATCTCCAAGTTTGCGGATGACACGAAGCTGGGGGACAGTGTTAGCTGTGAGGAGGATGCTAGGAGGCTGCATGGTGACTTGGATAGGTTGGGTGAGTGGGCAAATGCATGGCAGGTGCAGTATAATGTGGATAAATGTGAGGTTTTCCACTTTGGTGGCAAAAACAGGAAAGTAGACTATTATCTGAATGGTGGCCGATTAGGAAAAGGGGAGATGCAACGAAACCTGGGTGTCATGGTACACCAGTCATTGAAAGTAGGCATGCAGGTGCAGCAGGCAGTGAAGAAAGCGAATGGTATGTTAGCATTCATAGCAAAAGGATTTGAGTATAAGAGCAGGGAGGATCTACTGCAGTTGGACAGGGTCTTGGTGAGACCACACCTGGAGTATTGCGTACAGTTTTGCTCTCCTAATCTGAGGAAAGACATTCTTGCCATAGAGGGAGTACAGAGAAGGTTCACCAGACTGATTCCTGGGATGCCAGGACTTTCATATGAAGAAAGACTGGATAGACTTGGCTTGTACTCGCTAGAATTTAGAAGATTGAGGGGGGATCTTATAGAAACTTACAAAATTCTTAAGGGGTTGGACAGGCTAGATGCAGGAAGATTGTTCCCGATGTTGGGGAAGTCCAGAACAAGGGGTCACAGTTTAAGGATAAGGGGGAAGTCTTTTAGGACCGAGATGAGAAAAACATTTTTTATACAGAGAGTGGTGAATCTGTGGAATTCTCTGCCACAGAAGGTAGTTGAGGCCAGTTCATTGGATATATTTAAGAGGGAGTTGTGATGTGGCCCTTGTGGTTAAAGGGATCAGGGGGTATGGAGAGAAGGCAGGTACGGGATACTGAGTTGGATGATCAGCCATGATCATATTGAATGGCGGTGCAGGCTCGAAGGGCCGAATGGCCTACTCCTGCACCTATTGTCTATGTTTCTGGTTCTATGATCCAAGCATCATTCTGGTAATCCTCCACCAAACACTTCCAAAGCCTCAACATCCTTCCTGTAATGGGATGACCAGAACTGCGCATTATACTCCTCACCAAAGTCTTGTAAAGCTGCATCATGACTGCCTGACACCACCCCCCGCCTCACACTTGTCTGATTAAACTCTATCTGCCATTTCTCCACTTGCACCCCACTCCCCCCACCCCCCCAAAGCTCTTCAGCCTGCATCCTTCCCTCCATAGTGTGCAACTCTTCAATCCTCTTGTGTTGGAAGGAACTGCAGATGCTGGGGTTTTTTTTCCAGTACTGATTGGGGATGATTTGTGGCCCCATCTCACCTATTCTTTTCCCCCCAGAGAGGCCGCCTGACCTGCTGAGTTTACTCCAGTACTTTGTGTCCATCTTCTGTGCGGGTTCATTGGATGGAAAGGTTTGGAGGGATATGGGTCAAACCCAGGCAAGTAGGGACTAGCTTTGATTGGGCATCATAGCTGGCATGGACAAGTTGGCTCATGGGTCCTGGTACCATGCTGTATGATTCTAAGCCAAGGCTGATCTTCTCCCCTCTTCCTGCCCAATCTCAAGAGCCCACGAGTGTCCAAACATTTACCTGCCATGATCTTGGCTGTGGGCAATAAGGTCATAAGTGATAGGAGCAGAATTAGACCATTTGGCACACCACGTCTATTCAGGCGTTCAATCATTACTGATCGATCTCTTCCTCGTAAGGTACACAAAAATGCTGGAGAAACTCAGCGGGTGCAGCAGCATCTATGGAGCGAAGGAAATAGGCGACGTTTCGGGCCGAAACCCTTCTTCAGACTGATGGGGGGTGGGGGGAGAGAAGGAAGGAAAAAGGGAGGAGGAGGAGCCCGAGGGCGTGGGGGATGGGAGGAGCAGCTCGAGGGTTAAGGAAGGGGAGGAGACAGCAAGGGCTAGCAAAACTGGGAGAATTCAACGTTCATGCCATCAGGACGCAAGCAACCCAGGCGGAATATGAGGTGCTGTTCCTCCAATTTCCGGTGTTGCTCACTCTGGCAATGGAGGAGGCCCAGGACAGAGAGGTCGGATTGGGAATGGGAGGGGGAGTTGAAGTGCTGAGCCACCGGGGGGTCAGGTTGGTTATTGCGAACCGAGCGGAGGTGTTCGGCGAAACGATCGCCCAACCTCCGCTTAGTCTCCCCGATGTAAATCAGCTGACACCTAGAGCAGCGGATGCTGTAGATGAGGTTGGAGGAGATACAGGTGAACCCTTGTCGCACCTGGAACGATTGCTTGGGTCCTTGAATGGAGTCGAGGGGGGAGATGAAGGGACAGGTGTTGCATTTCTTGCGGTTGCAATGGAAAGTGCCCGGGGAGGGGGTGGTACGGGAGGGGAGGGAAGAATTGACAAGGGAGTTGCGGAGGTAGCGGTCTTTGCGGAAGGCAGACATGGGGGGGAGATGGGAAGATGTGGCAAGTGGTGGGTTCCTCCTAATCCCATTCTCCTGCCTTCTCCCTATAACCCCTGACACCCGTACTAATCAAGAATCTATCTCTCTCTGCCTTAAAAATATCTATTGCCGGCCTCCACAGCCTTTTGTGGCAAAGAATTCCACAGATTCACCATCCTCTGATTAAAGAAATTCTTCCTCACCTCCTTCCTAATGGAACGTCCTTTAATTCTGAGTCTGTGCCCTCTAGTCCTAGACTCTCCCACTAGTGGAAACATCCTCTCCATCCAATCCATAACTGGGCACACACATACACTCTTTGTGGCAGAGATTTGTAAACTTCATTGAAGGCATTCCTACCGCCCTTACCAAGCTGGGCTTGTGTGTGAGCCCAGTCCAATTTTGTGGGCTTGACTGCTCTCCAAAATCCCTCAGCAAATTAGTCACTGTCCAGAGCAAACCAGTTGTAAAACATCAGTCTCTCCAGCAGCGTCCACGCTACAAGACTGATTAAAATAATTTATTTTCACAAAGTGAGGAACCACACAAGATATGGTAAAACAATATTTTATTCCATTTTGCTTACCAAGATAATTTTCATTGACACTTGAATCATTAGCAAGAATGTGAGTACAAGTTGCAAATGATTAGCCTTTTACCGCTTGCAGGAGTAACTAGTTAAATAAACACTGCATATTTTTCTTTTAATAAATAGAGACCTTAAAAAAGGGTTTTATTTACCAAAGTGAGAGGGGGGGAGGGGAAGGGCGCTTTTAACTACAAATGGTTCAGCAGTGATTCTGGCAAACTTGATGTCACTGGAATCGAATGGAGAAACTAGGGGCCAAACTAGGTACCAGTTTGGATATCGTTCCATGGCCTTTGCCTCTGCCTTTCTGGGGCAAACTGGCAACATCGGGTCTGCAGAAGATTCAAATCAACACATCATCATCATCATCGCTGAAGAGACTGCGTAATTACGGGGGTGACCTATGCTTGGGGGCAAGGATTCACAGCAGTGCGGCACAATTTAAGAATAAAACTGAGGCAGCATGTCATGAGCCTTATGGAAAGGCAAGCAAGCAGTTGTGTCTCCCAGCTCTGTGTCTGCAGTATCTATGGAGTTTCAACACTGCTGTCCATTCCAAAACCCCTCCCCATCACATTCCCACTCTCACTGTCATAAAACAGTGAAGGCTACAGCTAACTGGTCCTTAGATTGGCGAGAGTAAGTGCAGGCATGGATCGCGACTACTTCAGGAAAAGGTTTAGGTGGCAGGTCGAGCATCGAAGGGGACCTCTGGTAGCACAGCTGCTGGATACAAGACTGGGCTCCTTCCCCATCCCACACCCACCCAAGGAAGTGTCTCAGGTTAAAACAGCGCTTGGGCTTTAGTGATGCGGGGATAGGAGTGGGAGAAGAGTGCAGTGCAACAATTTCAAAGCCAAAAAAATGAATTCTGTGCACAAGATGAAATGAAAGCAATCTCATGGTGGGACGTTAGTTAGTCACCAAAGTGTCAAAACAGTTATTGCACAAGTATCCAAACTTAAACTCTGGAGATGCCTCAGAGAGGCTTCAGTGACTTGTTGCAGATGAGTGTGGAGTCTAGGTGAAGTGGCTTTAGGTAAGAGAAAGCGTGCAAGGGTTTTTGTTTTGATTGGGCTGTGGAAGGGCATTGCCCGGTGGGGATGGGAGTGTCAAGTGACCAGTGGGGGTGTGCGGGAAGAGTGTGGGGTTGAAGTTCATGAGACAAAGTCTCCCAGAATCAGAATGCATCCTAGCACCCTGCACTGCCCCCATGTTAGAGTTGTCAGGTCCAGGAGACTGGCAATAAATGAGGCAGGATCACCGGCCGGCAAGCAATAATCACCACTGATGCTGGAGGTGCCGGCTGTTGCAACTGGTGCAAGGTACAACACGGTGCAAGGATTGCAAAGCCCGCAAGCAAATCGTCAAGCAGGAGAAAAGTTTAATGTTCCCCTGCAGTGACCAATTACACTGCACCACCCAAATCATTCTCACAAACCCACCACCAGCAAGCTAGCTAGCTCTGTGAATTCTCCCCCCATTATTCTATAACCAGTTCCAGGTCCAGGCATTTACAGTGGCACCGGGTGTAGCCTTGGAGATGAATCTAATGGTGTGGAGTTATTGCACTAACTTAAACTGCCTCAGAGAGGCTTCAGTGACTTGGCAGATGAGTGTGGAGTGGCTTTAGGTAAGAGAAAGCGTGCAAGGGTTTTTGTTTTGATTGGGCTGTGGAAGGGCATTGCCCGGTGGGGATGGGAGTGCCAAGTGACCAGTGGGGGTGTGCGGGAAGAGTGTGGGGTTGAAGTTCATGAGACAAAGTCTCCCAGAATCATGCATCCTAGCACCCTGCACTGCCCCCATGTTAGAGTTGTCAGGTCCAGGAGACTGGCAATAAATGAGGCAGGATCACCGGCCGGCAAGCAATAATCACCACTGATGCTGGAGGTGCCGGCTGTTGCAACTGGGGACGTACAACACGGTGCAAGGATTGCAAAGCCCGCAAGCAAATCGTCAAGCAGGAGAAAAGTTTAATGTTCCCCTGCAGTGACCAATTACACTGCACCACCCAAATCATTCTCACAAACCCACCACCAGCAAGCTAGCTAGCTCTGTGAATTCTGCTCCCATTATTCTATAACCCATCCCACTGGTAATCAAGGGCAGTCTGTGTTAACCTAATTATCCAGCTACTCTGCATTTATCTAGTGAACTCGCCCGGGTGCAACCTTACCAACGAGAGGAAATACTAATGGCGCAGTGGACATACAATGATCTGCAGATGCCAGTTTACAAAACAAAAGGACACACAGAGACCTGGAGTAACTCAGCGAGTCTGGCAGCATCTGTGGAGAAGATGGATAGGTGACGTTTTGGGTTGCAACGGCATTGTTTGGTGGGGATGGAGGTGTCCAGTTACCAGTGGGGTGGGTGGGGTTGACGTTCATTCGATGAAACGTCACCTGTCCACGTTCTCCAGAGATGCTGCCTGACCCGCTGAGGTACTCCAGCACGTTGTGTCCACTAATAGCTTGCTGATCCCCGAAGACAAGGGGTTGGTTTGACTGGGAGTCAGAGGACTGTTCACATTGTCAGGCTGCTGGAAACCTGCTCAAGATGCTGCAGAAGGAACTTCTAAAGAGCGGGAGGCTCGACCTCCACAGGACACGACCCTGCGCTGTAAAGACAGATGGCTGTTCAATCTAAGCACAAAGTGACGGATGAAAAAGGCAGAAAAGATAACTACAAAAGTAATTGAACAATCGATGTCCTGAAGCACATTGCAATCAGTGCACTACAGATGAAATGGGAAGCATACTGCACATACTGCCAATTTGTCCACAGCAGGCTCCTATTAATAAGTGTCCATGATTAATCTGTGTTGGTAGAGGGATACATGATGCTATGTCTCTGACCCGTTGATGCTGGGGATGTCCTGACTTCACACAGCAGAGAGGTGGATTGAAGCTGGAGCCCAAGGATGATAGTGTAGCACAGCTGATAGTGCAACACCTCCCACACACCACCTGTTTTTTTGTGATGACATCTGTGCGAAGAACGAGTTTCTCTGGTGTGCCGAATCTTCCAAAGAGAGCGAGTCGTGCTGCTTATTGTTCTTGTGTCATCTTGTGCCATCGAAGGAAGCCTCATGGTAAACCAAACGCTCTCATCCGTCAGCTGTTCAGCGGCCAAGCTGGCTATTGCTTCCTGAGGGCCGGCTCAACTTACAGTCTGGAGCCGAGTGCCAACAATGCACGGCTGGTTGGGGAATAATCCATGGCGTGGCTGGTTAATACAGCAGCAGGATTAGACTAACCAGACCATCCTACTGTGTGTGAGATCGACACTGCCAGCCGAATCCTTGCCCAGAACATGAAAGACTGAGACATGATGCTGTTTGTGCAAGATGTTTGAAGACAACTCACTAGAGATAAATCTTTGGCGCGGCGGCAAAAACTGGACTTCATGATTTATCATCTAAAATTCCCTGATGTATTTGCAACCAGGCAGTTTAATATCTCTGATCAGTTTGAACCAGTTTAACCCCAGAACTGATGCAAACAAGGAAGGACACAGTGCAGGAGTGAATAACATCACCCAAAGAAACAATATGGGGTAACATGTCCAGTGTGAGACCTCACACACATTATTTACCTCAGTCTTCTTTTAAATTACATTTGGTGAAACAAGGAACTGCAGACACTGGTTTCCACAAAATTTACACAAAGTGCTGGAGTGACTCAGTTGGTCAGGCAGCGTCCTGGAGAAAGTGGATTGGTGGCATTTCGGGTCGGGACCCTTCTTGAGCCAAGTTTTTTTAAAGGGTCCCGCAAGAAGATGGCATGAACCGTAATACGAAATCTTCAAAACTTGACCTGGGTAATCTCAAATCCCAAGGCAAAATGGCAGTTCACTATTCTTGGTCGTGTGTATCAGGTCCACCTTACAGAAACGTCACCTATCCATGTTGTCCATAAACGCTGCCTGACCCGCTGGTTTACTCCAGCATTTTGTGGCCTTTTTAAAAATAAAATCTGGTGACACACGTGACAACATCTCATTACCCATCTTTTATCTAATTTGTCCAATTTAGCCCTCGTTATTTACAGTAGACCAGTGCAAAGAGGGGTGAATGACAAATTGAAAGAGTGAGATCAAGGGAGAAGTGCGAGGAAAGGAAGTGTTTTTGAGCTGAGCACTTCTGAAGACCACCTGATCTTGTGCCAGAAGCCCAGCCTCACCGTCAACTGGATAGGACAAGGTTGGGCTCCACCTTAGGTTTCGACTCCACACCTTCGTTACTCCTCCGAGCCAACATGAGAAACATTGTCGAATGGTGTTTGTGCGTCTGCATCGTGGGTCAATAATGGAAACTATCTTTCAATAAGGCCCTAAAGACAAAAGCAGCACGGGCCTGTCAGAATCTGAGCACAGCGTTCTAACGCATGGGTCTTCTCCAACGTCCAACTAAGCAATCGATTAATAACCTTGGGACTCCGCATTCGGGTGTCAGATCCACAGTAAACGGTAAGGAGGCAGTGACGGACATCACAAGCCACGATACCAGATCTTCAGAACATGATCGAGGTTATCTCAAATCCCAAGATTCCTGATGGGTGCATCAGCTCCACTGTGTAGGGGCCTGCAATGATCAGAAGGCAACCAACATAGGCCAGAGATTTCTCACGTGAGGCAGCAGAGTCTATTCAAGCGATGCAGAGCATATCAGTGCCTAGGTTATATTTCCTCAGTACAATTGCTGACAAACCCTAAAAGTCTATTCCCTCTTCATCTTGTGTTGGGCATAACAGTGAGATGCAGCAACACTAAAACAAATTGCAGGACGTTTTGAGGGAGTAAGTAACCTGGACATTATTTTTTACATACAGGATGTAAGGATCTGAAGAGAAAGGTGGGCTTTGGTTCTTTATAGGGGCACAGGTAGCACAGGTTTGGTGAAAGTAGTCGTTGTTTCTGCATTGGATTCAATGTGCTCAAATGGAGCCTTAAGATACAGGATGGATGGATTATGTTTAAACACCCATTTCAGCACCAGTCCGGCTTCTGCCCAGCCCGATCCCGTGCACCGAGCCACACACTGGAGAAGCATCCGCTTCACGGGAAAACATTGAAGTCCACGGACGAAGACCGGTCGAGGGTCAGACACACTTAAATTTGAGTGTTGGTAGAAAAAAAGACACAAAAACTGCAAAGCCAACACTCTGCTTCTGTCACTTGAGTTGCTTGATTAAATAGTAATCTTTCATTGGGCTTGGTTGTGTTTTGTGTCACACAGGGCTATGGCTCCAGTTTAGATGGCCACGTTTCCATCCAAAGATGGGAAAATGGAACTGACTTAGTGCCGTGACGGTCGGTCCACAGCAGCAGGATGCAGACGGACATATTCCACGTGTGCACAAGGCTGTTGGGGCTCGGTTCCCAATCAACGAGTATTTCATCACAAATGATGACTTGAACACCAAGATACAGGGCAAGCGACCTTCACAAAGGACGAGGAAACGGGTTTAAATGTCATCCACATAGCCGATGATAATGATATGGAGTTAGGTGACTGGGAAGAAATGACTGCATTCGAATACCAATGCTTTTAAAGCAAAGATCACCAACTTTCTCTTCAACGGCCTGACAGCTTCAAATCAACGTTCTTGCGAAGTGTTGGGCTCGGTGCTGTACTGCGTGAGAGGTAAATGGAATTGCAAACTCAAGAGATCACGCATGCACTTGCTCGCAGGTAGAATGCACTCCCTTACCTGCAGCCACAAACCCTGCGCAGAACCAAAACATATTTTCATTTTTTTTTTTTTTTTAAAACAAAGGACAAAGGACTTTGACTGTACTTTGCTGAACAGAAAACATGGGATGAAGGCAGTGCAGGCAGAAAAAAATATTGGCAGACTCCCCCCTAAATGAGGACGAGATGAAAGTTCATAGATTGCACAGTTAGTTAATACTTTAAATTCAATTTCCAAGCTGAGTCAAACATATGAGTAACAAAATACTCTACTCATTTTTTTGCCAATTTCA
Organism: Leucoraja erinaceus; assembly: GCF_028641065.1. Taxonomy (NCBI): domain Eukaryota; kingdom Metazoa; phylum Chordata; class Chondrichthyes; order Rajiformes; family Rajidae; genus Leucoraja; species Leucoraja erinaceus. Next base: position 86,974,741 of record NC_073382.1, read on the forward strand.
TCCTCGGGAACTAAGTTCTCGTTATGTTTTAAAGTAAGGTTAGGGAGGGGGGGGGGGGGAGGGGAGGGAGAGGGGAAATAAAGATTGATTAAAGTTATTGCTTGAAGTAACAGGAGCCATTAATCTTGAGGAAAGAATGTCCTTGTTATATTAGCAAATTTACTCCAGTGCATCTCAAGTTCAGCTGGTACGACATATTCTGCAGGTCAAATCTCACTGGGCAATGTCAATTATATTTTAATCACAATTTTTTTGAGAAAACAATTGTGAGGGAGACTTACAGAAATAAATGGCTTCTATCTGCAAAAAAACCCACTCAGTATTGAACTTGGTATCACCTGAGTGCAGAGGAAAGCAAAGAGGCAGTATTGGACCCAAGGCCAGGTGGGAAGATCAACACAAAATGCTGGGGAACTCAGCGGGACATGTGGCATCTCTATACAGGAGGAATGGGTGATGTTTCGGGTCAAGACGAGTCTCCCGTTCCTTCTATGCTGCCTGCCGCGCTGAGTTACCCCAGCGTCTTGTGTCCATCTACCGGGTGGGAGTACCCACTGTATTGGGAGAAAAAATGCCGACCTACAAACAAAAAACAAAACAAAAAAAAACTCCTTTAAACAAAATATCTCAAGAGGTTTACATCAACTTTTAGCAGGGCAGAAACGACAGAGATGGGGGGAAAAAAAAAAGCTCACAGTAATTAAACCAGCAAACGAGTGAATATCACACACACACGCACGCACACACACACACACACGCACGCACAAGTCCATAGCCTTCATGTTCTGGGCTGTGAAGAGCATTTCATGGACTTTCCCTGTATTCAGTTTCTAAGCATCCCTTGAAGGGCAGCGGTTCAGACAACTATCAAAATGGCGCAACAATACCTGAGACTGCACGACGTGTAGCCAAAAGATAGGCAATTGGAGGCAAGCAATATTTGGCGAGTTGAAACTATATTTCCTTGATGGTCAGAGTAATGGTTCTCAAAGTGGTTTTGACCAAACGGTCAAATGGCTGCTTTAAAAAAAAAAAAAAATGATATTTTCCAATCACCTTTCCTCAGTTCATTTTGCAAAGGACAAAAGAAAAACCAGAAGCATATATTATTCTGCAGAACCCCATCGGAAGGCCGTAGAAAGTTTCCGCCCGAGAAGGTTTAAGGAGCTCAGAAGTTTCAAAGCAATTCTGCTCGGTACCATTGCACATAATCTGCTTGGCAAACGCAGCTGGTGGTCATTTCTTGACAGCTTCTTGATGTATTTAGCATTGAGGAGCAGGGCGATGAGCAAGTTGGGCAAAGTTGGGCAGATCTCATTCCCTTCAGCGATTCTGCCCCTCTCGTTCCCTGACTTCACTGGGAAAGGGGTGACCTACTGACTGGATCCGGCTTGATTGAAAAGGTTAGGCAGCTTTACAAGATTACTGGCACACAAAGGCTGGTAGAATCAAACATGCAGCCATGGGTAGCATGAAGTCACTCCGCAAAAGCCATGGGTCTGGATGAATTTGCTCTGCCCCCCCGCCTCTTGGTCTTCCAGGTACTGATTCTTTGTTTGCTCTCTGTCTCTCTGTTAGAAACGCAACACCCAGAATCTCACATCCGCCATCAAATCGCCACAAAAGAGAAGTGCAACTTGGTCTCCTGTTTTTGGTTCACGGCTCTTGGCCGGAGAGCTTCATTTTTCAGAGCTTTTGCGATGCCTCCGGAAACTCGAGACGTTCTCGTTCAGTGCGCAGATCCGGCGGGAGAATTCCTCGAAGCCCTCGGCGTCCAGCTCCCCCAGAACCTGGTCATCGCTTTCCACCGCCACGGCGTGCTCGATGGGAATGCAGAATCCTTCCAGCTGCTCGTCCGAACTGAAGCCGGTGGCTTCCAGACCCATGATCTCCTCGGCCCGCTCCACAGAGCAGAAGACGCCCCCGCCCCCCGCGGGCGGCGCGTAGTCGCACAAATGCGGGCTGCTGGAGCTGCCCGCGGGCAAAGTCACCCCGTTTACCTCAGAGGAGGGCTCAGCCCCGACTGCTGGCGGCTGGGCCGCGCCGCACACCACCCCGTTCTCACCGCTGTGCGCTCCGTTGCCGAGGCTGTTGCACTCCGCCAGGTCCTCTTTGAAGGCTTCATCGGGCACTTCTAGCGTCAGGGTGGTGCGCGCTTTGCGGCTGCCCTTGGGGGGCTCCTCCAGGTTCACCGCGACATTGTAGCTTGGCGGCAGGTCTTCCTCCGAGCTCCAACGAGACTGCCTCCACCCTCTCTCCGGAGAAGGGATGCCACCGCACTGGGCTTGCGTCTCTGAACCAGCAGTCGTAGCGGTGGTTTGTCTCCGCGGTACAGGAATGGCACTGGATAGAGGCCGGTCACTGGCGGGAAAATAAAAACACCAGTTAACACGGAATGCAAGCTATATAATCCTTAAGCCCCTGTACCACTGTACGAGGTAATTCAAGAGTTCTCCCGAGTTTCCCCTGATTCCAACTCGGAGAATTACGGTAATGGCCGCTCGTGGGTACCCGGGGCTCTCGTGGACATTTTTCACAATGTTGAAAAATCTTCACGAGTTCACCACGTTTCCTGGGTACCTGCCTTTACCGTTACGAGCCGCTAAGAGACGTCCCGAGCTTCAACGTACCTGGTAAGTACATTATGCGTACTTACCACGAGTCCAATTTATTTTTAAACTCGGGAGAACTCTTGAATAGCCTCGTACGTTGGGGCAGGGGCTTTAGATAGACACAAAATGCTGGAGTAACTCAGCGGGCCAGCAGCATCTCTGGTGACGTTTTGGTTCAAAACCCTTCTTCAGACTATATAATCCTTATATGCAAGTTGTACAATGGAATGCCAGTTACACGATCCTACAGCCACAAGTTCATATTTTCAGGGTGTCAGGGGTCATAGGGCGAAGGCAGGAGAATGGGGATGAGAGGGGAAAGATAGATCAGCCATGATTGAATGGCAGAGTATACTTGATGGGCCGAAAGGCCAAATTTTGCTCCTACAACTTATAGAAACATAGAAACATAGAAATTAGGTGCAGGAGTAGGCCATTCGGCCCTTCGAGCCTGCACCGCCATTCAATATGATCATGGCTGATCACCCAACTCAGTATCCCGTACCTGCCTTCTCTCCATACCCTCTGATCCCCTTGGCCACAAGGGCCACATCTAACTCCCTCTTAAATAGAGCCAATGAACTGGCCTCAACTACCCTCTGTGGCAGAGAGTTCCAGAGATTCACCACTCTCTGTGTGAAAAAAGTTCTAGCCTGTCCAACCCCTTAAGAATTTTGTTGGTTTCTATAAGATCCCCTCTCAATCTTCTAAATTCTAGAGTATAAAGAGCTATCCAGTCTTTCTTTCAGGTGAGAGGGAAAAAGTCTTTAAAGGAGAGGTGTCCTTCCTCAGGGCAATATTTTTATCAAAATAGATGGCATAGAGGGTGGACAGTCAGGTGCCAGGGGATGGTGAGTACAGCTTTCATGAGAGGGAAAAAGTTTAGGTGCAGGGCATTTAAGAGGGTGCTGGGTGCCAGGGATGGTGGTACAGATGCGATAGTGGCATTTGAGGCTTTTAGATAGGAGCATGCAGGGAATGGAGGGATATGGACCATATGCATGCAGATGAGATTAGCTTATCTTGGCCTCACGTCGCACCATGGACCCCTCTCTCCCATCAGGCAAAAGGTAGAGATGTGTGTGAAAAAGCACACCTCCAGATTCAGGGACAGTTTCTTCCCAGCTGTTATCAGGCAACAGAATGATCCTACCACAAGCAGAGAGCAGCGGTGACCTTCGGACTACCCTTGATCAGACTTTGCTGGCTTCACTAAACGTTATTCCCTCTACACAGTATAGCTCGTTTGTAATCATGTCTTGTCTTTCTGCCGATTAGATAGCACCAAACAAAAGCTTTTCCACTGTACCTTGGTCGGTACACGTGCCAACAAACTAAACTGAAATAACTCAAATAGATTGAAATGCTCAGCATTGACAATGGATGCTGCAGGCCGAAAGGCCTGTTCTTATGCTGTTACTGTTCACTGTAACACATTCATTTGAAAGTTAAAGAGGACACATGAGAGAGACCAGGACTACAGGGAAAATAGCTGGGGGAATGAGACTAATTGGAACGTTTCCAGAGCTGCACAAAATTGATGGCAAGAATAGCTGCTTTCTATGTAGTAAAGAAACATGAAAATAAGAATCTTAGAGAAATTAATTGAGTACAAGCCGCCAAACTACTGGCTCTAATGACTTACATCCGAGTATCTTAAGTGCTTCTTCTGGGATAATAAAGCCTTTTGTTTTGTTCTTTGCCTTCCCTAGATTCTAGTATGATCCCCAAGGATTATATATTCAAAAAAAAATCCCTTACAAACTTTAGAGTTATTATTTTTGGCAACATTGTAATCCTCTTCTTTCAATGCAATAATACCTTTTAATTTTCTGGATGACCACAAAGTGTAAGGAAATAAGGTTAATAAAAGTCTTCTGTGTAAGCAGTGACCCAGAATCCACAAAATGCTGGAGTAAGTCAGCAGGTCAGCTGCATCTCTGGAGAACATAGATAGGTGATGTGTCAGGTCGGGGGGGCTGGAGGAGAGGAAGGGCAGGACAAAGCCTAGTAAGTAATAGTGCAGGAAGGAACTGCAGATGCTGGTTTATACTGAAGATTTACACACATAAAATGCTGGAGTAACTCAGTGGGTCAGGCTGCAACTCTGGAGAAAAGGAATGTGACGTTTTGGGTCGGAATCATTCTTTGGACTCTCCAGACAACTAAGTCTGAAGAAGTGTTCCGACCCTAAACGTCACCTATTCCTTTTAGAAACATAGAAACATAGAAAATAGGTGCAGGAGTAGGCCATTCGGCCCTTCGAGCCAGCACCGCCATTCAATATGATCATGGCTGATCATCCAACTCAGTATCCCGTACCTGCCTTCTCTCCATACCCCCTGATCCCCTTAGCCACAAGGGCCACATCTAACACCCTCTTAAATATAGCCAATGAACTGGCCTCAACTACCCTCTGTGGCAGAGAGTTCCAGAGATTCACCACTCTCTGTGTGAAAAAAGTTCTTCTCATCTCGGTTTTAAAGGATTTCCCCCTTATCCTTAAGCTGTGACCCCTTGTCCTGGACTTCCCTAACATTGGGAACAATCTTCCTGCATCTAGCCTGTCCAACTCCTTAAGAATTTTGTAAGTTTCTATAAGATCCCCTCTCAATCTCCTAAATTCTAGAGAGTATAAACCAAGTCTATCCAGTCTTTCTTCATAAGACAGTCCTGACATCCCAGGAATCAGTCTGGTGAACCGTCTCTGCACTCCCTCTATGGCAATAATGTCCTTCCTCAGATTTGGAGACCAAAACTGTACGCAATACTCCAGGTGTGGTCTCACCAAGACCCTGTACAACTGCAGTAGAACCTCCCTGCTCCTATACTCAAATCCTTTTGCAATGAAAGCTAACATACCATTCGCTGCAATGAAAGCTAACATACCATTTTCTCCACAGATGCTGCCTGACATGCTGAGTTACTCCAGCACTTTGTGCCTATCATTGATAACCAACATCTGCAGTTCCTTGTTTCTGCCAACATTGACTTGGAGTTTAGTTTAGGGACACTGCATTAAGGGGGGAGGGGAGGGGAGGGGGAGAACAACGGAGGAGCCGGCAGGGGGGGTACTTTGTGACTTTGTCTGAGCCGTTTATGTGGCGACTGCTTGCATACCTTGGGTGGGCAAGCAAAGAATTTCACTGTGACAAAGTATTCCATTCCAAAGTAAAGCATTGCATTCGAACCTCAAGTTCATTTTGTATAACATTTGATTCAGCATGGAAACAGGTCCTGTGGCTTCATCGAGTCCATGCTGATCATCAACCAGCCGTTCAACACTAGCTCTATGTCATCACACTTTCTCATCCATTCCTCACACGTTTAGGAAGGACATTCTTGCTACTGAGGGAGTGCAGCCTAGGTTTACAAGGTTAATTCCCGGGATGGTGGGACTGTCATATGCTGAGAGAATGGAGCGGCTGGGCTTGTACACTCTGGAGTTTAGAAGGATGAGAGGGATTCATTAGATTATTAAGGGTTTGGACACGCTAGAGGCTGGAAGCATGTTCCTGATGTTGGGGGATTCCAGAACCAGAGGCCACACATTAAGAATAAGGAGTAAGCCATTTAGAATGCGGACGAGGAAACACTTTTTCACACAGTTGTGAGTCTGGGGAATTCTCTGCCTCAGAGGGCGGTGGAGGCCGGTTCTCGGGATACTTTCAAGAGAGAGCTAGATAGGGCTCTTAAAGATATGGGTATATGGGGAGAAGGCAGGAACGGAGTACTGATTGGGGATGATCAGCCATGATCACATTGAATGACGGTGCTGGCTTGAAGGGCCAAATGGCCTTCTTCTGCACCTATTGCCTACAAATACAGCATGGAAACGGACCCTTTGGCCAACCGAGTCCATGTCGACCATTATTCTACTTTCCCAACATATTTGGAACAATTTACAGAGGGCTATTAATACACAAACCCACACGTCTGTGGGACGAAACTGGTGCACTGGGAGGAAACCTCATGTGAAGGCAGGAACAAAGAATTGCAGATGCTGGTTTATACCAATAATAAGCACAAAGTGCTGGAGTAACTCAGCGGGTCATGCAAAACCTCTAGAGTGAAAAGGATGGGCGACGTTTCGGGTCGGGATCCTTCTTCAGACCACATGTGAAGGCAGGCACTGTGTGTAACAGGAGCTGGCTGGCTTCACCAAACCGCAAGCATTCAGATTATGAACCAAAGCTCACTCTTAGCCAAGATCTCGGCTCCTCCCAATGTCCGAGAAAAATTGTGAAGGAGGTCCTGGCCCATAATGTTATCTGTCCACACTCTCCATTGATGCTGCCTGGCCTGCTGTGTTGCTCCAGCATTTTATGTTTCCAGCTTCTGAAGTCTTGATGTTCTTAACACTTTACACTTGAGCTTGTCCTACAATGATTCTTCAAATAATGCTATTTGACTAGTGGCAGTAATTTTCAATTGATATTTTTTTATATACTTGGGGAACGGTTTTCTCTTCCAATGGATATGTTTAATACAAGGACTCCACTTATAAAATTGAACCATGCTGGCTCATAAGGTCTTTACTCAAATATTTGGCATCATTTATGTTCACATAATCTTTGGAAACGGGGTCTGACAGAGACTGTGTTGTTTTAGTTTCTTGTTCAGTTGTCTTCATCACTCCTCAAAATTATGACACAAAACCTCATTTTTAATATAAATATATAAACCACCCACACACAGACTGGACAAACCAAAATCAATACTTCTAACTGATCAAATGTCTTCCCATAAATCACAAGTTAACCGGAATCAGATGAAGTCACATCAGTCTTACTTTGAGAGAATAACAAGAAAGTCTATAGCATTGACACAATGGGTTAAAATCTAAGGGGGGGGGGGGGGGGGGGGAAAGAAAGCATCTTCGCATAGAGCGGCACAACTTGCAGTCATACAGCATGGAACCAGGCCCTTTGGCCCAACTTGTCCATACTGACCAAGTTGCACCATCTAAGCAAGTCCCACTTGCCTGTGTTTGCTCCATATTGCTCTCAACCTTTTCCATGTACGTGGATAAGATAAGCTTAGGGGGTTATGGGCAGGTGGGACGAGTGTAGATGGGGCATGTTGGTCGGTGTGTGGGCAAGTTGGGCCGAAAGGCCTGTTTCCATGCAGCATGACTATATGACTATCAACTGTAACTCAGCGGGACAAGGCAGCATTTCTGGAGAGAAGCAATGGGTGACGTTTCGGGTCGAGTACCTCCTTCAGATCCAAAACATCACCCATTCCTTCTCTCCAGAAATGCTGCCTGTCCTGCTGAGTTATTCCAGCTTTTTTGTGTCTACCTATGGTTTAAACCAGCATCTGTAGTTCCTTCTACACATGACTCAAAGGGAAACAAGCCCCACCTATAAGTAACCTCCCCCCATAACTAAAGTCCTCTCATCCAGGCGATTTGCTCCGCACTCTGCAATCACCCAATAAGGGGACTACATTATTACATTGGCCATTTATGTCAAACCTTTATGGTATCTGACCTAATACAGTTATTTGCCCAATATAGGCCAATTCTCCACCGTGGCCTACCTCAATGTCACTTCAGTAATGGTAGCAATAAACACAAATATTATCTTGTCTCAAAATCCAAATCAGGTCTCAAAGGAAAAACTTACCAATGTAATGGGATTGAAAGGCACTTTAGAGATAAACCCAAGCAACATGCTCAAGTTGGATTAATTAAGATTTATGAATCCTACAGTTAAGACTACAATTTACAGCTCGAGTTAATCGAAAGCAGAATATGTCTATATTGTAGGAAGGTGCCTATTGTTCCTATCTGTGAGAAACCTATGCAAAATTAATTGTTTTAGCCTTGCTGTTCACAAATATTTATGATTGGGGAGAAACAAGGGACTGCAGATGCTGGTTATTACCAAAAAGAGACACAAAATGCTGAAGTAACTCAGCAGGTCATGCAGCATCCATGCAGAACATGAATAGATTATGTATCAGGTCGAAACCCTTCTTCAGACTGATGAAGAACCCTGAAGCAGGGTTTTGACCCAGAACGCCACCTATCTATGTTCTCCGGAGCGGTTGCCTAATCCACTGAGTTTCTCTAGCATCTTGTGTCTTTCTTCAGCAATGATTAGGAAGCGGCTTAACGATGTAGAGCTGTGCGCACATTTTTTGAGGATGTGACAAGTAAAATGGATGAAGGGGTGCCAGTGGATGTAGTGTATCTAGACTTTCAGAAAGCCTTTGATAAGGTCCTGCACGGGAGACTGGTGACTAAAATTAGAGCACATGGTATTGGGGGTAGGGTGTTGACATGGATAGAAAATTGGTTGGCAGAGCGGAAGCAAAGAGTAGGAGTGAACGGGTTCTTTTCAGAATGGCAGGCAGTGGCGAGCGGAGTGGTATTGGGGCCACAACTGTTTACCATATATATTAATGATTTGGAAGAGGGAATTTAGGGGCAACACTAGCAAGTTTGCTGATGACACAAAGCTGGGCGGCAGTGTGAACTGTGAAGAGGATGGTAGGAGGTTGCAGGGTGACCTGGACAGGTTGAGTGAGTGGGCAGATACGTGGCAGATGCAGTATAATATAGATAAATGTGAGGTTATCCACTTTGGCAGCAAAAACAAGGGGGCAGATTATTATCTCGATGGGTTTAGGTTAGGTAAGGGGGAGGTGCAGCAAGACCTGGGCGTCCTTGTACACCGGTCACTGAAAGTTGGCGTGCAGGTACAGCAGGCAGTGAAGAAAGCTAATGGAATGTTGGCCTTCAAAACAAGAGGATTTCAGTATTGGAGTAAAAAGGTTCTTCTGCAGTTGTATAGGGCTCTGGAGAGACCACATCTGGAGTGTTGTGTACAGTTTTGGTCTCCTAATTTGAGGAAGGACATCCTTGTGATTGAGGCAGTGCAGCGTAGATTCACGAGATTGATCCCTGGGATGGCGGGACTGTCATATGAGGAAAAATTCACTGGAGTTTAGAAGGATGAGGGGGATCTTGTAGAAACATATAAAATTATAAAAGGACTGGACCAGCTAGATGCCGGAAAAATGTTCCCAATGTTGGGCGAGTCCAGAACCAGCGGCCACAGTCTTAGAATAAAGGGGAGGTCATTTAAGACCGAGGTGAGAAAAAACTTTTTCTCCCATGGAGTTGTGAATTTGTGGAATTCCCTGCCACAGAGGGCAGTGGAGGCCAAATCACTGGATGGATTTAAGAGAGAGTTAGATAGAGCTCTAGGGGCTAGTGGAGTCAAGGGATATGGGGAGTAGGCAGGCACTGGGTTATTGATAGGGGACGATCAGCCATGATCACAATGAATGGCGGTGCTGGCTCGAAGGGCCGAATGGCCTCCTCCTGCACCTATTTTCTATGTTTCTATGTTTCTAAAGTCCAAGTTCAAAAGACGCAACTCTTTTTATGGAAAGTGAGTTTACACTGAGCAAGAACAGGTAAATGTATAGAGGAAATGTTTCCACAGTGAGCTCTGCATAGACTAGCACATGAGGCTAGGTGTTTGAGTCCCACCCCTTCCCCGTCCTGATCCTTGGTCACACACTTCACCACCGTCCCTTCTTCGATCCCCTCCACAACGCCCACTATTCTCTTTAACCCCCCCACTGCTTTACATTTTATTCCTCCTCCTTAGACTTTAGAAATACAGTGTGGAAATTGGCCCTTCGGCCCACCGAGCAGTGATCACACTGTACACGAGCATTATCCTACACACTGGGGATAATTTACAATTTTACCAAAGCCTATCAACCTACAAACCTATATGTCGTTGAAGGAAACCGGAGCACCAGGAGAAAACCCACGCAGTCACAGGGAGAAAGTACAAACTCAATATGGACAGCACCTGTAGTCAGGATCGAACTCTGGTCTCTGGCACTGTAAAGTAACTGTAAAGCAGTAACTCTACCACAGTGCCTCTTTCCTTACCTGACGCCCTTTTGTCACCTTTTCACCTCTAGCCTTTGTCACCATCTCCACCCATCTGCCAATCAAACCCCCCCTGAAATGTATCCACCCACCACTGGCCAAGCTTTGTCCCACCCCCACCTCTCTTTTCCAGCTCTGTCTCTCCCATATTCCAGTCGGTCCGAAGAAAGGCCCCAACGCAAAAAGTCGCCTCCCTCCGCAGATGCTGACTGCCCTGTTGAGTTCCTACAGCACTTTGTATTTTGCTGTATTTAACTCCCACTCTGACTTAGACATAAAATGCTGGAGTAAGTGGGACAGGCAGCATCTCTGGATAGAAGGAATGGGTGACCTTTTGGATCGAGACCCTTCTATCCAGAGACGCTGCCTGTCCTGCCTGTCCTGCCTGTCCTGCTTAGCCCAGCATTTTGTGCCTATTTTTGGTGTAAACCAGCATCTGTAATTCTTTCCCCTTTTGACTTGAGTGTTTAGTGCCGAGCATTGCAGGGAAAGGAGTACCAGCTTTTGATGAGCTGTGAAATCAGTTCCATGTTCATTATTCTTTCAGATGAGCACAACTAATCCCAGGGCAAATTGTAAAGCAGATTTACCACTCTATTCGCATTACTCAAACCAATTATCTGGTCATTATTATCCTGATTTCCACAAATCGCTGCAGCATTTTCCACATTAAAGCGGTAACATTGATTCAACAAGTACTTTAGCTTTAAGTGTTTTGCAATGTTCTTAAGTTGTGAAAGGCTCTGTAGACATTCTGCCAGGCTTATGTAACTGAGCAGGAAGCTTTTTTTCTCTAATTGTGCACAGCAAGGTCTGATTACGGGCACCAAGTGGCCAATGAATTTGCCTCCAGAACAGTCAAAGAACTTCAAAGTTGTAGAAGGTATGTAAACGGTTTGAGATATTTGAGAGATGTGATAAAGTGCCACATCAAGGCAAGGCTTTTGACACCATGTCATATAGTTTTCAAACCTGCATCTGGTGCTGCTTCTACCTATTTAAACAAATATTTATAGAACAGGCTGACACAGTGGGGAATGCATTATTAGAATGATGTATTGTGCACTTAATAATGTGGTCTGCACAAAAGAATGCTCTGTCGTCATTTGTATGTTGTTAGTAAAAGATTAACATATCCTCTGAGAAGACAGCAGATATGTGGACACGGGAAGCAAAGAATGAGGGAAAAGTTGGTTAGTTTCTTGTCCTGGTCTCAGACACAGACGAACTGGGGTTTCAGGAAATGCTACGGAAAGAGGGTAGTTCTACCTTAGCCAGAGGGTGGTGAATCTGTGGAATTCACTGCCACAGACGGCTGTGAAGGCCAAGTCACTGGGTATTTGTTTAAGTGGAGATTGGCATTTTCTTGATTAATAAGGGCTTCAAAGGTTATGGGCGAAGGCGGAGAGGGAGAGGGAGAAAGAGAAAATATGGGGAAAATGAAAAATCTAATGAGCACGTGAATGTGTAAAATAGAAGTAACAAAGTGCTGGAGAACTCAGTGGGTTAGGCAGCATCGCAGGTGAACATCAATAGGTGACAGGAGGCAGTTAGTTTCTGGGTAAGGATGTGGTAGAGTGAGCAACACCAGAAATTGGAGGAACAGCATCTCATATTCCGCATGGGGAGTCTGCATCCGTCGGGCATGAACATTGAATTCTCCCAATTTTGTTAGCCCTTGCTGTCTCCTCCCCTTCCTTAACCCTCGAGCTGTCTCCTCCCATCCCCCCGCCCCCAGGCTCCTCCTCCTCCTTTTTCCTTCCTTCTCCCCGCCACCCCCTAAACGTTACCTATTTCCTTCGCTCCATAGATGCTGCTGCACCCGCTGAGTTTCTCCAGCATTTTTGTGTACCTATGAATAGGTGACATTTCGGGTCAGGACCCTTCTTAAAACTGGGAGGAAAACTTCTTCAAAGTAAGCATCTCTTGAGGAGATTTTGTAGGGGAGCTGCCTCGTCTGTCCTTTCTTCTTTTTGTTATTTTTAGTACTGTACGTGTTAAAAAATGTTTTAGTGTTCCTTGGTTTGTTTTACGTGGGGGGTTGGGGGAAACTTTTTTTTCAATCTCTTACCTCGACAGAGATGCGATTTTTTCCCATGTCGTATCTCCATCCGCACTGCGGCCTAACATTGTGGAGTTGGCGGCCTTTCCTGGAGACCGACAGCGCTCCAAGCCGCGGGACTTTAACATCGTGGAGCTTGCGAACCCTTTGCCGGGGATCGACGGCCCTGTGAAGCCTGCGGTCTCTGGTAAAAAGAAGCTGGCTCGGGAATTCCATGCTGCGGAGAGTTTCAACCGCCCCGACGCTGGAGTTTCTATCGCCCCGACAGCGGATGGTTTGACTGCCCCGACCGTGGGAGAATAAGAGGAAGAAGATTGAACCTTATTGCCTTCCATCACAGTGAGGAATGTGGAATTCACTGCAATGTTAACTTTTATGTGGTTGTGCGTCTTGTTGCGTTTCACTTAGTATGACTGTATGGTAACTCAAATTTCACCGTACCTTAACTGGTACATGTACATGTGACAATAAACTGACCTTGAGACCTTGAAACTGAAAAAGTTGAAACAAGGAACTGCAGATGTTGGTTTACTGAAGACACAAAATGCTGGAGTAACTCAGCGGGTCAGGCAGCATCCCTGGTCCCGACCTGAAACGTCACCGGACCATGTTATCGAGGTTGATCATCTTCTCTCCTTATTTGACACCTTTGTCTTCTTTTCTATTCTAGCCTTTATCACTTTGCCAATCAAACCACTTTTCAGAAAGGTCCCAACCCAAAATGTTGCCTATCTATGTTCTCCAGAAATGCTGCCTGACCCTCCGAGTTACTCCAGCAATGTGTCTTTTTTTATAAACCGGCATCTGCAGTTAATTGTTTCTGCAGCCTTCTCACTTGTATCCATTGCCAGACTTTATCCTGTCCCTGCCTCTCTTTTAAAGCATTCTCCTCCCAACAAATATCAACCTCTTCAAAACTGAAGAAGGGTCTCGACCCGAAACATCACCCATTCCTTCTCTCCAGAGATGCTGCCTGTCCCTCTGAGTTACTCCAGCATTTTGTCTACCTTCAGTTTAAACCAGGATCTGCATTTTTTTTCCCGACACAGTCTGAAGAAGAGTCATGACCCAACACATTGCCTATCGATGAGCTCCAGAGATGTTGCCTGACCTGCTGAGTTACTCCAGCACTGTGTGTTTGGCACATTGACGGAATGATCATTTACTGATTCTCCAATTTTTTGCTTTGTTTCACACAGCGTTTTACGTTACAGATTCCAATCTGATTCCAAGATCAGCTCGAAGCGGATCCAACAGAATAAAACACAGAGGCTGGATACATACCATCTCACCATTAGCCCTTGCTCCATGAAGCTTTTCAGGTTAGGTAGTGTCTGTCGGAGATCTGGCGTGGACATGCCATGCTGGTATCTCAGCTACAAATACAAACAAAAGGTTTCATGTTTCCTTACAGTTAACATTTTCAGACACTGCACAGAATTAGCTTTTGTCAAATAAGATAATTTTACAGGGTGCAATAATAACAGGTTTTACATCTATACATTACCAAAGACAGCATCTCTGGAAAAAGGAATAGGTAACGTTTTCATCTGAGACAATAGACAATAGGTGCAGGAGTAGGTCATTCGGCCCATCAAGCCAGCACCGCAATTCAATGTGATCATGGCTGATTATCCCCAATCAGTACCCCGTTCCTGCCTTCTCCCCATATCCCCTGACTCTGCTATCTTTAAGAGCCCTACCTAGCTCTCACTTGAAAGCATCCAGAGAACCGGCCTCCACCGCCCTCTGAGGCAGAGAATTCCACAGACTCACAACTCTCTGTGAGAAAAAGTGTTTCCTCGTTTCCGTTCTAAATGGCTTACTCCTTATTCTTAAACTGTGGCCTGAAGACAGCTTCTACTTCTAACCACCAGACTGAAGAAGTAATTGACCTGAAACGTCACCTATTCCGTTTCTCCAGAGATAATGCCTGACCCGCTGTTACTCCAGCACTTTGTGTCTATCTTCACTTCAAGTCCAACTGTTTTAGTTTTACAAGGGGCGAGTTTAATTGAGTTTTAGTTTATTATTATAAACCTGCACAAAGGTACAGTGAAAAGCTGCTTTGCTGCAAAAAGACTATACATGATTACAATCCAGCTGACTAGCGTACAAACACAGGATGAAGGGAATAACGTTTAGTGCAAGATAATGTCCGATTAAAGATAATCCAAAAGTCTCCAATGTAACAGTAATGCAACCATTGTGCCAGGTGGTATAAAAAGGTTAGAGGAAGCACCATGCAAAGGGTGGTGGGCGTGTGGAATGAGCTGCCAGATGAGGTCGTTGAGGCGTTTAAGAAGCAATTAGACAGCGACGTGGATAGGACTGGTTTGGAGGTATATGGGCCAAATGCATTGAAGTGGGACTTGTGTAGATGGGACACGTTGGTCAATTATGGTGAGTTGGACCGAAGGGCTTGTTTCCATGCTGTTGGCCTCTAATGCCCAAGCACGCTTCCGTAAACTTCCACTCATCTGTAACTGGCTCTGGGCTGCCTGACCGGCAGACCTCAAGTCGGTTAGAATTGGCCATAACGTTCCCTCCACCCTGATCCTCAACACTGGTGCTCCTCAGGGTTGTGTGCCCAGTCCGCGTACTCCCCCGTCACCCACAACAGTGTGGCCAAGCACGGTGTCTACCTGATCGTCAAGCACGCCGATGTCACCACTGTTTATGGCCGGATCAACAATAACTATGGGACGGAGCACAGGAAATAAATTGGAACCACCTTGGTCAAGGTGTCGGAACAACAACCTAGCCCTCAACGTCAGTCAGCAAGAAATGGAAACCAGGAACTGCAGAAGCTGGTTTACAAAAAGAGGCAAAATGCTGGGGGATGCCAATATGCCAACTTGGTTGACATGTACAAGTAGGGATGAAGGGCCCGTTTCCGTACGGCATAGCTCTGTGACTCCACATTGAAGGCTTCCTTTTAACTGTTCCAACTGTTGCAAAACAAAATAAACTGGACATCAATGTGAGCACAAACAACAAGGCGATGTCAGCAAGGCAGCCGAGTGTTAATGCAGGAGAATATTTCCATATTCACAGTATGGGACGGCTGAGAAGACAGAAAGAGACATCAAATGAAAGCAAGTGGAAAAGCTAACCTATTACTAACAGCTGTGCCTTCAGCTGTCAAATTCAAGGCCCTCCCTCAACTTCACCATCTACCTTCTACTCTCCTCTTTAAAGAGCTTCTTAAGCCTACCTCTGAGAGCAAGCTTAGAGCCAGCTGTCGTAAACTCCACGGTTCACTGACACTTTTTAAGTCTGATATTTACTCTTGCGATGAACTTTGACGCTGTCAAGCCTTTTAAGATTGCCTAACTGCAACTGCAAGAGCAAAGTCCGGCGTGCAACCAAAGACACAGTTCCATGATTCTACTTGGAAGACTGAGGAACTCAAGCACCCAGGAACGAAGATTACAGAGAGTAGACATTCCCTGGTCCATCACAGATATCGACTTCCCCCATCGTCAAAGGGATTTCGGGGGCTCTGCCTCAAAAAGGCAGTCAATATCAAAGATCCACATACCATGCGGGCCACGCTCTCATTTTTATTCTAGCATCGGGAAGATGGCGAAGCAAACTATAAACCGTGACCACCATTTTCCAGCTGTCTCCTGGCAACCGTCAGGCTCTTGAATACTCATCTCAGAAACTGAGATCTTCCCTGGACTTGGCCACTCGTTGCACGGTGGACTTTGGTTTTGCGCCATTATGATTATCTAGCATTGCGTTTATTAATTTGTTGTATGTTTGATTATTATCTGTGCGTTCTTGATTTTACGGGTCTGTTAAGCTGTAGCAAATACGAATTCAGCGTCGGTACATATGACAATTAAAAACACACAACAATTAAGCATTGGGCGGCACGGTGGCGCAGCGGTAGAGTTACTGCCTTGCAGCGCCAGAGACACAGGTCCTATCCTGACTACAGGTGCTGCCTGTACATTCTCCTCATGACCTGGGGTTTCTCCAGGATCTCCAATTTCCTCTCACACTCCACAGTCGTACTGGTTTGTAGACTAATTGGCTTGGTATAATTGTAACTTGTCCTTAGGACAGTGTTAATGTGTGGGGATCGCCAGTCGGCATGGACATGATGGGCCGAAGGGCCTGTTTCCGCGCTGTATCTCAGAACTAAACTAAACTTAAACAGTCTTGGCTGCCATTTGGGAACCTTGGCCACTGTTTTGACCAATATCAGTGGTTGGAATCATGTTTCAGGTGCGCCTTGTGTTGTGCTTTGACCCACCTATGCTGCTCTCTTCCCCTTACTTACAGTCCTTAATGTACTAATGTATAGTTTATAACTTCCTTAACTATTCAGACAAGAAATATTGCCTCTTCTAATAACTTCTCTCTCCTTGTAATGTGCTTTACTTATGGCTCCCAGAGGCAATATTATTGAGCTGCTATTGTATTGGAGTTATTTTAAACTAAAATAACTCAAACTTTTTGGCAAGAAAGTCAAGTGGATGCTTTCAGAGTAAAGTCTTCAAGTTATCCATTAGGTAATAGAAAAAATATCAAACAACACATGTTACACCGTTTTCAGAATGTCTGTGCCAGGTTAGTTAAAGCAGCCAAACATCTGCAACCAGGCCAAATAATTACAAACATAAGCTGTGATGATAGTACAAAATCTACTTCAGTAGGATGGCTTTATTTATTGCACACAACACAAAGCGCTGGAAGTACTCAGTGGGTCAGGCGGCCTCCGTGGAGGGAATGGATAGATGGGTGATGAAGGATGCCGACCCAAAATGTCGTCCGTCCATTGCCCCAGACCAGCTGAGTTCTTTGCTCAAGATTCCAGCATCTGCAGTTCCTGGTGTCTCTGGCTTTGTTTATTGACATGCCTGGATTCATTGCTGAAAGAAGGCCAAGCACTGTGGCTAGTTGAAGGGAACAGGTGGGGTCAAAATCGTTGGGTTTGGAACAGAGTTTTAAACTGTACCAATTGCTTACTCAATACTTAACGACTGCTTTTCATACAAAGTCACAAATCCTCTCAGACGCAGACAAAATGGTGTCAACCATACCGACTACAACTGTACAGATGTGTGTAGGAAGGGACTGCAGACGCTGGTTTCCACTGAAGATAGACACAAAATGTTGAAGTAACTCAGCGGGACAGACAGCATAACTGAATAGTAGGAATGGCTGATGCTTCGGGTCGAGAGCCTTCTTCAGCCTCTGAAGTCTAAAGGAGGGTCTCGCCTCAAAACCTCTCCCATTCCTTCGATCCAGAGATGCTATCTGTCCTGACGAGTTACTCCAGCATTTTGTGTCTATCTACAATTGTACAGTTATGGATGTAATCCAGTCCTTCGTACAGCCAGCCTCCCCACCACTGACTTCATGCTGCCTCAGTGAAAGTAGCTTGTTATCAAGGACTTTTTTTCATCCCCGTCATTGAAAGTTGACATTACAAGTACTGTACAAGGCTGCAAACCAGAATATAGTTTAAGACCATACTTTATGTGAGCTGGGTGACTGGGCCCCACTTGTGGGCTGAAGGGCCTCTTCCCATACTGTAGGTACTATGTTCTCACCGTTCTCTCAATGTCATCTCCCATTTGTTTTTAACTATGTGTAAGGGTTGGCAGCGCGACCGATGTCGCAGCGGCCTCTGCAGTCCGTCTGTCTTTTTTAAATTTTATTGTCCTGTTGAGTGTATAGTTTGTGGTGGGTTTTTGACTGTGTATGTGTGGGTGGGGGAAACATTTAGATCTCTTCCCTGTACGGGGACCTGACCTTTTCCCTGTCGGGTCTCCATTGCCGTTGGGGCCTAGCATCGTGGAGCGGCCTCCAGCCGGAACAACCTGGGGGCTCAAGTCACGGAGCCGGCGGAGCTGCGGAGCATGGGAGAGCTGCGGTGGCGCGCTGCTGCGACCCAACTCCGGTGGATGGTGACACCGGGAGCTCGCGGGTCCCCGGTGGGAGACTGCTTTGTGGGGCACCAGCAACGGCAACTTCTCCCGCCTGAATTGCGGGGTTGAAAGTGACCTGGAGCAGGGCCTTACAACGCCCGGCGCGGCTTTGAGTGGCCGCGGACTTGCTAGCGCCCGCTGGGGGTTCCGACATCCGGACCCGGAGCAGGGCCTTACATCGCCCGGCGCGGCTTTAAATGGCCGCGGACTTGCTAGCGCCTGCCGGGGGCTTTGTGCTTTGGCTTTGGCTTTGACTTCGGGAGAGGAATGGAGAGCAGGGGAGAGACAAGACTTTGCCTTCCATCACAATGAGGAGGAGATTCACTGTGATGGATGTTTGTGTAAATTGTGTTGGTGTGTGTCTTGGTTCTTTTCTTGTATGACTGCAGAAACCAAATTTCGTTTAAACATCATGTGGGGTTCAAATGACAAATAAACGGTATTGTATTGTATTGTATTTAGAGATACAGTGTGAAAACAGGCCATTCAGCCCGTCAATGCTATGCTGACCTTCGATCAGCCGTTCACACTAATTCCATGTTATCCCACTCCCTACAAAGTTCATTTTCTCACCTCATACAAGTTGTGAATTCAATAGCTTCTTCCAAAAACAAGTAAAAAGATAATCGCTCCACTCCATCATTACCAGGTCACAATCCCGGCATTCCCCACTTCACTTTGGGAATACCATCTCCAGAAGACAGTAGCCCACCAGCACAGAGCGGCCAGAATGGGCAATAAATATATCCCTGCTCGGCAAGTTTCAAAATGAAGCATTATTTAGGCCATAAAATGCCATTACAAACTACATGTGGGCAGAAGGGGACATACAGTGCAGGAGTAAAGCCCCTCTCACTTTCCCGAGTTAATCACGAATTCTCCCGAGTTTTCCCCTTGATTCAAATTCGGAGAATGTCCGTAGCGAGTCCGTAGATATTTCGCAGCGGCTCGTAATGCCAGCCGTAGGTACTCGGGGCATCAGGTAAATCGGGACGTTTTTTCAGCATGTTGAAAAATGTCCAGGAGTAAAAGAAATAGCCCTGAGTATCTACGCTGGCATCTCTGAGTTTGAATCAAGGGGAAAACTCGGGCGAATTCGTGAGTAACTCAGGAAAGTGGGACAGGGGCATAACTCAGCAGGTCAGGCAGCATCTCTGGAGAAGATGGATAGGTGACATTTCAGGTCAGAATCATTCTTCAGACTGTTTTCTGAAGATCTGAAGAAGGGTCCTGACCTGAAACGCACAGTTACTCCAGCACTTTGTGTCCTTATGTGTCAACCAGCATCTTGTTTCTACTCCCTGTGCACAATGTCTATTTAATTTACAACTTATTTCTGGCAAAGTTGTGAATTCAACTTACAGACTCAAAGCAGAGCTGGCAGGAGCTACTCACAAAGGAATGATCTGTTGCATTCAATTTTCTGAATACATTTAACAGAGTGTATTAGTTTTGCAAACTCCTCTTAGAATTAGGAGACCCATTAGAGGTTCAGAGATACAGCATGCCGACTATCCATCACCCCTTCACACTAGTTCTATGCTATCCCACCCTTACGTCCACTCCCTACACACTGGGGACAATTTACAGAGTTCAATCTATGGGATATGGGAGGAAACCAGAGCATCCAGAGGAAACACTTTTTCACACAGAGTTGGGAGTCTGTGGAATTCTCTGCCTCAGAGGGAGGTGGAGGCCGGTTCTCTGGATACTTTCAAGAGAGAGCTAGACAGGGCTCTTAAAGATAGCGGAGTCAGGGGATATGGGGAGAAGGCAGGAACGGGGTACTGATTGGGGATGATCAGCCACGATCACATTGAATGGCGGTGCTGGCTCGAAGGGCCGAATAGCCTACTCCTGCACCAATTGTCTATTGAAAGCCAAGTGGTCACAGGGAGAACTTGCAGACTCCACACAGACAGCACCAAGGTCAGGATGGAACTGGGGTCTCTGGCACTGTGCCGTAATGAAGAGGAAGGATGCTCCTCAATCGTGGCATTTGGGCCGGTGCTGAGCGCACCCGACAAACTGAAGAGCAGGTTGCTGCAGAATCTTTTTGATTCAAACCTTTATGGGAATTTGGAATATTGTGTGCAGTTTTGGTCGCCCCGTTCCAGGAAAAATGTGGAGGCTCTGGAAAGGGTGTAGACGAGATTTATCAGAATACTGCCAGGATTCAAGGGAAGCTATAAGGAGAAGTTGGACTGACTTAGATTGTTTTCTTTGGAGCATCAAAGGCTGAGTGGAGACATGATAGGTATATACAATGATGGAGGCACAGGTAGGGGAGGCAGTTGGAACCTTTCTTCCCCCAGGGTGGAATTGTCAAAGACTAGACGGCATAGTTCTGAGATGAGGGGCAAAGATCAAAGGAGGAGTGCGGGGCAGGTTGTTTTTATTACACAGATGGTGGTGGGTACCTGGAAGCACTGCTTGGGGTGGAAGGGGCAGATATGATAAGGGCATTGAAGACGCTTTTAGATAGGCATATGGATTTGCAGGGAATGAAGGAATATGGATCAGGTGCAGTTTAAATTGGCATTATGTTTGGCACAGATATTAACATAGAAACATAGAAATTAGGTGCAGGAGTAGGCCATTCGGCCCTTTGAGCCTGCACCGCCATTCAATATGATCATGGCTGATCATCCAACTCAGTATCCCGTATCTCTCCATACCCCCGATCCCCATTTTTGGCCACAAGGGCCACATCAAAGTACTCATCTCTTGAAATATAGCCAATGAACTGGCCTCGACTACTTTTTTTTCCTCTGTGGCAGAGAGTTCCAGAGATTCACCACTCTCTGTGTGATCAAAAAGTTCTTTCTCATCTCTGGTTTTAAAGGATTTCCCCCTTATCCTTAAGCTGTGACCCCTTGTCCTGGACTTCCCCAACATCGGGAGCAATCTTCTCCGCATCTAGCCTGTCCCCCCCCTTAAGAATTTTGTAAGTTTCTATAAGATCCCCTCTCAATCTCCTCCTAAATTCTAGAGAGTATAAACCAAGTCTATCCAGTCTTTCTTCATAAGACAGTCCTGACATCCCAGGAATCAGTCTGGTGAACCGTCTCTGCACTCCCTCTATGGCAATAATGTTGTGGGCAGAAGGGCCTGCTTCTGTGCTATACTGTTCTATATTCTATAGTATCCACATATTACTGCCTATTTGAATATAATACTGCAAGAGGCTCTGTGACAATCTACATACTGACTGAAAGTCCATTTCAAATCCTCAGGGATGCCTTTTAGAACCACAATAACAGGTTTGTTCTATGGGAGTTTTCTACGTTTTCCTGTTTTGTACATTTGTGATTTCTCCGGGTGCTCTGGCCTCCTCCCACATTCCAAAGACACACATGCTTGTGGGTTCATTGGATTCGGTAAGAATTGTAAAAAAGATTGTTCCCTGGCGTGTAGGAGTGTGTTATATACTGGGATTGCTGGTCGGCGTGGACTCGGTGGGCCAAAGGGCCAGTTGCCATGCTGTATCTCTAAACTAAATTATACAAGAGCTGCTGTTTAAAACAGGTTGAATTTTGTAATTCAAATAACTTAAGAAAGTATTTGAGCCCAAGCACAATAAAAAAAATAGCGCAACTTGCACAAGGTATATAAATCTAAGTAGAAACTGAACCAGAAGGGAACACTTGTCCACATTTTTTTTCCGGGCCTCGGTTTGTACTTATGGTAGCTTGATTTAATTTTGGATTCCAATTACTCAGTTCAATTTTTCCTTTCTGCCAGTGCCCGTGTGTGCTCATTTTCCATCTCCAATATCCAACGGCTGGTTGCCGGCTAACCAAAACAAGCTTGGTGATTGATGACGAAAATTGAAGGCAGGCCCATCCTTTACGTGCTCTTCAGCCCGACCCCGACTTTGGTGGGTAGTCATCACTCCTCTGGAGCGAGACAGTTCCTCGACTGCTCTTGGGGCAGCTGAAGGCCCCAGTGGGGCGGGGAGGTGATGAATTACTGTTGCACAGCCATGGGGTGCAAGGCACATCAAGATATTTATTGAAGAGATGAATGAAGCGCATTCACTGACGGCTCGCTCTGCAAAAGCAGCAATGTGCCAGTGCTTTGATAACGACACGATGTACGATGGGGGCAAATTAATTATGTTCCACTCTTCATTGCAAAATGTAAGTTGTGAGAATGGTGGGATTTTGTTTCCTCTAATTAACCCACTGCCCTTCTTTCCACAGCCCCATGGCGTGGTGGGAAGAAGGGTAGATTCTCATATTTCAAAACTTTTGCATTACATAGAACGGTACAGCACAGGAACAGACCCTCCAGCCCACAGTGGCTGTGTTGAACGTTAAACTCTGCCTGCCTGCCTGCACGTGATCCATGTCCCAGTAGTCTCTGCACATGTCCCAGTAGTCTCTGCACATCCATGGGTCTACCTAAAAGACTCTTAACGCCACAAACGTATCTACCTCCACCACCCCTGGTAGTGCATTCCATCTTTAAACTCCGCCACTCTCACTTTAAAGCTATTAAGCACTTCCAAATGTTGCAATCCCTCTAATTCCATCCAGTCCTAAAACCTCATGAGAACCCGATGTTGGGGGAGTCCAGAACCTGGGGCCACAGTTTAAGAATTAGGGGTAAGCCATTTAGAACAGAGATGTTGCGGATATGTGGAATTCTCTGCCTCAGAGGGCATTGGAGGCCAATTCTCTGGATGCTTTCAAGAGACAGTTAGATAGAGCTCTTAAGGATAGCGGAGTCAGGGGATATGGGGAGAATGCAGGAACGGGGTACTGATCATGGATGATCAGCCATGCTCATTTTGAATGGCGGTGCTGGCTCGAAGGGCCGGATGGCCTACTCGTGCACCTATAGTCTATTAACTCTGCCAACTCTTGCCTCTCACACATCGACGATTTTCACTGCAACACGCTTGTGCTTTCAGTTCACAATTTGTGTTCCCCTGCCTGTGGCCAGCGAGGAGAACAAGCAGAGGAACACTA
This sequence comes from Leucoraja erinaceus, assembly GCF_028641065.1. Lineage (NCBI taxonomy): Eukaryota > Metazoa > Chordata > Chondrichthyes > Rajiformes > Rajidae > Leucoraja > Leucoraja erinaceus. Next base: position 86,998,260 of record NC_073382.1, read on the forward strand.
CGACCAAATGCTAAGAGGGACCTGCAACTGAATGGCCAGTAATGTATAAAGGAGATACTTTCATTAGTCAGGGCTTGTTTCTACTTTTGCTAACGGGTGAAGCAGGAATAGACAATATGGCATTGGAAGAGAGCAAGACTCTGTTTTGCTCTTGAAAAGGTAGAACCACGGTCTCTCTCTTGCTCAGAAAGCTCCGTTTCCTGCTCTCCACTCTTCTATGTTTCAGGAAGCCTACAGGCATCTCAAAGCACCAAGGAGTTGCCACCAACATTCCTCCTGTGGGATAGTGAACCAACTCCAACATCCTTTGGAAACGCAAGGCTGTTGGAATTTTGAGCAAAGCATAAACTGCTGGAGTAACACAGTGCGCCAAGCAACATCTGTTGAGGGAATGGACAGACAATGTTTCAGATCAGAAGCGTCAGATTTAAAAAATGCAATGGCTGCAATGAGATAGGTTGGGAGGACCCGTCCAGTAGTCTAATAACAGAGCGGAAAAAACTATTCCCTAAGGAAGGTCCCGATCCGAAACATCACCCATCCTTTTTTCTCCAGACGTGCTGCCTGACCAGCTGAGTTACTCCAGCACTTTTCCTGAATCTGGTGGTATGTGCTTTCAAGCTTTTTTATCTTGTTCTGGACAGGAGAGGAGGGAAAGGAGGGAAAGGAGAGGAGGGAGAGGAGGGAAAGACCCGGGTGTAAATGGTGATACAGGGAACCTCGGACAATGGTTTGCAAACAATACACTAAACACTGGAGGAACTTAGCCAGTCAGACAGCTCTGGAGAACATGGATTGGTGATGTTTCGGGTCGGGACCCTACATAGAAAAACATGGCAAAATAGGTGCAGGGATAGGCCATTCAGTCCTTCGAGCCAGCACCTCCATTCAATATGATCATGGCTAATTATCTAAAATCAGTACCCCGTTCCTGCTTTCTTCCCATATCCCTTGATTCCATTCGCCCTAAGAGATAAATCTGAGTTCTGTGGCAGAGAATTCCACAGATTCACAATTCTCTGGGTGAAAAAGTTTTTCTCATCTCAGTCCTAAATGGCCGACCCCTTATTCTTAAACTGTGACCCCTGGTTCTGGACTCCCCCAACATGGGGAACATTTTTCCTGCATCTAACCTGTACAATCCTTTACGAATTTTATTTCTCTCTGTAAGATCTCCTCTCATCCTAAATTACAGTGAATACAAGCCTAAAAGCCCATTCTTGGTTTCTACTTGACTGTTGGCTGCTTTCTCGAAACAATGTGAAGCATAGATGGAGTTGAGGGTGGTGGTTTGCGAGATGGACTGGAATACATCTTTTGGTGTGCTGGCCTTTATAAATCAGAGCATTGAGTATAGAAGTTGGGATGTAATGTTAAAATTGTACAAGGCATTGGTGAGGCCAATTCTGGAGTATGGTGTACAATTTTGGTCGCCAAATTATAGGAAGGATGTCAACAAAATATAGAGAGTACAGAGGAGATTTACTAGAATGTTGCCTGGGTTTCAGCAACTAAGTTGCAGAGAAAGGTTGAACAAGTTAGGTCTTTATTCTTTGGAGCGCAGAAGGTTAAGGGGGGACTTGATAGAGGTCTTTAAAATGATGAGAGGGATAGACAGAGTTGACGTGGATAAGCTTTTCCCACTGAGAGTTGGGATGATTCAAACAAGAGGACATGACCTGAGAAATAAGGGACAAGTTTAGGGGAAACATGAGGGGGAACTTATTTACTTAGAGAGTGGTAGCTGTTTGGAATGAGCTTCCAGTGGAGGAGGTGGAGGCAGGTTCGATTTTATCATTTAAAAATAAATTGGATAGTCATATGGGCGGGAAAGGAATGGAGGGTTTTGGTCTGAATGCAGCTAGATGGGACTAGGGGAGAATAAGTGTTCGGCACGGACTAGAAGGGCCGAGGTGGCCTGTTTCCGTGCTGTAATTGTTATATGGTTATATGGTTAACTCTGCGATTTTTAAAGTCCAAGTTAAGATTATTTACGAAAAAATAATATTCAAGCGGAAGATCAAATGGCCATGCACAACTAACTGATCATGTTGTGACAAGCTCCTTAAGAGTGTTTATAGTGTTGTCAGCTGTCCACAGCTGGCTGCTGAACAAGGTGCTACAGGTTCACAAGGGAAATGTATGCCCAGTTTGAAAGCTATAATAAAATTGTAAATTACACACATATATACACACACACACACACACACACAAAGAAGGCAACCAAATTGTCATTACAATTAACAGTATGATGCAGCCTTGCTACACGGAAACGATGACAATCCATTGAAGGGCAGACGAACAAGAGGTAGTTGATCTCATATCTGAAGCATTTATTCCATCCACGGTACGAGAATTAAGGGACCCTATATTCTGTGGAATGAATGTAATACTTTTATTTATGGAGTGCACAGGAGCGACACTGTGGTCGAGTGGTATAGTTGCTGCCTTACAGCGTCAGAGACCCGGGTTTAATCCTGACTCCAGGTGCTGTATGTGCGGAGATTTTTTTGGTTTTGTTTTTTTAGTTTAAATTAGTTTATTTCACATGTATGGAGGTACCGTGAAAAGCTTTTGTTGCGTGCTAAGCAGTCAGCAGAATGGCAATACATGATTACAATCGAGCTGTCTACAGTGTGCAGATACATGATAAAGGGAATAACGTTCTTAAGTTTGAATGTTGGCACTGTGACCACGTGGGTTTTCTCCATGTGCCTCGGTTTCCTCCCACACTCCAAAGACGTACAGGTTTGTAATCGGCTTTGGTAAAAAATTGTAAATTGATCCTAGTGTGTCGGATAGTATTAACGTACGGGGTGATTGGACTCAGTGGATCGAATGGCCTGTTTCTGTGCTGTCTCTCTCTCTCTCTCTCTCTCTGAAGCCTAAAGTCTAAAGAGTGTACAACTGCATTGAAATGCTTCATGCAATGAATTAGTCTTGGGAATGCATTGAACGTTAGGCAAATATGTTGTTGCTGTTTGCAATTTCTTACAAGTTGCCAGGAGATGAGTGAATGATTTCTTTTTAGAACAGAATTCCCTACGGCAGGAATATGGTGAACATAACTTTGCAAAGTTTGTGCTTATGGAATCTTTAATAACCATCGACTGAAGTAAAAGCAAACTGAATCTCAACCACAGAAAGATACTTTCATAAATACAGTAGTACTCTTTCCATCACCACACCAGTCCAGGGAATGTTTAGTTTAGAGATACAGCGCGGGCCCACCAAAACCACAACGACCAGCGATCTCTGCATATTAAGACTTCCCTACACACACTAGATACAATTTTACACACACCAAGCCAAGTAACGTACAAACCTGTACGTCTTTGGTGTGTGGGAGAAAAAAAACGAAGATCTCAGAGAAAACCCACGCAGGTCACAGGGAGAACGTGCAAACTCCATACAGACAGTACCAATAGTCAGGACGGAACCCGGGATGCTGGCCCTGTAGCTCTACCGCTGTACCACCCATGTACTCAAATAGAGTTCTGGAATTGGAATACAGTGTCTCATTCAGAAAATCTGAACATGTTACAATAGGTAGAGATCTCACATTATAGACGAAATACAACATAGATTTGTATCCACAACACCAACATTTTAAATATACAAAACATGAGATAAAAGCAAGGACACAAGGAACTGCAGATGCTGTAAACTTCAGTTAAATAAAAATGCTGGAGTAAATGAGTGGGTCAGGCAGCATCTCTGGAAAACATGGACATGTAAATCTAAATCTAAATAATTCAGTGCATTCCTGTCCAATCACCGATGATGGATTCTGATATCTACTCAACAATTGAGGACTGTGGTCTACCGCTTTCTCAATTCCTCATCAACTAATGGGTTTCCATTTTCCAATCAAAGCATAACAAGAGGATGAGAACACATGGCTCCAGAAATAAGGTTGAACCAATGTCATCTCCATCAGAGGCTGCCGAGGTTACACCGCCTATAAAGGTCAGTTCCTAGTGTTTAAGAGGGAACTGCAGATGCTGGAGAATCGAAGGTTACACAAAAAAGCTGGAGAAACTCAGCCGGTGCAGCAGCATCTATGGAGCGAATGAAATAGGCAACGTTTCGGGCCGAAACCCTTCTTCAGTCTGAAGAAGGGTTTCGGCCCGAAACGTTGCCTATTTCATTCGCTCCATAGATGCTGCTGCACCCGCTGAGTTTCTCCAGCTTTTTTGTGTAACCCAAGGTCAGTTCCTATCTCTGCTTCAGCAATCTGTGGTGGAACATCCATGTTTTTGTTGTCATTCCTATTCCTTTGCAATCTCCCATTGTCTACCCTTCATAGCCTTCAACAGCCTATCCTACAATACACAGGAAGCCAGTTCTTCATACGTCATAGGAGCAGAATTAGGCTATTTGGCCCATTGAGTCTACTCCGCCATTCAATCGTGACTAATCTATCTTTCCTCTCAACCCATTCTCCTGCCTTCTCACCATAACCCTCGACATCCTTGGCAGTCAAGAATCTGTCCATCTCTGCTTAAAAATATACAATGTCGACAAACACAAAATGCTGGAGTAACTCCGGGGGAAAAAAGCAATAGGCATTGTTTCGGGTAGAGACCCTTCTTCTGAATTGTCCAATTTTCGGTAACTAACCGACATTTCCATCTTTTTTTCCCCTCTTTCTTCCATGTGCCCATGTGCCCAACCTGAATGTCCACCCATATCTCCCTTTGCCCTCTCCTCCCATCCCCTTCCACCTATATCTCCTCATCTGGTTTCACATTTCACACCTTTTATCTCCTATCTGACTTTCTTGTCATTTTATCTCTGGCTTTTGCCCAACCATCCGCCAAGAAAACAAAACGCTCACCTGTTTCACTTGCCATGCTCTCTTCCAATTTTATTTTCACCTGCCCTCCCTCAAATCCAATCAATCTGAAGAAGGGTCCCGACCAGAATCGCAGCCTATCCATGTTCTACAGAGAGAGGCTGCCTGACCATGTTCTACAGAGTTACTCCAGCACTCCGCGTCTATTTTGTAAACCAGCATGGGCAGTTCCTTGTGTCTACAGTTTTCATACTAACGTGCCATTGTTTGCTAACTTACAATGGTACCTTGCACACCAATATTTCACACTGGCACTGAAATCTCTCCATGACCTTGTCTCTCCTCTGCTTCACAGAACTGTGGAGCACAGCAACAGGCCCTTCGGCCCATAATGTCTGTGCCGAACATCAGATCAGTGAGTTTCAGCTGTCTACACGTGATCCATATCCCTCAATTGTTTGCCTATGCATGTGCCACAAATGACAGTGGAGGCCAAATCAATGGGTATTTTTAAGGCAGAGATAGACAAATTCTTGATTGGTGTGGGTGTCAGGGAATATGGGGCAAAGGCAGGAGAATGGAGTTGAGAGGGAAAGATAGATTAACCACGATTGAATGGCAGAGTAGACTTGTTATGCCAAATTCTGCTACGAGAACTTGTTTTTCCTCAATTCTCTGCATATCCTGTTATCAGGCAACTGAACCATCCACCACAACTAGCCAGCAGTCCTACCTCATTGGAGACCCTCAGACTATCTTAGATTGGACTTTACTGGTTTTATCTTGCACTAAACGTTATTCCCTTGATCATATGTCTGTACACTGTGGATGGCTCGATTGTCATCATGTATTGTCTTTCTGCTGACTGGTTAGCATGCAACAAAAACTTCTCGCTGTACCTCGGTACACGGGACAATAAACTAAAAACTAGCCATCTCTGCAATTCCATGCACATCTTTCATATTTCCACCAGCTGAACAATGCTCAGATGTCTGCATTTTTCGAACTCGATTATCTTTCATAACAGCTGTACCTATTGGCTGCCCTATCTCCAGCTAACAAGCTAAGTTTCATCACTAAATTCTTCCACCTCTCACCTCCTCGCTCCAGCTTTAACATCAATATCTTTGACCGAGTCACCAGTCGCAGACGTTCTTTGATTTTTGCCATTTGTATCTGATTTCAAGATGCTTCGCCATTCAAAATGTGTTTAAACAGTTGCTGATGCTCCTTAAGTTGCTAAAACCAGTTGTGATCTTATCGTACAGCAAGGTGAGCACTGTGAGACCTTTTCAAGTCTATTAGCATATTAAGAGGGAGTGCTCAGAATCCCATCAGTCATACAGCATCAACAAGACAAGTGTAAATTAGATAACGCAATTAAATGCTAACTATAATCTACATAGAGATAATTTTTGTGTTCTAATTTTCATTGCCAAGAATTAATTTGTTTTAGAGATACAGCATGGAAACAGGCTCTTTGGCCCTCTCATTCCAAGCCAACCATCGATTACCTGTTCACACAAGTTCAATTTTCTCATCCACTTCTTGCACACTAGGGGCTATTTCACAAAGGCCAATTAACTTACAAACCCTTGTGCAGGAAGGAACTGAAAACGCTGGTTTAAATCAAAGATAGACACAAAATGCTGGAGTACCTCAGCGGGACAGGCAGCATCTCTGAATAGAAGGAATGGGTGATGTTTAAGGTCCTTCATCAGACGGAGTCAGGGGAGAGGGAGATACAGAGATAAGGACGTGTCGTTTTGTGTACAGACGTGTAAGGTGTGAAAACGAGACAAAGGGGATGAGGTCAAGGACGTGGCTGCAGGAGGATCGGGACTGGGAATTGAATGTTCAGGGTTATACGTCCGATAGAAAGAACAGGCAGGTGGGCAGAGGAGGTGGGGTAGCTCTGTTGGTGAAGGATGAAATTCAGTCCCTTGCGTGGTGTGACAGGGACTGACGATATAGAGTCGCTGTGGATAGAATTGTGGAATTGTAAAGGTAAGAAGACACTAATGGGAGTTATCTACAGGCCCCCAAACAGTAGCCTGGATATAGGGTGCAAGTTGCAGCACGAGTTAAAATTGACATGTAACAAAGGTAATGCCACTGTCGTTATGGGAGATTTCAATATGCAAGCAGACAGAAAATCAGGTTTGTTCTGGACCCCAAGAAAGAGAGTTTGTAGAGTGCGTCCGAGATGGATTCTATGAGCAGCTTGTACTGGAACCTACTAGAAAGAAGGCAATTCTGGATTTAGTGTTGTCTAATGAACCAGATTTAATAAGGGAACTCAAGGTAAAGGAACCGCTAGGAGGTAGTGACCATAATATGATACGTTTTAGTCTGCAATTTAAGAGGGAGAACGCTAACTCAGAAGTGTCAGTGAAGCAGTTGCCCAAAGGGGACTATGAAGGCATGAGAGAGGAGCTGGCCAAGGTCGACTGGAAAAAGATTCTGCATGAATGACGTGATGGCAGGAATTTTGGGCCCGGAAAAGGGGATCATTTCATTCCAAGCTGGGGGGCAGTGTTAGCTGTGAGGAGGAGCTAGGGCTGCAGGGTGACTTGGATAAGGTTTGGCAGATGCAGTATAATGTGGAAAATGTGATTCTAGCATCTAAAATGGCCGATTGGGAACAGGGGCAATGCAGCAGGAATGGGTGTCTGGGCATTGAAGGTAATGCCGGAAGCAGGCAGTAAAGAAAGCGAATGGTATGTTAGCTTTCATTGCAAAAGGATTTGAGTATAGGAGCAGAGAAGTTCTACTGCAGTTGTACATGGTCTTGGTGAGACCAAACCGGGAGTATTGCGTACAGTTTGGTCTCCAAATCTGAGGAAAGACATTATTGCCATAGAGGGAGTGCAGAGACGGTCACCAGAAGTGGCAACCATGACTGGATAGACTTGGTTTATACTCTCTAGAATTTAGAAGATTGAGAGGGAAGTTAAGGGGTTGGACAGGCTAGATGCAGGAAGAGAGGGAAGTCCAGGACAAGGGGTCAATAAAACTATGCCACAAAAGCCAAAATGTGTATAACATAGCAGGAAGAAAGATTCTAAGGGGAGTAAGTGGCAACCATGGCTGACAGGGGAAGTTAGAGATGGAATAAAACTAAAAGAAAATGTGTATAACATAGCAAAGAGTAGCCGGAAGCCAGAGGATTGGGAAACTTTCATAGTTCAACAGAAGGTAACAGAAAGGGCAATACAGGCTGAAAAGATGAAGTACAAGGGTAAGCTGGCCAAGAATATAACAAAGGATAGTAAAAGCTTCTTTAGGTATGTTAAGAGAAAAAGATTAGTAAAGACAAATGTGGGTCCCTTGAAGGCAGAAACAGGTGAAATTATTATGGGCAACAAGGGAAATGGCAGAAGAGTTGAACAGGTACTTTGGTTCTGTCTTCACTAAGGAAGACCCAAACAATCTCCCAGATGTATGAGAGGACAGAGGATCTCAGGAGACAGAGGAACTGAAAGAAATTTGCATTAGGCGAGGAATAGTATTGGGTAGACTGATGGGACTGAAGGCTGATAAATCCCCAGGGCCTGATGGTCTGCATCAAGGAGGTGGCTCCAGAAATCGTGGATGCATTGGTGATTATTTTCCAATGTTCTATAGATTCAGGATCAGTTCCTGTGGATTGGAGGGTAGCTAATGTTATCCCACTTTTCAAGAAAGGAGCGAGAGAGAAAACAGGGAATGATAGACCAGTTAGCCTGACATCGGTGGTGGGGAAGATGCTGGAGTCAAATAATAACAGCGCATTTGGATAGCAGTAAAAGGATTGGTCCAAGTCAGCATGGATTTATGAAGAGGAAATCTTGCTTGATTAATCTTCTGGAAGTTTTTGAGGATGTGACAAGTAAAATGGATGAAGGAGAGCCAGTGGATTGGATGTGGTGTATCAGGACTTTCAGAAAGCCTTTGATAAGGTCCGACAGGAGATTTAATGGGCAAAATTTGAGCACATGGTTACGGATAGAGAACTGGTTGGCAGACAGGAAACAAAGAGTTGGAATAAACAAGTCCCTGTCAGGATGGCAGGAAGTGGCAAGTGGAGTGCCACAAGGCTCAGTGCTGGGGCTGCAACACTTTACAATATATATTAATGATTTAGATGATGGAATTAAAAGTAACACGAGCAAATCTGCAGCTTACACAAAGCTGGGTGGCAGTGTGAACTGCGAAGAGGATGCTAGGAGGTTGCAAGGTGATTTGGACAGGTTGAGTGAGTGGGCAGATAGATGGCAGATGCAGTATAATGTAGATAAATGTGAGGTTATCCACTTTGGCGGCAAGAGCAAGGAGGCAGATTATTATCTCAATGGTGTCAGATTAGGAAAAAGGGAAGTGCAACGAGACCTGGGTGTCCTTGTGCACCAGTCACTGAAAGTAAATATGCAGGTGCAGCAGGCAGTGAAGAAAACGAATGGCATGTTGGCCTTCATAATGAGAGGATTTGAGTATAGGAATAACGAGGTCCTTCTGCAGTTGGTCACCGCCCCAGTGAGACCACACCTGGAGTATTGTGTGCAGTTTTGGTCTCCTAATTTGAGGAAGGACATCCTTGCTATTGAGGCAGTGCAGCGTGGGTTCACAAGGTTAATTCCTGGGAAGGCAGGACTGTCATATGAGGAAAGGTTGGAAAGACTGGGCTTGTATTCACTAGAATTTAGAAAGATGAGAGGGAATCTTATAGAAACGTATAAAATTATAAAAGGACTGGACAATCTCGATGCAGGAAAAATGTTCCCAATGTTGGGGGGAGTCCAGAACCAGGGGCCACAGTCTAAGAATAAAGGGAGGGCCATTAAAACTGAGACGAGAAAAAACGTTTTCACCCAAAGAGTTGTGAATTTGTGGAATTCTCTGCCACAGAGGGCAATGGAGGCCAAGTCACTGGATGGATTTAAAAGAGAGTTAAATAGAGCTCTAGGGGCTAGTGGAGTCAAGGGATATGGGGAGAAGGCAGGCATGGGTTACTGGTTGTGGATGATCAGCCATGATCACAATGAATGGCGGTGCTGGCTCGAAGAGCCATATGGCCTCCACCTGCACCTATTTTCTATGCTTCTATGAAAATGTAGAGTAGATCATTGTTAACTAGAAGGTAACATCAAAGCAAACAGTGATAGTACCGCATAGACAAAAGTGCTGGAGAAACTCAGCGGGTGCAGCAGCATCTATGGAGCGAAGGAAATAGGCAACGTTTCGGGCCGAAACCCTTCCTCAGAAGAAGGGTCTGGACCCGAAAGGTCACAAATTCCTTCTATCCAGAGATACTGCCTGTCCCGCTGAGCTACTCCAGTATTTTGTGTCTAATTTATAAACCCCCACGTCTTTGGGATGTGGGAGGAAATTGGAACATCCGGACGAACCTCATGTTACATATTATATACATCAACATACACACACATTACATACAAGATTATATATTGTACATCATATAGGATTTTATAATCTCTGTGTAATGGCTCATGACTGATTTGTAAAAGACAAATTATTCAAGGCTACAGTTCGGGATCTCTCTTTGTCCTTTCAGTGAACCGATCTTTGTTTGAATTCTCTCAAGGTAGAAACTTTGTAAAGTTTGCTCCCAGTTACCAGTGCACAGCGATGAGGTAATTTTACAGCTGAGATTTGTAACACTGCGGAAGGGTTCTGTGCTGGGAACGCATATATCAGCTCACCAACATAAGCTGCTTCAAAAACAGCAATGGGAAGGCAAACAAAAAGCCTGTGGAAAGTAATATTTCCAATGGACAGGGATGATACAGTTCATTCAATACTGGCGTTTTGTCTTCAAGCATTAATAGCATCAAGGCATCCATTCCACAATTGAGAAAAGAAATCATAATTCAAAACCTCCGAGATTACGATAGTATTTCACAGCATTTCAAAGAGTGGCTTAAGGTTTTCAAGATTTACTTTCGGGCTGAATGGGAAGGAAGTTGGATTTAATTCCTCTTGTCGGGGGAGTGACTCGTCTCATAAAAGGGAAAACTATGGAGACATTATTTTAAATTACTAAGAAGGACTTTGTTTTACAGAACCCAGTGTGCAAAAAATCTCTTTTTTTAAATCACCAGACAAGGCGACAAAGAATATTGAATACCTAAACAGAGGACAATTAGCAATGATTGCATTCCCTTACAACAAAGAGATGAGAAGTGAGCAATGGTTATAACATTTCTCCCACACAAGAAGAGGGGTGGAGTGCTGGATGCCATTCAAAACAAGATAGAACAAACAACTGTGTGGATTAAAAGCTTTATTCAGGCCCTGGCTATGAATGGTGACATCTGTGGTATATAAAGAGCAATATGTAAGGCACATTCAGATAAAACCAACAAACATGTGTCTATTTTTATACACACGATCCAAGTTGGGCAGGCTCCTAATCTTAACCATTCTTTACAAATTCAGACTTTCTGAATGCCACCTACAAAGACAACTTCTCATCTATTTTATCCTCTCTCACTTCTATCAATGTACCCTCAACCAGTTCAGTTCAGTTTGTTATCACTTGTACCGAGGTACAGTGAAAACCATAAAAAGGCCTAACAGAGGATGTACTTGTGGATTGCTGATTTGATCCGTGTCTGGTTTTGCTGCTGTTCGTGTGCCCATGTCCAGGCAGCTGAGGAAATCTGCCACAGGCAAAGATGGTACAATTCTACACGGCCATCGTAGAGTCTATCCTCAACTTCTCCATCAAGGGCTGGTTTAGCTCAGCCACCAAGCACGACATCCGGAGGCTGCAGCGAATTGTCCGATCAGCTGAGAAGATTATTGGCTGCAACCTTCCCTCCATTGATGAACTGTACACCGCAAGGGCCAGGAAGCGAGCGGGTAAGATCATATCTGACCCCAAACTCTTTGAATCACTTCCCTCTGGAATGCAACTCCGGATTGTCAAAGCCGCCACAGCCAGACATAAAAACAGCTTTTTTTCCACGAGTAGTAGCTCTACTCAATAACCAAAAGTTTTTTTTTACTCCTTTTGCTCTGGTATTTTATTTCATTCACATGTTTAAACTATAATGTTTTATTATTAATGTTTAATGTGTCATTCTTAATTGTTACTGTATGTCGTGTTGTTACTTGCGAGCAGAGCACCAAGGCAAATTCCTTGTATGTGAACATACATGGCCAATAAACGTGTTCATTCATTCAAGAGTACAGGTGGACGAAGAGAAGAGTATAGTGGATGGAACAAGTATGTTCTAGTTCTCTCACAAGGAGAGGGCTAAATTGGAAAGGCATGTTACACCATTATCTTTCCTTAGATTCTCTCAAATTTGTCCAAAGACATCAAACTGAGAAGGCCATGAAGATCCCATGTCTTCCCCTCCAACCAAAAGGAAAATGTAAATGAAGGCTTGAGGAACAAGAAACTAAAAGACACAAAGCGCTGGACTAACTCAGCGGGTCAGACAGCACCTTTGGAGAACATGGATAAGTGATGTTTTGGGTCGGGAACCTTCTTCCGACTCAAAATAGACAATAGACAAGAGACAATAGACAATAGGTGCAGGAGTGGGCCATTTGGCCCTTCGAGCCAGCACCGCCATTCAATGTGATCATGGCTGATCATCCCCAATCAGTACCCCTTTCCTTGCCTTCTCCCCATATCCCCTGACTCCGCTATCTTTAAGAGCCCTATCTAGCTCTCTCTTGAAAGTATCCAGAGAACCGTCTTCCACTGCCCTCTGAGGCAGAGAATTCCACAGACTCACAACTCTCTGTGAGAAAAAATGTTTCCTCGTCTCAGTTCTGAATGGCTTACCCTATATTCTTAAACTGTGGCCCCTGGTTCTGGACTCCCCCAACATCGGGAACATGTTTCCTGCCTCTAGCGTGTCCAAACCCTTAATAATCTTATATGTTTCAATAAGATAACCTCTCATCCTTCTAAACTCCAGAGTGTACAAGCCCAACCGCTCCATTCTCTCAGCACATGACAGTCCCGCCATCCCGGGAATTAACCTAGTAAACCTACGCTGTACTCCCTCAAGAGCAAGAATGTCCTTCCTCAAATTAGGGGACCAAAATTGCATGTCACCTATTCATATTCTCAAGAGACGATGTCGAGTTATTTCAACACTTTGTCTCCTTTTTTAAACCAGTATCTGCAGTTCCTTGTGTCCACAAGATGCCAAAAGGTTTTCATTGGCTGTATCGTCTTGAGCCACTGCTCTTTTAGGCTCAGGATAAATTGCCCATCACTTAGGACTGAAACAAGGAGGAATATCTACACTTCATAGGTTGCAAACCACAGGAATTGTCTTCCCCAGGTATGCAAGCTCAATTATTAACTCGCGGCCTACCATCGGGATTGGCACGGGCGGCCTTTCCTGCCGGAGACCGGCCAGAGCTTCAGCAGCAGCGCTGCACTGGATTCCATCGCTGAGCGGGCGATGCTTTACCGGGGATCGCCGTGTGGAGCTCCGGAATGTTGCGACTGCTGTTTAACACCGTGGAGCTGTGGTTTGCGGAGCTTCCAGCTGCGGGCGACTCTGACTTTAACATCGTGGAGCCCCGGGACCTCTCGCCGGGGGTCGTCAACGTTGAATCTCCGGCCAGCTCGGCCTGTGGACTTTGGGAGCCGCGGTCTCTGGTAGGAAGTGGCTGTTTCGGAAACTTCAAGCCGCTGAGAGTGTTCTCCGTTCTGATGCCGGAGCTCCGATGATCCCGGCGAGAGGCCCTGAAGGCTCCGACCACGGGTGGACAAAGAGGAAGAGGACTTCTCTCTTCCTCTTGATTCCGGTGATTCTGCTGTGTGGGGATGTTCATGTTAAACTCTATCGTGTATTGTGTTCTTTTTATTCGTATGGCTGTATGGTAATTCAAATCTCACTGTACCAATTGGTGCATGTGATAATAAATGTCTCTTGAATTTGAAATTAGGCCATTCGGCCCATCAAGTTTACTCCGCCATTCAGACACAGATATCGCTATCAAAATATGGGGGGGACACCATTTCTTGGCGGCTGCGTGCGCATGCGCACACTCACAGGCGAGGCTTCGGAGGCTCAATCCAGCGCTAAATGCAGCTCAACTCTGCCTGTCTCGCAGGGTTAACCTACAGCCCTGCCTGGACTGACGGGACACCAACGCTGCTTCTCCGAGCTGGCTGTAAACCTGGGCTATATTTCCCGCAAGTTCAGGCAGGGCTGTAGGTTAACCTGCCAGCTTCTCTGCGCTGGCTGTGGGCCTGGTGGGCACAGCTCCCGTTTGACTCCCGACCTCTCTTGCCACCCCCGGGCGTGAGGGGCACTCGGGTGGGGACGGGACAGCGCCAGAGAGCCGGGATCGATCCTGGCTGCGGATGAGGCGCAGGTCTGTGCCATGTCTCCCTCCTCCAATCACCGCGCTCTATCCTCAGTCCCACCCCCCTACTTCCGCCTCTGATCGACTCCTCCCTCCTCCAATGATCGCGCTGAATCATCATGTCCCGCCCCCATCGCCTGGTATGTCGGTCAGACATCTCTCTCGTCCAATCGGCGCCCTCGAGCATCAGTCCCACCCCCACTGTCTCGCGGAAAGAGGAGATTTCACCGAGTTCTAAAATCCGGATTACAAAAAATGGGGGGGGGGGGTAATCGTCCCCCAACTTTTAGAACAGGGGTCCCGTATGACCCCCCCGGGATTTCCGTCCCTGCCGCCATTCAATCACTCTCCCGCTCAACCCCATTCCCCCATAATCCCCGACACCGTACTAATCAAGAATCTTCAATTTCTGCCGTACAAATATCCATTGACGGCCTCCACAGCCGTGAGTGGCAATTAATTCTACAGATTCACCACCCTCTGACTAAAAGAAAGTCCTCCTCACCTCCTTTCTAAAGGTAGGTCTTTTATTCTGAGGCTCTGGCCTCTGGCCCTCGACTCTCCCACTAGTGGAAACATCCTCTCCACATCCAATGTATCCAGGCTTTTCATTAATTGGCCTCTGCAAATTATCCCCCGCGTATGTAGGGAGTGGATGACAAAGTGGGATAACATAGAACAAGCGGGACGGCCGATATCAACTCGGTGGGCCGAAGGACGTGTTTCCAAGCGGTATCTTGCAATGATTTAATGACTATAATTTAGGAGTCTAGATTCACAGACACAGGATAAGGGGATCAGTTCGGAATATGTGCGACAATGAAGCAGTCCTATTAAATGGTTGGAAGGAACCACAGGGACTTATAGGAGTGTCCACAGGGAGGTAATACTGAAAACTTTGCCTTTCAAAACTCGAATGTTAAACCAAGTGTAAAGCTCAACACAATTGGGCTTCAAACCCATTTGATTAGTTTACTCATTTATGTCATTGATTTGGGAAGACAAAGAAGGTAGATTTTAAAATCTTTGGCAATGTTAAATCGTTATCTTTAAGTATGCTATTTTTTTTCATTGTTTGGAAAAAAAGTAAAATTCTGCCAAATTCATGGAAGGAAAAACATTTGGAGGATCCATCAATCTAAGAAACATCTGTCCAACGTAGTCTCCTTATCTTCCTCTCATTTTGGGCTGCTCTTATAGGTTTGGTTGCGGCAACACCAGGGATATGTGAAAAGCAGAAACAAGGAGCCAGGGTTTGGGCGGATACCATCAGGAGTCAGTTCCATGGCATCCCTGAAGCTCAACAAATGATGAGATCAGCCCTCTGCCCGAGTCACAACCACATAGAAATATTAGAACATTGAACAACACAGCACAGCAACAGGCCCATCGGCCCACAATGTCTGTGCTGTACACAGTGCCATGAAACACATCTCTTCTGCCCGCACATATCCACGTGTCTAGCTAAAACAACACACAAAGTGATGAGGAAACTCAGCCGGTCGGGCAACATCTCTGGAGAACATGGAAAGGTGACGTTTCAGGCATGGCCCTGACCCGAAACATCACATAGACACATTCTTCAGGGATGCTGCCTGACCTGCTGAGTTACTCTGGCACTCTGTATCTAAATTTACTAGAGATTGATTTCCACCAGTAAGGGTATTAAAATAAATGGGTTATGGGCAAGAGAATGGAGTTGAGTTACAGATTAGCTGTGCTGCAAATTCTTGCAATTGGTGATGCTGGCAAGGTTGCTCCAGTAACCACAAGGGTTGAATGCCGTTGCATTTCGACATAATATATGATTTGCGTGTTGTCCGAGTCTATGTACCTGTGATGCTCCTGCAAGATTTGCAGCAAAACTATATGGGGCACAGCTGGGAGATCTGCTGCCTCAAACCGCCAGAGACAAAAGGATCAAACTTGACCTCGGATGCTGTCTGCGTGGAGTTTGCATGCTCTCCCTGCGATCGGGGCTGTTTCCTCCCATACCCATGGGTTAACATATGATGAGCGTTTGTCGGCACTGCGCCTGTACTCGCTGGAGTTTAGAAGGATGAAGGGGGGACTTCATTGAAACGTACAGAATAGTGAAAGGCTTGGATAGAGTGGATGTGGGGAGGATGGTTCATATAGTGGGAGAGCCTAGGACTAGAGGTCACAGCCTCAGAATTAAAGGACGTTTCTTTAGTAACATGAGGAGCAGGAATTTCTTTCGTCAGAAGGTGGTGTATCTGTGGAATTCTTTGCCACAGAAGGCTGTGGAGGCCAAGTCAATGGATATTTTTAAGGCAGAGATAGATAGATTCTTGATTAGTATGAGGGTCAGGGGCTATGGGGAGAAAGCAGGAGAATGGGGTAAGGAGGGAGCGATAGATCAGCCATGATGGGCCGAATGGCCTAATTCTGCTCTTATGACTTACGACCTTAACCCAGATGTGCTGGTTGTAGGTTAATTGGCCTATAATTAAAACATTGCCCTTGATGTATAACCAGAGGGTGAGAAAGTGGGATAACATAGAACTAATCTGATCAAGTGATCAAGTTAAAAGAGAAGGAACTGCAGATGCTCGAAAATCGAAGGTACACAAAAATGTTGGAGAAACTCAGTGGGTGC
Organism: Leucoraja erinaceus; assembly: GCF_028641065.1. Taxonomy (NCBI): domain Eukaryota; kingdom Metazoa; phylum Chordata; class Chondrichthyes; order Rajiformes; family Rajidae; genus Leucoraja; species Leucoraja erinaceus. The sequence goes on from NC_073382.1 coordinate 87,015,020, forward strand.
AGCAGCATATATGGAGCGAAGGAAATAGGCAACGTTTCGGGCCGAAACCCTTCTTCAGATCAAGTGATCGATGGTTGGGGCAGACTTGTGTAGAGGAGGGTGGTGCGTACGTGGGACGAGCTGTCAGATGAAGTAGTTGAGACAAGTTGAAGTAGGCAATGGCAAGATTTAAAAGACATTTGGACAGGTACAATTATAGCACAGGTTTGAGGGATATGGGTCAAACGCGGGCAGGTGTGACTCATGTAAATGGGGCATCTTGGTCGGCATGGGCAAGTTGGGTCAGCATGGGCAAGTTGGGCCGAAGGGCCTGTTTCCGCTGTATGACCATGACTACTTTCCATGCTGTATCTCTAGCCCTTTGAACCTGCACCTCACTGCACTTGAATATATGACAATAAACTTGACTCAACTCAGAGATTCCTTCAATGTGCAATTCTAAATTCTAAATTTTTTAAACAGCCAAATTAATATTGCTCCAATGTCACATAAGAGTCGCAGTATCAGAAAATGGATAATTTGACCATTTCTTCTGAGAACAAGATTAACACATATGTAGGCTGCGCACATAAAAGGAAATAAAAGAACATGATACAAGGCCATCACTCTTTTGTTTAGTTTCGAGATACAGAGCAGACCAACAAGTCTGCGCCTACCAGCGGTCCCGGAATACTAGCACTATCTTACGCGCTGGGGCCAATTTACAATTTCTTACTGAAGCTAATTAATCTACAAACCTGCACGTCTTTGGAATGTGGTAGGAGACCAGAGCACCTGGGGAAAACCCGGATCTTCACGGAGAAAACGTACAAACTCCAAACAGACAGCACCTGTAGTAAGGATCAAAACTGGGTCTCTGGCGCGGAAAGGTAGTAACTCCACCGCTGCGCCATCGTGCTGCCCGTTTTGACGTTTGCTTGGAGGCTACAAAGTCTTGAAGCTGTACAATAGGATAGCTTTATAGTCAGTGTATCCACGTTTGTACTGCTCATTCTTTTAACTTTGATAATGTACAAAACATTCAACCTCATTGTTATTTTTAAAAATATAATTATTGGCCTTTTCATTCCTTTATATTCAATTCAAGAGTGCAATGAAGATATCAGTCTATTTTATATTTTATTCCCTCTCTGGCATGTCACTCAAAGCTTGCACGGGCTGCAGTATTACAGATGTTTTCCTGAAATAAGATATCTTGGTTTTTATAGAGCACATTTGCACAGGAATCACACCCCTTAAAAACGTCCTAACATTTTGCAAGCAGAATGAATATTTTTGAACTCTATCCATGGTCTCGGAAGCAAATAGATCAAGCATTTCCCACAGAACAAGTATGAGCAAATAGCAAAGAAATGAATGTCCTGGTGACTGTCTTGCTTATTACAACTGAGTGTGAAATGCAAGATGACCAACACGTCAGGCAGCATCTGTGGAAAGAGAAACAGAGTTACCATTACAAGTTGGGGATCTTTGGTCAGAACGGTGCAAGAGGGAACTGCAGATGCTGGTTTACACCAAAGATAGACACAAAAAGCTGGAGTAACTCAGAGGGACATGCAGCATCTCTGGAGAGAAAGAAGAGACTTGACTAGTTCTGCCCACTTGATAAAATACTCCTAGGATTTTTACATCAGTACAACATGCCCTCCTGATCAAAACATGCAAAGGCAAGTTTTTTTTAAGCAGGGGTGGCAAGTGCCTTGAACGTGCTGCCGGGTGTGGTGATGGAGGCAGATAAGATGTTGGTGTGAAAGACACTTTTGGATCGGCATATGGATAAGCTCCAGAACTGTACCACTATGCCAATATATGTTACATGTAGCGAGGTAGACATAGAAACATAGAAATTAGGTGCAGGAGTAGGCCATTCGGCCCTTCGAGCCTGCACCGCCATTCAATATGATCATGGCTGATCATCCAACTCAGTATCCCGTACCTGCCTTCTCTCCATACCCCTTGATCCCCTTAGCCACAAGGGCCACATCTTGAACCCTATGTAATATAGGGTATGAACTGGCCTCAACTACCCTCTGTGGCAGAGAGTTCCAGAGATTCACCACTCTCAGCGTGAAAAAAGTTCTTCTCATCTCGGTTTTAAAGGATTTCCCCTTTACCTTACAGAGCTGTGACCCCTTGTCCTGGACTTCCCTAACATCGGGAACAATCTTCCTGCATCTAGCCTGTCCAACCCCTTAAGAATTTTGTAAGTTTCTATAAGATCCCCTCTAAATCTTCTAAAATTCTAGAGAGTATAAACCAAGTCTATCTAGTCTTTCTTCATAAGACAGTCCTGACATCCCAGGAATCAGTCTGGTGAACCGTCTCTGCACTCCCTCTATGGCAATAATGTCCTTCCTCAGATTTGGAGACCAAAACTGTACGCAATACTCCAGGTGTGGTCTCACCAAGACCCTGTACAACTGCAGTAGAACCTCTCTGTCCTATACTCAAATCCTTTTGCAATGAAAGCTAACATACACATTCGCTTTCTTTACTGCCTGCTGCACCTGCATGCCTACCTTCAATGACTGGTGTACCATGACACCCAAGTCTCGCTGCATCTCCCCCTTTCCCAATCGGCCACCATTTAGATAATAGTCTGCTTTCCCGTTTTTGCCACCAAAATGGATAACCTCACAGTTATCCACATTATACTGCATCTGCCAAAAATTTGCCCACTCACCCAGCCTATCAAGTCAGGTGCCCTAGCATCCTCCTCACAGCTGCACACTGCCCCCCAGCTTGTGTTCCGCAAACTCATATTGCCTTCAATTCCCTCATCCAGATCATTAATATATATTGTAAATAGCTGGGGTCCCAGTACTGAGCCTTGGGGTACCCCACTAGTCACTGCCTGCCATTGTGAACAGGACCCGTTTACTCCTACTCTTTGCTTCCTGTTTGCCAGCCAGTTCTCTATCCACATCAATACTGAACCCCCAGATGTGACGCTGTTGATAGTTTTGGTTGGTCTTTAAGGTTCATTCCACTTAGTCGAAAGCTTGCTCCTGAGGTGAGGTGTAAATGAGAAAAGTTTGAATAATCAGACTTATTTCAAGACCTTGCAAATCTTGAACAGTATGAACCAAGGGTATGGGCGGCACAGAGACGCAGTAGTTGAGTCGCAGCGTTACAGCGCATAACGCACCAGAGACCCAGATATGATCCCGACTACGGTACAGAGTTTGTACGTTCTCCCCGAGATGTTCGCTTTCCTCCCACTCTATAAAGACGTACATGTTTGTAGGTAACATGGCTTGGTATAAATTGTCCCTAGTGTGCGTTGGGTAGTGTTAATGTGCGGGGGGTCGCTGGTGGGCCAAAGGGCCTGTTTCCGCACTGTATCTCTAAACTAAAGTAAAAAGCTGGTTCTGCAACGAGTAACTTGTGTAATTTCAGTACATTGCTCATTCAACAAATATGCACATGGATCTTTCTCCACTGTCATGAAACCAAACTTGAATCAAGAAGCACTATTCACTAAGTACATAAGCAGAGACACTTCACAGCCGAGTGAATGATGTTTGGTTTAAGATGAAAGAGCAACAGGATTTAAAAGTCTTGATAATAATGACAGAGTCTATCTAAATGGCCAGCACCATCTGGCAGGTGCCAAAGGGTCCACGCACAATTGCAGACTGTGTCAACAGCTTGGTTTGTCAACTCATTCCTGTTCAAGTAAACCGAACACTATATAATTAATAGCAAAAGTACAGGATTTGCAATTTGACAGATCCAAACATTTATAAAAAAAACTTCCCACATACTCGGAAAGAGCCAAATCAATTTTATTTACAAATCTCCTGCCATCCAGGAAGGTCACTCTACACGCAGATATGATGCTGCTGATTGTTTGGCAGATTAACATCGTTCTTAGAATTTTCTCCTCTCATCCATAAAAAGATTAGAGTTTGCTGTTGTTTAATTCAAGAGATGTGACCTCACAGCGCCAGAGGCTCGCGCCCGATCCTGACTACGGGTGCTTTCTGTACGGGTTTCTACTGTTCTGCCCGTGACAGCGTGGGGTTCCTTCCGGTGATCTGGTTTCCTCCCACACTCCAAAGGCATGCAGGTTTGAAGGTTGATTGGCTTCAGTAAAATTGTAAATTTGTCCCTAGTGTGTAGGACAGTGCTGGTCGGCATGTTCTTGGTGGGTTGAAGGACCTGCTTCCGCACTGTCTCTCTTAACGTCTAAAGTCCAAAAACGTAAATGAAGAAAACTGGTCCATGCATTAAAACATGATTCCCCTCACTATGTACATGCACACCGTGGACGGCTCGAGTGTAATCATGTAAAGTCATTCCGCTGACTGGATGCACACAAGTCAAGTCAAGTCAAGTTTATTTGTCACATACACATACGGGATGTGCAGTGAAATGAAAGTGGCAATGCTCGCGGATTTTTGTGCAAAAGACAAACAACAAAACAACCAAACAAATTATAAACACAAAAGCTTTTCACTGTACATCGGTACACGTGACGATAAACTAAATTAAACTTGAAAAAGCTACTCATCAAACATAAACCAGAGTCCAGGCCAGCTGCGTCTTCAGTAAAATTCTTACTTTCAAATGCAGGATTTGTAAGGATCAATGAAGTCGACTTTCATTCAGATAGATGCTTTCATGTCAACGTTCCCTTTGCTGGACTGGATCCAGTGGAATAACTGCTTAATGCATTCACAGTCATAGTGCAACAGCATGGAAGCCCAATCCCGAGCCCCAGAGTTTACAGTAATCCCATTTTATTCTGTCCACATTCCCAACTGCCCCCAGATTCTACCACTCATCTGCACACGAGGGGTAATTTACATTAGCCGACCAAGCCACACACACATCTGAGTGGTGATCTTAGAAATGTGCGTAAGATCATGAGGGGAAATAGATAGGGTGAATGCAGTGTCTTCTTCCCCATGGTGTATGCTTGCCTTCATTGGTCAGGACACCCAGTACAAGAGTCAGGAAACCATGGGGTTTCGGCCCAAAACGTTGCCTATTTCCTTCGCTCCATAGATGCTGCCTCACCCGCTGAGTTTCTCCAGCATTTTTGTCTACCTCAGGAAAGCACGATGCAGCTTTATTGGGCTTTGGTCAGGCAGCATTTGGAATATTGCGTGCAGTTCTGGTGGCCCCATTACAGGAAGGATGCGGTGACTTAGGAAAGGGTGCAGCAGGGGTTCACCAGAATGATGCCTGGATTGGGTCGGACAAATGGATCGTTTGTTTCTGGAATGTCAGGTATTCCGGGGAGACTTGATAGAAGTATATTAAATTATGAGAGGCACAGATGGGGTAGACAGTCAGAACTTTTATTCCCCAGGAAGGATGATTCAAATACTAGAGGACATAGTTTTAGTGAGAAGGACAGAGGTAAAAGACAACACAGAGGGTGGCGAGTGCCTGCAACATACTGCCAGGAGTGATGGTTGAGCCAGATAAGATAGAGGCATTTAAGAGACTTACGCATAGGCACACGGATATAGAGGAAATAGAGGGATATGGATTATGTACAGGTAGTTAATAGATGGTCTTGGCATCGTGATCAGCACAGGCATTGAGGGACAAAGGCTACGTTCTTTGTTCTTTGTTCAAGAAGGAACTGCAGATGCTGGAAGATCGAAGGTACACAGGTTCTTTGTTCTTTGTTCCTCTTCTTGATGTTCTGAGTACAATCAGTGGCAGAGACTCCAGTAGATTTCTGGAACTTTGTACAGGTACAATGAAAGAATAGGATTTTGCTCCACTTCATGATCCAGTGCTCAATTCTGCAAACTGCATGGGTGACAGCGAAGAGCAAAATTGAACCATACCCTGGAGCTCTCAACCCCCAAAACTATCAAATAAGCTGCTGGATCCGCGGTGCTCACTCTCTCTCTCGCTTGCTTGCTCGTGCTCCTGTGTGCAGGATCAGTGGAGTGGGCGTGCGATGAGAGGGAACATGTGTGAGATGGTGTGTTGCCAAGGTGCTGACAAACCAAACAGACCCAGTACCGCCAGAGTTAGGAGATTTAAAAATACCTCCCTTTGGTGGGGAGGGGAGGGAGGGAAAAGAAAGAATACTTGCAGTTGAAATACTCCTTCCTCCTTTAAACCACAAACAGGTTATTGCTGCTATTACTCATGGCAATGCCTGGATGACTGGGAATCAGTCCTCATTATAAAAACTCCCGTCCACATATCCTCAGCTATTCCCGACACTTTCATGTCAAGAACCCAACAAAGGGAATGTGTGCACCAGAACATTGCACACAGCTTTCGCTCTGACGCTCCTCCTTGGGTCAAATTTATTTGACATCTTGCCGAGAATATGCAGACCCCAAGGCTCACAACTCTGAAAGATGGAAACGTATTATGTGACAAGAGGCGTTACATAAAACAACAGGTGGGCATGTCGAGGAATGCTCTTAAAAAGTGATCATGCCTCACTGATGGACACATGCAGCTTTAATTGCAAGTAACGTTTCCCAAGGAAATCCCAAGGAACAGTTTTGCGTTGTTCAACTCCAATAATAATTCTCTTTACAAAATCTTTGTGGTTCCTTTCTGCAATTAAGGAAGCCTTGGGCTTTCACTGTCAGCGTTCCTAAACTATTGGGGATTCCTGACATCAACAGCACGCAGCAGAGAAAGGGGAAAAAAAGAGAGATATCCGAGTTACATAAAACCATTTCCCACAAAAAAGTTAAACTGTGTACAAATGGAACTTCCAGAACTGTTTTTTTTTCAATTCACTAAGTTCAAAGCACTAGCTCTTGGCAAAATGTCGATTTCTGCTAAGCCTGAACAACTCGCTTGGGATTGTACAGAAGAAACCGAGGAGTTAATGATGTGCCTTATTGATAAACAGTTTCTGCTATTACTATATGATTGATGGAAGGGATTTTTTTAAAAACATCATCCACTTGCCACATTAATATTCAATCATGCAATATCGATGTTCACATAATTTTACATAGCTCAAACATCTCACGTGACTCCACACCATACATAACCCAGATTTGCACAAACACTAACTGTCAACCACTGGTTCGCAGAGTAATTACCTGCCTATTTTACAAAAACCATTATAGTAATTAGCTTAATTTACGGAATATTTAATCGTCCCAATACATAGTTGTGACCCGTATGCTGGCATGTATAAAACCACTGATATTTGCAAAAACATTTTGCATTCATTTAAAGATCACCAGGAAGTACAGAGCAGGAAAAGGCCCTTTGGCCCACGATGACAATGCCAAACATTATGTCCCGTTAAACTCTAATTTGAAGTTACCCTTGCATTTCCTCTCTGTCCCTGCCCCACCCTAGTCGGCCTGCACCTCCTCTCCAGGCAACAACGGACCATTGTGGGCTCCATCTTTCTTTGGCTGATTTGTTCTGAACCTTTTCATGTCCAGTTTCCCAACTCTCACTCTGAAGAAGGGCCTCGACTTGAAACGTCACCTATTCCTTTTCTCCAAAGATGCTACCTGACCCGCTGAATGACAATAGCCAAAAGACAATAGACAAAATGACTCCAGCATATTGTGTTGATCTTCGGTGTAAATTAGCATCTGCAGTTCCTTGCTGCACATTAAACTAATCTCCTCTGCCCCCATGTGATCCATATCTGTCCATTCCCTGCATATCCATGTGCTTATCTAAGAAGCTTCTTAAAAGCCGCTATCTATCTGTCTGCACGACCACATGTTCCCAGGCACCCACTGCTTTTAAATGTTATTGTACCTGCCTCAACTACCTCCTCTTGCAGCTCATCCCCTATTCCACCATCCTCCGAGTGCCCTTAGGTTCCTATCTTTTCCCTTTCACTTTAAACCTCTGTCCTTGGTTCCTAATTCCCCTAACTGGGCAAAAGACTCAATACATGCACCATATCAATTGTTTTTATATATCTCTCTATATCACCCCTCAACCTCCTGCCAAGGAATCATGTCCAAGCTTGCACAGCCTCTCCTTGTAGCTCAGACCCTCGAGTCCTGACAACATTCTCGTAAATCTTCTCTGCACTCTTTCCAGCTTCATCACATCCTTCCTACAGCAAAGTGACTGCAACTGAATGCAATTCTCCAAATGCGGCCTTTAACATGAATGAATGTCCCAAATGCTTCAATGACGCGTGATTATGCTAAATGACAAACAAAGTAGATGTTACTCCCGCTGACTAGAGTCAGAGTAATACAGCACGGAACTAGACACAGTTCTTTGTTTCTACTGAGCAGATGCTTGGTGGATTTTAAGGCATAGAAGCAAAGAAAATAGGTGCAGGAGGAGGCCATTCGGACCTTCGAGCCAGCACCGCCATTCATTGTGATCATGGCTGATCGTCCCCAATCAATAACCCGTGCCTGCCTTCTCCCCATATTACTTGACTCCACTAGCCCCTAGAGCTCTACCTAACTCTCTCTTAAATCCATCCAGTGACTTGGCCTCCACTGCCCTCTGTGACAGATAATTCCATAAATTCACAACTCTCTGGTGAAAAAGTTTTTTCTCACCTCAGTCTTAAATGACCTTCCCTTTATTCTAAGACTGTGGCCCCTGGTTCTGGACTCGCCCAACATTGGGAACATTTTTCCTGCATCTAGCTTGTCCAGTCCTTTTATAATTCTATTAGATCCCCCCTCATCCTTCTAAACTCCAGCGAATACCAAGCCTAGTCTTTTCAAGAGATGGGAATTTAAAGGATAGATCATTGGAAAGCAAATTTCGAAATGTTTGGGCCTGTTTCCGCGCTGAATATTTGGAAGTCTTAAGGATATGGGTCAAATGGGTCCAGCACAGATGGGGCATCTTGGTCGGCGGGGATGATATGGGCTGAAGGGCCCATTTCCATGCTGTGTGACTATGATTAACTGGGTGAAGAGCAAGGCCTATGGTGGAGAACAAAAGGTGGTGTGTGAGGGGTGGGGGTGTTTTCAAGCTGTGCTCACAGCTGGGATCAATTGAACTCTACGCATTAGGCAAACCACAATTAAGTGCCACAAACACGTTCACCCGGCGACAGAGGAAAGCCTTATCATGTGCCCTCAATGAAAGATGATTTTAAAACGTCGTTGAGTGAAGCAAGCTGCAGAGATTACTCCTGCAGTTCAGCCAATACGTGAAATGGGGATCTCAGCACAGTGATAGCACCTGCTGCAGCCTCGTCTGTGGTGTTAAGTTACCTCAAAACACAAGTTATAAATAAAAATTCATCTCTAGTTGGATAATACTTCAAAGAATACATGCTGTTACTGGCCCCCAGCCAGCTGCCTGGGATCAATTTTAAACAGTAAGAGAAACACATCATCGAAACACTTATAATATGTACAGTTTTTTTGAAAATCATCGCAATCTTTGTCAGCAAGATGAAAAACAAGCAAACGATTATGTACCAGCTATCTTCACAGGTGGTGGTTGAGGTTAATAAGCAAGGTGCAGCAAAAGGGGGAAAGCAGCAATGGGTAACCCTTGATGAAAAGCCAGGAGCTCTCTGTGGCCGAGATGACCCTGGCATAGTTGGCTGGGCCTACCAGCTAACCTGAGTTTAGTTTATTGTCACGTGTACCGAGGTACAGTGAAAAGCTTTTGTTGCATGCTAACCAGCCAGCGGAAAGACAATACATGGTTACAATCGAGCCATTCACATTATGTACAGATACATTATTAAGGGAATAACATGAATAACGTTTAGTGCAAGATAAAGTCAGTAAAGTCTGATCAAAGATAGTCCATGAACTCCATTGACGTAGATATGATGTGGCAGGATGGATGGAGGAGATGACTTTAAATTAGCAACTAATCTGAGTGGTAAAACCAAAAACAGTTTAGGTTTATTATTATCAGATACTGAGGTATAGTGAATAGCTTTGTTTTGCATGCTATCCAAAAAGATCAGATAATACTGCACATGAACACCATCAAGCCAAACTCAAGTACGATAGGTAGAGCAAAGGGGAAGATGGACAGTGCTTATACAGTGCCCTCCATAATGTTTGGGACAAAGCCCCGTCATTTATTTATTTGCCTCTATACACCATAATTTTGATTAATAAAGGCAATTTTTATACATTTTGGTTACACAATTCAATTCAATTCAACTTTAATGTCATCGCACAAATACAAGTATGGGTACAATGAAATGCAGTTTTGCATCAATCCGTAGTAGTAGTGTAAGATAGAAATTTAAAAAAAAAAAGATACAGAATAATCAAATACAGAATAATTAAACAATGTGGACGGAGGGACTGGGGAAATCTATCGGCGGGACTCCGAGTTCAGCAATGTGATGGTATTATTGTAGAAGCTGTTTCTCATCCTACTAGTATGTGACCTGAGGCTCCTGTACCGCCTCCCTGATGGGAGGAGGGCAAACAGTCCATGGTTGGGGGTGTGAGGGGTCTTTGATGATCTTCCCAGCCCGTCTCAGACACCGTTTTCGGTGGAGGGCATCCATGGCAGGGAGCGGGGCACCGATGATGTGCTGTGCAGTTTTCACCACCCGTTGTAGTGCCTTCCTGTCCGCTACGGTGCAACTGCTGTACCATACCGTGAAGCAGGTGGTCAGGATACTCTCTATGGTACAGCGGTAAAAGTTGGTCAGGATCCGGGGGGACAGGTGGGCTTTCTTGAGCCTCCTCAGGAAGTAAAGGCGCTGCTGTGCCTTTTTGATCAGCTTGGAGGTGTTGAGGGACCAGGACAAATCCTCCGAGATATGATTGAGTTTAGCAGTCCTAATTCCCATTTTCAGATTGGCCCTGGATGAGCTGTATCCCTCAGCGTCGCCAGATCTGAAAGCGGCATCGCGAGCCTTCAGTAGGAGTATGACCTCCCTGCTCATCCACGGCTTCTGGTTAGGGAAGGTCTTTATCTCCTTGTGGGTAGTGACATTATCGGTACAGAATTTTATGTAGTCCAGAACTGTTGAGGTGTACGAGTTGATGTCCACTTGTGAATTGAAAGTGGACTGAGTAGCAAAGAGACTCCAGTCTGTCTGCTGAAACTGCTCCTGTAAGTCAGAGACAGCCCCCTCAGGCCAGACCTTCACTGTCCTCATGGTAGGTTTCACACGTCTGATCAGAGGTGTGTATTTGGGGAGCAGGAAGAGGGAAAGGTGGCCAGACTGTCCAAGGTGGGGGAGGGGGAGGGCTTTGTAGGCTTCAGTAATATTAGTGTAAACTAAGTCCAGAACATTGTTTCCTCTGGTTGGGCAGAAAACATGCTGATGGAACCTGGTGAGTACTGTTTTAAGGTCGGAGTGGTTGAAATCACTCGCAACAATAAATGCCCCCTCTGGGTGAGCAGATAGATGTTTGCTGATAGCAGCTTGCAGCTCTTAAATTGCTAGCCTGGCATTAACGTCCGGGGGAACATAGACTGCAGTGATAACAGTCAATGTGAATTCCCTGGGCAAATAGAAGGGCCTGCACTTTAACATCAGGTATTCCAGGTCAGCAGAACAGTGACTACCAATCTTAACAGCGTCCGTGCACCATGTGTTATTCACATTAATGCATAGTCCGCCGCCCTTGGTCTGACCGGAGTCCTCCACTGATCTGTCGGCCCTGAAGACAGTGCGTCCCTCCAGCTCAATGGCGTTGTCTGGGATGGTGTCCTTGAGCCATGTTTCAGTGAATACCATGGCGTTGCAGTCGGCGATCCTTCTGTGTGTGGTGATCTGCAGCCTTAGTTCGTCTATTTTACTCACCAAGGACCGGACATTCGCGAGGAAAATGCTGGGCAGAGCTGGCTGGTGAGGATTTGATTGCAGCCTAGCTCGATGGCCTCCCCGCTTCCCACGCCTTTGTTTGGGGTCCCTGCGCTGCATCCGGGTACTTCCTGTCGGGGGCGCAGACCAGCATACACCATGTAGAAATTACAGCTGTGTTTATACAGAGTCCTTCCCATTTCAGGGCACCATTATGTTTGGGACACAGCAATGTCATGTAAATGAAAGTAGTCGTGTTTAGTATGGCCTGTATTGCAGCCATCTTTATCTTATGCTTGTTTTGGGGGCTGGTCCCCTTCAGTTTTCTCTTCAGCATATAAAAGGCATGCTCCATTGAGTTCAGATCGGGTGATTCTTAGCCACTCAGGAATTGACCATTTTTTAGCTTTGAAGAAACTCCTTTGTTGCTTTAGCAGTATGTTTGGGATCATTGTCTTGCTGTAGAATGAACCGCTGGCCAAGGAGTTTTGAGACATTTGTTTGAACTTGAGCAGATAGGATGTGTCTATACACTTCCGAATTCATTATGCTACAACCATCAGCAGTTGTATCATCAATGAAGATAAGTGAGCCAGTACCTTCAGCAGCCATACATGCCCAGGACATAACATCCCCACCACCGTGTTTCACAGATGAGGTGGTATGCTTTGGATCTTGGGCAGTTCCTTCTCTCCTCCATACTTTGCTCTTGCCATCACTCTGATATGTTAATCTTCATCTGTCCACAAAACCTTTTTCCAGAACAGTGGTCGCTCTTTTAAGTACTTCTTGGCATCTGTAATAGGCATTTTTTCGTCTAACCAGTGGTTTGCATCTTGCAGTGTAGCATCTGTATGTCTGTACATGAAGTCTTCTGCGGACAGTGGTCATTGACAAATCCACACCTGGCTCCTGACTTTATGATCTGTTGGACAGGTTTTTGGGGATTTTTCTTTATGATAGAGAGAATTCTTCTGTCATCAGCTGTAGAAGTCTTCCTTAGCCTGCCAGTCCCTTTGCGATTAGTAAGCACATCAGTGCTCTCTTTCTTCTTAATGATGTTCCAAACAGTTCATTTTGGTAAGCCTAAGGTTTGGCTTATGTCTCTAACAGTTTTATTCTAGTTTCTCAGTCTCATAATGGCTTCTTTGACTTTCATTGGCACAACTTTGGTCCTCATGTTGATGAACACAATAAAAGTTTACAAAGGTGATGGAAAGTGGGGTACCGCAAGGCTCAGTGCTGGGACCCCAGCTATTTACAATATATATTAATGATTTGGACGAGGGAATTGAATGCAACATCTCCAAGTTTGCGGGTGACACGACGCTGGAGGGCAGTGTTAGCTGTGAGCAGGATGCTAGGAGGCTGCAAGGTGACTTGGATAGGCTGGGTGATTGGGCAAATGCAGGGCAGATGCAGTATAATGTGGATAATTGTGAGGTTATCCACTTTGGTGGCAAAAACAGGAAAGTAGACTATTATCTGAATGGTGGCCGATTAGGAAAAGGGGAGATGCAGCGAGACTTGGGTGTCATGGTACACCAGTCATTAAAAGTAGGCATGCAGGTGCAGCAGGCAGTGAAGAAAGCGAATGGTATGTTAGCATTCATAGCAAAAGGATTTGAGTATAGGAGCAGGGAGGTTCTACTGCAGTTGTACAGAGTCTTGGTGAGACCGCACCTGGAGTATTGCGTACAGTTTTGGTCTCCTAATCTGAGGAAAGACATTCTTGCCATAGAGGGAGTACAGAGAAGGTTCACCAGACTGATTCCTGGGATGTCAGGACTTTCATATGAAGAAAGACTGGATAGACTCGGCTTGTACTCGCTAGAATTTAGAAGATTGAGGGGGGACCTTATAGAAACTTACAACATTCTTAAGGGGTTGGACAGGCTAGATGCAGGAAGATTGTTCCCGATGTTGGGAAAGTCCAGAACAAGGGGTCACAGTTTAAGGATAAGGGGGAAATCTTTTAGGACCGAGATGAGGAAAACATTTTTCACACATCTCTGGAATTCTCTGCCACAGAAGGTAGTTGAGGCCAGTTCATTGGCTATATTTAAGAGGGAGTTAGATGTGGCCCTTGTGGCTAAAGGGATCAGGGGATATGGAGAGAAGGCAGGTACAGGATACTGAGTTGGATGATCAGCCATGATCATATTGAATGGTGGCGCAGGTCGAAGGGCCGAATGGCCTACTCCTGCACCTATTTTCCCATGTTTCTATGAAAGACTGGAGGAAAGACTAGCTGGTGAGAGCTCTCTTATACCTGCATTAAGGAGGCAATTAAACACACCTGAGCAATCACAAACACCTGTTTAAAGCATGTGTCCCAAACATTATGGTGTCCTGAATGGGGGGGGGGGGGGGGGGGGGGGGTACAGCTGTAATTTCTACATGGTGAAACCAAATGTATAAAAATGGCCTTTAATAAAACCTGACAATGTGCACTTTAACCACATGTAATTTTTTTCTATTACAAATCTCAAATTGTGGAGTACAGAAGCAAATAAATAAATGATGGGTCTTTGTCCCAAACATTATGGAGGGCACTGTAGTTCTCAGCAAATGTAGCGTTTTAGTTCCAGAGAGAAAATCCAATTTGCGCAAACAGGTGGAGGTGCATCGGACAGTACCCTAGCTTATGCAAGGAATGTTCAGAAGCCTGATAACTGAGGGGAAGAAGCTGTTCCCGAGTCTGGTGGTGTGCGCTTTCAAATTTCTGTATCTTCTGCCAGAAGGAAGCAGGAAGGAGGAATGGCCGCGGTGGCACAAATCTTTGATTATGTTGGCTGCTTTTCCGAGGCAGCGTGAAGTGCCAATGGCTGAGAGTCTGTGTAATGGACTAGGCTGCATCTACAAATCTCTGCAATTTCGTGCAGTTTATTAAAACGACATGGCATTATTTGAAGATGGCCATAAAAGAAAGAAATAATCTGGATATATAGATAGGTTTAGAGGGATATGGTCCAAACGAGGGCAGGAGGGACTAGTGTACATGGAAAGTATCAAGACCACAACAGATTCCAATTATACAATGACTTGGCCCAATCAAGTGAAAAGTTAAAAGTGTGTCTGGGGAGATTAGTTTGGGGAGCCTTGAAAGTCAAGTCCATGCAACTGAATGGACTTGGGGGTTGAGCATGCTAACAAGGCATGATTGATGGTGGCTGTGGACTTGGTGGGCCGAAGGGCCTATTTTCACGCTGTGTCTCTAAACTAAACCAAAGGCCAGGAAATCTCCTTGTTTATCCTGTGGGATATTTTTAAATGGAGACACAAGGAATTGCAGGTGCTAGAATCTTGAGCAAAAGTACTGGAGGACATCAACGGTTCAGGCAGCGTCTGTAGAGAGAATGGATTGGAGATGTTTTGGGTCGGGACCCTTCTTACCAAAACTTTGCCTGTCCATTCCCTCCACAGAGGCGGCCCGAGTGCTGAGTTCCTCCAGCACTAGGTGTTTTACGGGATATTTTAGGTCTGCTTAAGAAGGAAAAGGGAGCCCCATTTTACCAATGTGACTGGCAGGCTGTACACGATACTGTCAAAGGAATGGGCAATTTATGGAATTGGACAGGAGATTATTCAGACAATAAGTTTATTTTAAACTACAGGTACACTGAGACAAATAGTTTTGAATACTTTGGCAATACAGCGTAAAAACAGGACCTTCTGGCCACCAAGTCCACGCCGACCAGCGATCACCCCATGGACTAGCACCATCCTATACACTCAGGACAATTTACAGAAGTCAATTAACCTGTACGACATTGGAATGTGGGAGGAAACTGGAGCACCCGGAGAAAACCTACATGGTCACGGGAGAACTTACAAACTCTGTACCAGACAGCACCCATGGTCAGGATGGAGCCAGGGTCTCTGGTGCTGTGAGGCAGCAACTCTGTGGCACTGTGCCGCCCCATGTCCGAAATCATCAACATGCTATTGTAAACGTCATTAAAATACCGTGTTCAAGAAGGAACTGCAGATGCTGGAAGATCGAAGGTACACAAAAATGCTGGAGAAACTCAGCGGGTGCAGCAGCATCTATGGAGCGAAGGAAATAGGCGACGTTTCGGGCCAAAACCCTTCTTCAGACATTAAAATACCCATGTCTTTCAATAACAATTTGTATGAAGGCATGCGTTTTAATGGCACAGTAGCTCAGTAATTGTTTTCCACTCTCCAGGACACATGAATGCAGCTACATTGTGAGTTTGAAGGAAATACTGATAATAAATCTAGACGTTCACTGATTGAAATACCAGATCTTCGAGCTGGAAGAGTTCAGGCTATAAATTTAGAATTTTAGAACATGCATTGTACGTGTCAGCTCCAGCTCAGTGGTAGCTCACTTGCTGGTCAGAAGATTGTTGGTTCAAGACCTCTTGAGAGACATCAGCACAAAGACCTAGGGACATTGATTTTGGCTGCATCGGGGAATGGAGGCTTTGTTTTACCACTGAGATAGACATAAAGCACAGTGATCTCCATAATGTTTGGGACAAAGTCCCATCATGCATTTATTTGCCTCTGTACTCCACAATTTGAGATTTGTAATAGAAAAAAATCGCAGATGGTTTAAGTGCACATTTTAATAAAGATAATCTTTATACATTTTGGTTTCACCATGTGGAAATTACAGCAGTGTTTATACATTGTCCCCCCCATTTCAGGGCACCATCATGTTTCAGACACAGCAATATCATGTAAATGAAAGTAATCATGTTTAGTATTTTGTTGCATATCCTTTGTATGCAGTGACTGCTTGAAGTCTGCGATTCATGGACATCCCAGTTGCTGGGTGTCTTCTCTGGTGATGCTCTGCCAGGCCTGGATTGCAGCCCTCTTTAGCTTATGCTTGTTTTTGGGGGCTAGTCCCCTTCAGTTTTCTCTTCAGCATATAAAAGGCATGCTCAATTGGGTTCATATCGGGTGATTGACTTGGCCACTCAAGTTGTCTCTGTACTGTACACTGACAATGACAGTTAAATTGATCCTGAATCTGATCTGATTGGCCACTCATGAATTGACCATTTTTTAGCTTTGAAAAACTCCTTTGTTGCTTTAGCAGTATGTTTGGGACCATTGTCTTGCTGTAGAATGAACCGCCGGCCAATGAGTTTTGAGGCATTTGTTTGAACTTGAGCAAATAGGATGTGTCTATACACTTCAGAATTAATTATGCTACCACCATTAGGAGTTGTATCATCAATGAAGATAAGTGAGCCAGTATCTTCAGCAGCCATACATGCCCAGGCCATAACACCCCCACCACCGTTTCACAGATGAGGTGGTATGCTTTGGATCTTGGGCAGTTCCTTCTCTCCTCCATGTTGATCTTGCCACTGGTTAGTGACAAAAATAGGATGGCCAGGTTACAGTTCGCCAAGAAGTACTTAAAAGAGCAACCACAATTCTGGAAAAAGGTCTAGTGGACAGATGAGACAAAGATTAACTTATATCAGAGTGATGGCAAGAACAGTTTTGCTGCAAATTTATCATACAGCGTTGAAACAGGCCCTTCAGCTCAACTTGCCCACACCGACCACCATGTCCCGTCTACACTAGTCCCGCCTGCCTGCATTTGACCCATATCACTATAAACCTGTCACATCCATGTACCTGTCTGAATGTTTCTTAAATGTTGTAATAGTAACTGCGTGTTCCAAGTTCTAATAATAATGATGCTTTCATGTGTTTTGCTGATGTAGTTGCACGCGCTAGGATGCTCTGTAATTGTGAAAGGCACTATATATAACTGCATTTATAAGCAGCTAGTGGAGCCGCTGACACACAGCACCAGAAACCTGGGTTCGATCCTAACCTTGGGTGTTGTCTGTATGTGGAGTTTGCACGTTCTCCACGTGACCACGTGGGTTTGCTTCAGGTGCTCCGATTTCTTCCCACATCACAAAGACGTGCGGGTTTGTAGGTTAATTGGTTTCTGTAAAGTTACCCTTGTTATGTAGGGAGTGGAGGTGAAAGTGGGATAACACAGAACTGGTGTGAACCACTGATCGATAGTTGGACCTGGTGGACTGAAATGTCCTTTTTCATGCTGTGTCTTTTGATCAATTCTATTTTGCTTTCTCCTTCCTTGCTGTGCGTTAAAAGTTATACAAGCATTCACTGTTATACAATGCAAAGCTGCTCATCCTTGATGAAAAACAGCTCCAGAGGTTAACCATGGCATCCAGGTGATAAAGGAGCCACCTCACTTACCTCGAAGCTCCACCATTTTAGTGAAGCCAATAGCTCAAGAACTCAATTGTAAAAATGCCTTAAGGAGTGTCCGATCTTCTCATGGCAAAAGTAACTCTTATTATTAAGTAAGAAGTGAAGAGCCTTTATTCTTCATCTAATCTTTACTCTTTAGCTAGCTCCGAGTTTGTTTGGAATTGTTTTCTCTGGGATGCTGACGGTTCTAGGAAGATTAAGACTTAGAGATACAGCGTGGAAACTTGCCCTTTGGCGCGCCAAGTCCTCGCCAACCAGCAATCACCGTGTACACTAACACTATTCTACACACTAGGGAGAATTTATAATTAAAAAAACCCAAAGCCAATTAACTCACGTGTTTGGAGTGTGGGAGGAAAGTGGAGCACCTGGAGAAAACCCACGCAGTCCCAGAGAAACAAACAAACTGCGTACAGACAGCACCCATGGGCAGGTGGCAAACTCTGTACAGACAGCACTTGACCATCGATTACCTGTTCGCATTAGTTTGATGTGACTCCACTTTCTCATCCACATCACACCAGTGGAAATGTTAGAGGCCAATAGAAACACAGACAATAGGTGCAGGAGGAGGCCATTCGGCCCTATGAGCCAGCACCGCCATTCATTGTGATCATGGCTGATCATCCCCTATCAATAACCCGTGCCTGCCTTCTCCCCATATCCCTTGACTCCACTAGCCCCTAGAGCTCTAACAAACTCTCTCTGAAATCCATCCAGTGACTTGGCCTCCACTGCCCTCTGTGGCAGGGAATTCCATAAATTCACAACTCTCTTGGTGAAAACTTTTTTTCTCACCTCAGTCTTAAATGACCTCCCCTTTATTCTAAGACTGTGGCCCCTGGTTCTGGACTCGCCCAACATTGGGAACATTTTTCCTGCATCCAGCTTGTCCAGTCCTTTTATAATTTTATATGTTTCTATAAGATCCACCCTCATCATTCTAAACTCCAGTGAATACAAGCCTAGTCTTTTCAATCTTTCCTCATATGACAGTCCCGCCATCCCAGGGATCAATCTCGTGAACCTATGCTGCACTGCCTCAATCACAAGGACCAATACAGGCCAATTACCTTACAAACCTGTACATCTTTGGGAGAAAACCAGAGCACCTGGAAGAAATCCGTGGAGTTTCACGGAGAATGGGCAAATTCCACGCAGATGACACCAGAGGTCAGGATCGATCCCGGGGGTGCTGTGAAGGAGCAGCTTAATTTAGAGATACAGTATGGAAACAGGCCCTTTGGCCCACCAAGTCCACGCTGACCAGCAATCACCCAAACACTAGTTCTATCCTACACACTAGGGAGAAGTTACAGAAGCCAATTAACATGCATGTTTTTGGAATGTGGGAGGAAGCCGGAGCATTTGGAGGAAATCCACGTGTTCACAGGGAGAGCACGCATACTCCATACAGATAGCCCCCATAGTCAGGATCGAACCAGGGTCTCTGGTGCTACAGGGAGAAACTCTGTGTCTCCCCTAGCACAGCTCACTCAAACTCTGCTACACCTCTGACATAAACAATACCGGGAGTTTTCACAAAAATAAATGAAAACCAACATCACTAATTCTTCAGTCTGAAGAAGGATCTCGATCCAGAACGTCACCTAGGCACGTTCTCCAGAGATGCTGCCTGACCCACTGAGTTACTCCAGCACTCCCCCACTAATTCTTTCACGCGGTTGTACCTGCAGATGCTTAATACACCCAGAGCAATGTTTGGTTGTTTCATTTCAAGTGTGAACTGGAGTGGGGGCAGAGCAGGAAAACGAGTGCTAAAGGAAAACAATTGGACTGTGTAGGCAATCTCAAGTGGTGCTGTGGTTTTCATTTTTTGATTTTGGCGCTTGAAAAATACCCAAGATAAATAATGTCAGGCAGACCGACAGAATTAATAGCACCTTTTTATCAGGTCTAGACTGCGCCCTGTGGGAAATTAAAATCTAACTTAAAATATCCACATAAATACCAATAAGCAGGTAGGTGTTTTCAACCGGCAAAATACTTTGAGAACTAAACTTAGTTTAAATACAAGCTGCAAATGGCAGACAGCGAGCAAATACGTTTTCAAACCAAGACGTTTCATCATCTTTTGTTCTTTTAATTGAGCAAGTAAATGCACAGCCAAATTTGAAGCTTCTTTTGTACAAAACCAGGGTATGCAAGCATAAAAAGCGCCCATCAGAGCTGGTGGCACTTCATCAGATAATTATCACTGCTATGTTATTAAAGGATCAAGCTTACTATGTTCTGGTTGACCAAAGGAGGAATTTTCTTCCATTGAACTTTGGAGGAGGTAACATTTAGAGCACGGTGGCGCAGCGGTAGAGTTGTTGCCTCACAGTGTCAGAGACCCGGGTTTGATCCTGACCACTGGTGCTGACTGTACGGAGTTGTTACGTTTTTCCCGTCACCGCGTGGGTTTTCTCCGGGTGCTCCGGTTTCCTCCCACAATCCAAAGACGTATAGGTTTGTAGGAACATTTGGCTTGGGTATAAATTGTTCCTAGTGTGTAGGATAACGCCAGTGCGTGAGGTGATCACTGGTTGCCGCGGACTCGGTGGGCCGAAAGGCTTGTATTCGCGCTGTATCTCTAAACCAAACTTGAAGGGGCTGATGAAAATACGACAATTGGTGCAGTGCGTACCGATTTTGCCAGGTCCACAAGACAAATTGATACGGAAGTGCCCGTGGAGCTAAAGGAAAGGCAAATTGGATTCAAAATTAGTTGGCAATAGTCGATGGGTGATGATGAGGCTCGAGGCAACAAGCACCTAAGAATTCAGTATCAGCTTCCTTGCTTCTTGTTAGATACATTGATATGAATTGGTGATTCTGTTCCATTCTGTTTTGTAGTTTTTTTTGCACAATCCGCGAGCATTGCCACTTTTCATTTCATTGCACATCTCGTATGTGTATGTGACGAATAAACCTGACTTGACTTGATCTGTGCCGACATGTGCTGTCCATAACCGTACATCACCCGTTGCAGCGGCCCCTACAGCCTGTCTGTCTTTTTTTTTTTTTTTTTTGTCTAGTTAAATGTAGTGTTTGGTGTTTTTTAATAGTGTTTTTAAATGTGTACATGTGGGGGGCGGGGGGGAGGGGGAAACTGTTTAAATCTCTTCCCTGTCCGGGAGACCCGACCTTTTCCCTGTCGGGTCTCGGTTGTCGTTGGGGCCTAGCACCGTGGAGCAGCCTCCAACCTGAACGACCCGGGGGCTCGGGAGACTGCGGAGCTGCGGACTACTCACCATCGTGGGGCTGGCCGGCCTCGGAGCGTGGGGAGCGGTGGTGACTCGCTGCTGCGACTCGACTCCTGGGGCTCGGAGGCTCCAGCAACGCAGCCGCAGCCGCAGGTCCGGTGGACTGGGACATCGGGAGCTCGCGGGTCCGGGGGGAGAGAGACCGCTTCCCGGAGCTCCCGCAACGCGACTTCTCCAGCCCGTGTCGCGGGGTTGGAACAACCCGGACCGGGACCGTACATCACCTGGCGCGGCTTCATGGCCGTGGGACTCACCATCGCCCGTGGGGGCTCCAACCTTGTACTTTCAGACCGGGAGCGGGGCCGTAAATCGCCCCGCGCGGCCTAAAATGGCCGTGGGACTTATCATCACCCGCCTGGGGCTTGGACATCGGGAGAGAAATTGAGAGCAGGGGAGAGAAAAGACTTTGCCTTCCATCACAGTGGGTTCACTGTGATGGATGTTTGTGTGAATTTAATTGTGTGTATGTCTGTAGGACATTGTCTTTGTTTGTATGGCTGTGGAAACAAAATTTCGTTTGAGTCTCACTGGGGCTCAAATGACAATAAATTTGTATTGTATTATTGTATTGTATAATGGACCATACAGGCAGGACAGTGGTGCAGCTTGACGGTTCCATGGATCTGGATTTGTTCCTGACCTTGGGTGCTGTGTGGAGCCTACTCGTTTGCCCAACGGCAGCGTGACTTCCACCCGTTGTTCAGATTTCTCCTCGCAACCCAAAGATGTGACGCTAGCCTGGCGAGGGCATAAAACGGAATTGGACAGCAGAGGAACTGGCCCTTCGCCTCATAATGGCCGTGCCAAACATGATGCCAAGTTAAACCAATCTCCTCTGCCTGTGCGTGATCCGTTTGCAAACTTGTGGATACACACCAAAAGCCAACCATCTCGAACGGAGTGGGCCAATAAATAAAGGTTAGGTTTAACTGGCGGGGATGAAGAGAAGTGTTGAGGAATTTGCTTTCCCTGCCCAAGTTGTGGGAGTATGGAACACTCTTCCTCAAACTCTTTTCACATTTTAAATTGACATTGCTAAACAACATTTAAGGCCAATAGACTGAGAATTGGGAAGAAGCTGTTCAGTTGCCAAAGGCACAAAGAGTCAAATGATTGTTTATTGCTGTTGGACGTGACCATCTTCTCAAAGTTGAGTTTCAGAGATACAGCATGGAAAGAGGCCCTTTGGCCCACCAAGTACATGCCGACCATCGGTCACCCTAGTTCTCATCCACTCCCAACAGACTGGGGGCAATTTGAGTTTGAATTTAGATTATTGTCACGTGTACCGAGGTACAGTGAAAAGCTTGTGTTGCCTGCTAACCAGTCAATGGAAAGACATTGCATGATTACAATCGAGCCATCTACAGTGTACAGATATATGATAAAGGGAATAATGTGAATAATATTTAGTGCAAGATAAAGTCCAAGTTTGATTGAGACCAAAGTGCACGATTTACAGCCATTAACCGACAAATCCGCACGTCTTTGGGATATGGGAGGAAACCGGAGAAAACCAACGCGGTTACAGGGAGAACAAGCAAACTCCACACAGACAGCACCCGAGGTCAGGATCTTGCGCTGAGACGCAGCAGCTCTACCAACTGCGCCTCTCTATTGATTCATGTGTCCACCTGATCTGCAAAAGAGGGAAATAGGAAAAAGAACCAAAATGTTTCCAGTCTTATCCCCAATACAATTTAGCTTGCGCTGAGTGGCACGAAGGAGGAAATGTGTGTTTTGCATGTGATGAAAGAGGGGTTTGAGACCACCACCAATTCAATGCTGGATTACAGTGAAACCTTCTGTATTTCCCCTGCATAGGCACTGTGACCGATGAAGGGTGAAAAGACCTTTAGACGTTAATACAACAATGTGCCCAAGGTGATGGCAGATCTTTGGGCTAAGGCTATCAGTTCGTACCAGATATGCACATGGACAAGAAACCAAAGCTGTAGCTTGCCATTTAGAAGGTGACTTGACACTCAACTGTTGTGAAGTCAAGTGGTCAAGATCAATTCCGGGAGACAGTCCACGCTTCCTGGGCTTTGAACCAGGGGCCGTGTAGCTGCAACCCAAATGTAAAAACACTCCCAATGGTACTTTACAGGCTGAAACAGAAGACCTATAAAAACATAACATCCTACAATGCGAGAACAGATGATTGATTTCAAAGAACTGCTTCTGAACAGGTCAAAACCAAGGCAGAAAGGGGTCGAGATGGAATTACACTCTTTAAAAAGACTCGCGTATTGTAAATTTTACATCAATTTTGAAACGTTCTCTACCCAGACTGGTGTGATTGTGCAACTCGCCACCAAAGGAAGTAGTTAAGGTGAATAGCACAGATGTATTTAAGGAAAAGCAGATAAACTGGAAGGGGAAAAGAATTGAAAGTTAAACTTGTAGCGTTACAGAATGGGCCTTCACGGCCAAGTTAAGACTATGATTTGTTTTAAAACAATTTTCGGACTTGAAGTGTACAGGGTGATGCCTAGATCGTAGTGATTCGGTGTTCTGAGTTAGTGTGGTCTATGATCTCACACTCTTGTGGGCCTGATCCACTTAGGCAATTTTTCAGGCAACTGTCAATTTGCCGGTGGTCGCCTGAAAAGCCGGCAACTGGAACAGCGACTGTCAGAGTGGAAGACACACACACACACACACACACACACACACACACACACACACACACACACACACACACACACACACACACACACACACACACACACACACACACACACACACACACACACACACACACACACACACACACACACACACACACACACACACACACACACACACACACACACACACACACACACACACACACACACACACACAACACACACACACACACACACACACACACACACACCGCAAAGGCGGGGGACAGGGCAAGCGTGGGGGATTGCTGTCTGAAATTCACACGGTGCAAAGTCAAGGGGACACAGACACACACCGCGATGAACAGGAAGGTTGGCGCTGTAATTAAGATGGCTAGCACAGTGTACAGTAAGTCCTTTAATAGAGGGGGGGGGTGGAGGAAGGTGGGGAGGAGGTGGGAGAAGAAGTGAAGACAACTTTTAAAAAGCCAGACAACTTTTAAGAAGCCAGAGATACACGGCTGTGAAGTTCGGCGGACATTTAACATTACCGGTCGGTTATCCTTGGGTCTGAAAACTACTGCTTACGTTTTCTTTCCACAATGGGACAATGAAATTCTCCGGTCAGCACCGGCTACAGCCGACGAGAACCTAAGAGAACGTTCGACCTCCTGGCAACCCACTAGGATCTCTTTGCGACCCACCTACGGCACGAGAAATCTCGCTACTCTCCATGGTGGCTTCATTCTGGTCGTCGCTAATTTTTCAACATTTTGGAAAATTCTCGGCGACCATAATGAGGCCGCGACTAGTTCCCAGAATGCGGGAACTCCTCACGACCATGAAGGCGACTCCCTGGCAACCACCCGCGAACATGTGGCGACCATGCATCGACTGCATAGTCTCCTGCAGTCGCCTAAGTGGGACAGGCCCATTATACTTACTATGATTATGCCTAATGTGTTGTAGGATTGTCACTGAACTGTACGCAAAACAAAGAATTCCACAGTACTTACGTACTACGATTGAATACGTGAGGGTGGCTGTTCAAATGGAGCATGAATATCTCTCATTAATATATTGAGTCTTGTTGGGTGAATCAGCCTGGACCTACTTTGTTACAGTTTAGAGATACAGCGTGGAAACAAGCCCTTCGGCCCACCGAGTCTGCACCAACCACAATCACCTGTACACCATTTCTAGGCTACATAAGCTCATCAGCGCCTCTACTACCTGAGAAGATTACGGAGAGTCGGTTTGTCAAGGAGGACTCTCTCTAACTTCTACAGGTGCACAATAGAGAGCATGCTGACCGGTTGCATCGTGGCTTGGTTCAGCAACTTGAGCGCCCTGGAGAGGAAAAGACTACAAAAAGTAGTAAACACTGCCCAGTCCATCATCGGCTCTGACCTCCCTTCCATCGAGGGGATTTATCGCAGTCGCTGCCTCAAAAAGGCTGGCAGTATCATCAAAGACCCACACCATCCAGGCCACACACTCATCTCCCTGCTACCTTCAGGTAGAAGGTACAGGAGCCTGAAGACTGCAACAACCAGGTTCAGGAATAGCTACTTCCCCACAGCCATCAGGCTATTAAACCTGGCTCGGACAAAACTCTGATTATTAATAACCCATTATCTGTTATTTGCACTTTATCCGTTTATTTATTCATATGTGTATATATTTATATTATGGTATATGGACATTTGTAGTAAATGCCTACTATGTTCTGTGTGCTGAAGCAAGGCAAGAATTTCATTGTCCTATCAGGGACACATGACAATAAACTCACTTGACCTTGATGTCCACTTGAACTTGAACATACCAAGTACAATTGCCAATGAACCGACAAGCCTGCATACCTTTGGAAAGTGGGAGGAAACCGGAGTACCCGGAGAAAACCCACGTGGTAACAAACTGACAGCACCCGTAGCCACTCTGCGCCCCCGTAAATGCTACGGAACAGGATGTAAACTGCTGCCACAACTCTCATTCTACGGTATAAAGAGTGATCGCTGATCTTTCACAAGGCACTGTGACCCTTCCACTTAATGGTTGCTGTTAATAGTACAGAAGAGTCTCATCATGTCAAACAAAACAAAAAGTATTCACTTTCATAACTAACACCAGGATGAAAGCAATTTACAAATGCTTTGCAACCACTTAAAAGACGACTGGTCCATTCCACTCTCTGGGACAGGAATTCCATTACAAATGACAGAGGTTAAACAGGAATGTCGCCACATCTGGATTGGCTCTAATTGCAGGGGCGAAAACAACTGGTAATCTAATTGAATTGCAAAATTCTAATATTGAGGGTTATGCATGGTGATAAATGGTTTTACAGCTGCAATTTGTTTTACGGAAGTACACAACCAACTCTCAGCAACAGATCAATGGGGGGGTGGAGGAGGTGTTAATCCAAAGGCTAAAGTGCTCCCTGTTCATGGGAGACAAACGAGTTTTCCTTTGTAGTGACAGAAGGAACTCTTTCCATTCAGTCCTCCTGATTTCACAGCATGGGGAGAAAGAATGTTCCCAAAAAACTATCAGCGCGGCACGATGGCGCAGCGGTAGAGTTACGGCCTCACAGCGCCTGAGACCCGGGTTTGATCCTGACTACGGGTGCTGTATGTACAGAGTTTGAACATTCTCCCTGTAACCTGCGTAGGTTTCCTCCAGGTGCTCCGGTTTCCTCCCACACTCCACAGACGTACAGATTTGTAGGTTAATTGGCTTGGAATTGTGAATTGTCCATGGTGTGTGTAGAATGGCGGGCCTGTTTCCGTTCTGTATCTATAAACTATACTGAATGCTATGGACTATGAAGGGCAACCAAAAATTTAACCTTCAAACATAGCCAAAAAGTATACATATGTGGGGAGTCACAGTAATTTGAAAAGTTTTCCTTGGAGAATAAAACGGAATATTATTTAAGTTTAACGGAGATGTTGCTTTTAAAAACGCAGAATGTCGTAGCTGCTTGGAATACATTGCCATGGGTGGTGTTGGAGGTAGACATACAGTGGCTTGCAAAAGTATTCATACCCCTTGAACTTTTCCACATTTTGTCGCGTTACAACCACAAACGTAAATGTATTTTATTGGGATTTTATGTGATAGACCAACACAAAGTGGTGCATAATTGTGAAGTGGAAGGAAAATGATACATGGTTTTCAAATTTTTTTACAAATAAAAAACTGAAAAGTGTGGCGTGCAAAAGTATTCAGCCCCCTTTACTCTGATACCCCTAAATAAAATCCAGTGCAACCAATTGCCTTCAGAAGTCACCTAATTAGTAAATAGAGTCCACTTGTGTCTAATCTAATCTCAGTATAAATACAGCTGTTCTGTGAAGGCCTCAGAGGTTTGTTAGAGAACATTAGTGAACAAACAGCATCATGAAGCCCAAGGAACACACCAGACAGGTCAGGGATAAAGTTGTGGAGAAGTTTAAAGCAGGGTTAGGTTATAAAAAAATATCCCAAGCTTTGAACATCTCACGGAGCACTGTTCAATCCATCATCCAAAAATGGAAAGAGTATGGCACAACTACAAACCTACCAAGACATGGCCGTCCACCTAAACTGACAGGCCGGGCAAGGAGAGCATTGATCAGAGAAGCAGCCACGTATGGTAACTCTGGAGGAGCTGCAGAGATCCACAGCTCAGGTGGGAGAATCCGTCCACAGGACAACTATTAGTTGTGCACTCCACAAATCGGGCCTTTATGGAAGAGTGGCAAGAAGAAAGCCATTGTTGAAAAAAAGCCATAAGAAGTCCCGTTTGCAGTTTGCCACAAGCCATGCGGGGGACACAGCAAACATGTGGAGGAAGGTGCTCTGGTCAGATGAGACCAAAATTGAAGTTTTTGGCCTAAATGCAAAACGCTATGTGTGGCGGAAAACTAACACTGCACATCACCCTGAATACACCATCCCCACTGTGAAACATGGTGGTGGCAGCATCATGCTGTGGGGAAGCTTTTCTTCAGCAGGGACAGGGAAGCTGGTCAGAGTTGATGGGAAGATGGATGGAGCCAAATACAGGGCAATCTTGGAAGAAAACCTGTTAGAGTCTGCAAAAGACTTGAGACTGGGGCGGAGGTTCACCTTCCAGCAGGACAACGGCCCTAAACATACAGCCAGAGCTACAATGGAAATGTTTAGATCAAAGCATATTCATGTGTTAGAATGGCCCAGTCAAAGTCCAGACCTAAATCCAATTGAGAATCTCTGGCAAGACTTGAAAATTGCTGTTCACAGACGCTCTCCATCCAATCTGACTGAGCTTGAGCTATTTTGCAAAGAAGAATGGACAAAAATGTCAGTCTCTAGATGTGCAAAACTGGTAGTGACATACCCCAAAAGACTTGCAGCTGTAATTGCAGCGAAAGGTGGTTCTACAAAGTATTGACTGAGGGGGGCTGAATACTTTTGCACGCCACACTTTTCAGTTTTTTATTTGTAAAAAAATTTGAAAACCATGTATCATTTTCCTTCCACTTCACAATTATGCACCACTTTGTGTTGGTCTATCACATAAACTCCCAATAAAATACATTTACGTTTGTGGTTGTAACGTGACAAAATGTGGAAATGTTCAAGGGGTATGAAAACCTTTGCAAGGCACTGTAATAGTGGTGTTTAAAACGGTTTTAGATAGGCAGGGGATGGAGGAATATGGAACATGTGCAGGCAGATAATCTTGGCTTCATGCTTATCTTAGCTTCATGTTCGGTGCAGACATTGTGGGCCGAAGGGCCTGTTTCTGCACTGTACTCTTCTATGTTATATTTCTGAAAACAAGGTACTGGGGTAATTCAGCGGCTCAGGAAGCATCTGTGGTCAGACGGTTTGGATGTTTCTGATAGATATGGGGCGGGGGAGAGAAAGCTGGAAAAGATATAGGGACAGGGCAATGTTTGGCAAGTGATTGGTGGATACAGGTGATGGGGAAGGTGATTGGCAGATGAGTACAGATAGTGACAAAGGCTAGAGGTGAAAAGGAGACAAGGGGGTGTCCGATAAGGATAGAAAAAGAGTGAAATATTAAGCCAGAGGGACCGATACGAGTGGCAGGGTTTGGGGTGGGGGGGGGGGGGGGAGAGCAGTCCTGGTCTGAAAACCCATCTGTCCGTTTCCTGACCCGCTTTTCCTCTTGCACTTTGTTTTATGCTCAATATTCCAGCATCTGCTGATTTTTACATCTCTGTGAGTATTATTTGGACGTCAGTCAGGCAAATAGGTGCAGAGTACATAAATTTAAACTAGTGAGTAGCAAATCTGAAACAAGCCGGTAGAATTACCTCACAGTGATAGATGTTTGCAATAATCTGGGAAGCAGGACCACAGAGGTTAAATAAAAACCTGAAGGATCTTTAAAATTCTCTTCAATGCTAAAGAGTTGAAATCGACCCCCAGCAGCAATCATACTCTCCATTTTCCACTCTTCGTGAAATATTTTATTAATGCTCATTATTAAAGGTGATAGTTTTAGATTCATTTTAGATTTAGTTGAGGCACATCTGACATAATTTTACATAGTTTAAGTTTAGAGATGCAGTGCGCAAAGAGGCCCTTCGGCCCATCGTCCACCGATCACCCGCTAGTTCTATGTCACCCCCCCTTTCTCATCCACTCCCCCACACACGGGCGACAATTTATAGAAGCCAATTAACCTACAAATCTGTACGTGTTTGCAATGTGGGAAGAAACCGAAGCACTCGGAGGAAACCTACGCTGTCACAGAAGGAATGTGCAAACTCCACACATACACACAGAGACACAGACAGCACCCAAAGTCAGGATCAAACCCAGGTGTCTGGTGCTGTCAGGCAGCAAGTCTGGTGCTGTCAGGCAGCAAGTCTACTGCTGGGCCACTGTGCTGCATCTTGAAAATATTGTACATGGCAAAGCATTCATGTTCTGGAGTGGGGGTAGGTATTACGTTAACATTAGCACTTTCAATTGGATAGTTGATATCAAATACTCCTAGAACAGGAGGAATACAGACTGCACTTTGACTTCACTGGCCATAGTCGCACACATGCTACTTCTGTTGAGTGTACGTTGGAGTGCGAAGAAAGATCGGCTTATAATGATTCTCAGACGAGCGCAAGCAGTTCATCACAACACTGACATAGTCAACATGTACTTGCCAGCACATATATTCAGCTGCGCGCAGTTATCTGTCAAAGTATCCCAAGAGAGGCACATAGCTTTACTTTTATCTATGCAAGCAGAAGTCTTCCACATATTGCAATATCCGTTACTTCCATTTTTATTCCAAAATAAAAATATTAAAATCGATAATGGCTATTGAAGTCAAGGTGTCAACAGGTGTGGCTATGTCCAGTAGGGCAGTGTCAAGTCCAATCCACACTGCATGTCCAGTTACTTGATTCATTGGCAATCCCATCAAAAGTGCATCAGGTTTTAGTTGTGGGGGACGACAAGTGTGGATGGAGGTAAGTTGTTCCAATAAGCTGACGAGTCTAGGATGAGGAAAAGACCACCTTAAGGATGGCCCTTCAGTGAAGTTTCAGAACAAAAAGGAAGTAAAAGGGAAAGTGGACTGACACGCAAACTGGAGGAACAGCACCTCATATTTTGGGTGGGCGGCGCGACTCACGTCGCAGCGGCCTCTGCAGTCCGTCTGTCGTTTTTAAAATTTTTTGTCTCGTTTAAATGTAGTTTAAATATATTTATTTTTTTAAAACTGGGTATGTGTGTGGGGGGGGGCGGGGGGGAAACTTTTAAAATATTTCCCCTGCATGGAGAATCTTTCCCCTGCATGGAGAATCTTCTCTGTTGGGTCTCCGTTGTCGTTGGGGCCTAGTTGTGGGCGGCCTCCAACCGGAACGACCTGGGGCTCCAGTCGTGGAGCCTGCGGACTTACCCACCATCGTGGAGCTGGCCGAGTTCGGAGCGGGAGGAGCGGTGGTGGCGCGCTGCTGCGACCCGACCCAGAAGATTCGGAGGCTCCAACCGCAGGTCTGGTGGACGGTAACACCGGGAGCCCGCGGGTCCCTGCTGGGAGACCGCTTTTCGGGGCTTCCGCAACGGCGACGTCTCCCGCCCGAGTTGCGGGGGTGAAAATCGCCCGGCACGGTTTTAACGGCCGTGGGACTTTGCTAGCGCACGACGGGGGCTCCATCACCAAGACCCGGAGCGTGGCCTTGCATCACCCGGCGCGGCTTTAATGGCCGCGGGACACTTACCATCGCCCGCCGGGGGCTTTGACTCTGACATCGGGAGAAGAATGAGGAGTGCAGGGGAGAGATAAGACTTTGCCTTCCATCACAGTGAGGAGGAGATTCACTGTGATGGATGTTTGTGTAAATTGTGTTGTGTCTTGGATCTTTTTCTTGTGTGTACGACTGCAGAAACCAAATTTCGTTTGAACCTCAATGAGGTTCAAATGACAACAAATGACAACATATTACGCATGGGTTCCTTACAACCCAATGGGCTGAACATTAAATTCTCCAATCTTAGCTAACGAACCAACAACCCATCTCTCCTGTTTTTTCCTTCCCCTATCCCATCCACTTTCCTCATCCCTCTGTCCGCTTTCATCCAAATCACTTCCTTTGTTCTCACTATAATGCCTCTGCTCTCGTCACCTCATGGCCATTTGCATCCTTTTCATCTCTGGTCCTTGTCCTCCTATGTGCCAATCACCGCCCTCATCTGTATCTACCTACTATCAGTTGCCCATGTGTGGACACAAAAAGCTGGAGTAACTCAGCCGGACAGGCAGTATCTCTGGAGAGAAGGAGCGTTACGTGTTGAGACCCTTCTTCAGGGAACCTCTCTGCTTGAGGTCATCTGGTCCCAGCCCTGGCTTAGCCTGGTCAATCCTGGCCTGAAGAAGAGTCCTGCCCCAAAATGACACCTAGTGATTTTCTCCAGAGTTGCTGCCTGACCTGCTGAGTTACTCCAGCATTTTATGTCTATCTTTTATTGATGGAGTCAATATTGAGTACAGAGTATTTTCTTTTCATCTTGCCTGTTGATATGGACCTGAGCACAACAACTGCCTCTCACATAAAGATAAAGTACGGTCCTGACGGAGAATAGGAAACTGAGCCAAATTGGCCTCAGGACACTAAAGCTCACAATTGTCAAGGATATGCATTCACAGCTAATAAAAAACAGTACGCTGCTGCAGCTAAGGTTTCAAAAAAAATGTACAAGTCTATCTAGAATAATCAACATCTGTGAAGTAGCTGAATGACCAGTTTTCTGTCTCTGATTAACTGTGGTACTGCATGGAACCGCAGGTTACCATTGAGGTACGAGAGGTATATAAAACTTGAGGTTATTATCAAATATGTACAGCTCACTGTTTTACACTTTCCAAACAAAAAAAAACCCCGTCACCATTTGGATACAGAATAGATCTCCCAATAAAGGGAGAACAAGATATACATTCAACAAGGAAACCAATTATCCTTACAATTAGAGGTAAAATATATGTATCTCTCCTGAGTGCTGGACTATCATGGGCTCAACATTAGGCACGGATGCTGATATAGAGGAGGAATGGGATGACTTCAAGAGTACTTCATTTGGTGAACAAAACAAAGTGGTTTAGATTTAAGGTTTAGGTTCATTATTGTCATGTGTACCGAGGTACAGTGAAAAGCTATGTTCTGCATGCTATCTAAACAGATCAGATATACGGTACGTTTAAGAAGGAACTGCGGATGGTGGAAAAATCGAAGGTAGACAAAAATGCTGGAGCGGGCGAGGCAACATCTATGGAGCGAAGGAATAGGTGGGGTTTCGGGTCAAGACCCTTCTTCTGACTGATGTGGAGGTGGGAGGGGCAGGACGAAGAAAGGAAGAGGCGGAGACAGTGGGCTGTGGGAGAGCTGGGAAGGGAAGGGGAAGGAGGGAGGGAGAAAGCAAGGACTACCTGAAATTGGAGAAGTCAATGTTCATACCGCTGGGGTGTAAACTGCCCAAGCGAAATATGAGATGCTGCCCCTCCAATTTGCAGTGGGACTCACTCTGGCCATGGAGGAGGCCCAGGACAGAAAGGTCGGATATGGAATGGGAAGGGGAGTTGAAGTGCTGAGCCACCGGGAGATCAGGTTGGTTAGTGCATACCGAGCGGAGGTGTTGGGCGAAGCGATCGCCAAGCCTGCGCTTGGTCTCACCGATGTAGAGCAGCTGACACCTAGAGCAGCGGATGCAATAGATGAGGTTGGAGGAGGTGCAGATGAACCTCTGCCTCACCTGGAAAGACTGCTTGGGTCCTTGGATGGAGTCAAGGGGGGAGGTAAAGCGACAAGTGTAGCATTTCTTGCAGTTGCAAGGGAAAATACCAGGGGAGGGGGTGGTTTGGGTGGGAAGGGACAAATTGACCAGGGAGTTACGGAGGGAGCGGTCTCTGCAGAAAGTCGAAAGGGGGGAGATGGGGAGATGGGGAGATGTGGCCAGTGGTGGGATCCTGTTGGAGGTGGCAAAAATATCGGAGGATTATCTGTTGTATGTGACGGCTGGCGGGGTGGAAGGTGAGGACAAGGGGGACTCTGTCCTTGTTACGAGTGGAGGGGAGGTTAGGGTGGGGGACGGGGAGTGAGAGCGGAGCTACGGGATATAGAGGAGACCCTGGTGAGAACCTCATCTATAGTTGAAGAGGAGAACCCCCATTCCCTAAAGAATGAGGACACCTCCGATGCCCTGATGTGGAACACCTCATCCTGGGTGCAGATGCGGCGTAGACGGAGGAATTGGGATAGAGCCCTTACAGGAAACAGGGTGGGAAGAAGTGTAGTCTAGATAGCCATGGGAGTCAGTGAGGTTGTAGTAGATATCGGTCAGTAGTCTGTTACCTGTGATGGAGATAGTGAGGTCCAGGTGAATTTGAGTGCCGGATGGAAGTTAGTGGTGAAATTTATGGTACCATCATGAATACAATCAAGCCAAACTCAACTACAATAGATAGAGTATTGAGGAAGATACAGAGTACGGAATACAGTTCTCAGCATTGTAGAGCATCAGTTCCATCCACAACGTTCAATGTCCACAATGGGGTAGAGGTGAATCGCTCAGCACCCTAGCTTATGGAAGGACCGTTCAGAAGCCTGACAACAGAGGGGAAGAAGCTGTTCCCGAGTCTGGAGGTGTGCGCTTTCAAGCTTCTGTACCATCAGCCGGAAAAGGGAAAAGGGAGAGGGAATGACCAGGGTGGCTGCTTTTCTAAGGCATCAAATGTAGACATAGCAACTCGGCAGGTCAGGCAGCATCCATGGAGGGAATGGATAGGCGATGCTTCAGGTCGGGGGTCTTCTTCAGACTAATTGATCAGAATCAATGTGAAGAAAGGTCCTGACCCGACACATCACCTATCCATCCCCCCTCATGGATGCTGCCTGCCCTGCCGAGTTACATTCTGTTTTGCTCAAGATTTCAGCATCTGCAGTTCATGTGATGTTCATATCATGAAGAATACTTTGGAACCATGAAAAGGATGCAAAAATGCTTTACTAATGCAAGGTAGATAAAAATGCTGGAGAAACTCAGCAGTAGAGGCAGCATCTATGGAGCGAAGAAAAAGGTAACGTTTCGGGTTGAGACCCTTCTTCAGACTGATGTGGGGGAGGGAAGGAGAGAGGAAGATGCGGAGACAGTGGGCTGTGGGAGATGCAAGTTATTTTCCATAACAAGGATACAAAATAGCATTTAATCCCACTGGTTATCAACATTTCCACAAACAGCCAAGTTTGAACAGTCTCTGAAGAAGAAATGTTCTCTTTTTCTGTTAGGGATGGTTATTAAGGGCTGCAGAGGTAAGGCAGGAGTAGAGATAAAGGGAAGCTTTGGTTTAGTTTATCAGCATATCAGGATTGAGAGGCCGGTAGGTCGACTACTTTTGCTTTGCTTCCAGAAATAAATTCCTACTTTTCTCAGAAATGAATCACTGTGGAAGGAAAGCTGTAATTGGCAGAAGTAGCAGCAAGGGAACAATTATATTCTTACTTGTTGCTTTCTTGGCCCACGAACACAATAAGACAATTATATGTACAATAATCAATAATATAATAAATTATTGAGAGAATAGATCAGGTCTTTTGTCAAGAACCGAGAGCCAGAGGACATAGGTTTCAGGTGAGGAAGGGGGGGGAAGAGATTTAATAGGAACATGAGGGGTGATTTTTTTATTTTTAAAAAGGGTGGTGGGAGCATGGAACAAGTTGCCAGAGGAAGTAGTTGAGACGGGGACTATCGCAAAGTTGAAGAAAACATTTAGACAGGTACATGGATAGGTTAGGTTTAGAGCAGGGGTCGGCAACCTACGGCCCCAGGGCCGAATGTGGCCCGTGACCCGAAATCATCCGGCCCGCAGGCGTATTTTTTTTCCCGTACTCATCCGGCCCGCAGACTTCCTTCATCTCCGGTACCTCCCAGGCCCGAGGCGCTCAGGTGCGGTGATGCAAGGACGCAAGGAGGCCTTCACAGGCTACCGCTGAGCGCCGAGCTCTGGATGTACCGCATCCTGCGCAAAGTCGCCGGTACGGCCGCGCACCTTCTGTGCCTGGGCTTCACTGTGGGGATCGGGGTTGTCAATAGGCCGGGGACGAGTGAGTGAGTGTATTTGAGCCACCGCCTTCAGGCCAGAGCCAAGGCAATGGTCCGTAGGGTACGCCATGTTGGTGACCGCCCGTAACTAGGGACGCCATGTTGGTGAGCGCCCGTAACTATGGGACGCCATGTTGGTGAGCGCCCGTAACTAGGGACGCCATGTTGGTGAACACCCGTAACTACGGACGCCATGTTGGTGAGCACCCGTAACTAGGGAAGCCATGTTGGTGAGCGCCCGTAACTAGGGACACCATGTTGGTGAACACCCGTAACTAGGGACGCCATGTTGGTGAGCACCCGTAACTAGGGATGCCATGTTGGTAAGCTCCCGTAGCTAGGGACACCATGTTGGTGAGTGCCCGTAACTAGGGACACCATGTTGGTGAGCGCCCGTAACTAGGTATGCCATGTTGGTGAGCGCCCGTAACTAGGGGCCAGTGCTCCAGGTGGTGTCCTCGAAGGGGCGGGATCCATGTGAACACGTGATTTGATGCCTGCCATCCGGGGCGGGATCCGTGTGTACACGTGATAGATGCGGCCCGACATCCGCTCACAGACATGCGTCCCGGCCCCTATGCAGAACAAGGTTGCGCACCCCTGGTTTAGAGGGATATGGCCAAACACAAACACAAGCAGGTGGGACTAGTGCAGATGGGACATGTTGGTTGGTGTGGGCAATTTGGGCAGAAGGGGCTGTTTCCACACTGCACGACTCTAATAATCAGTAAACTAGCTAGCCTGATCATAACAGCGCTAAATCAATGTATGCGGTGAACCCAAGATAGAGTCTATAATAGATCATAGTTTATGATGCAGGGGTGTGTTTAGTGTAGTACAGTGTTCAAGTGCCTGATAGCTGTTGGGAAGAGGCTGTTCTTGAACCTGGAGATCTTGAACCTGAACCACACAATCCGATCCACACAATGATGAAAATGCAGCGACCAAATATTTGTGGACTGATGCACAGTTTGAAGCTTATCAAAAATGCTGTTAATTGAGAACACTTCCAGTGCTCCCCCCTCCCCCATTACATGCAAACATTTCACCACCCACAGAGCACTAACTTATACGTTTCACTTACTCCTCCTGCCTTCTCCCCATCACACCTACCTGTGCGATATTTTTGTTTAGTAGATAAACTCCATATTCAAACTGAAACTTCTCACCACCTCTTGGATACAGGGGGAACCTGTGAAAGCAAACACAAGAGAACCTAGATTTTACAGGCATCGGGGGGACCAGAACTGTAAGTGGTTTCAGAATACTCCACAGTGGCATCAAACACAGTAAAGCTTGGCAGGTCCTTCCAGGTGAGGCAGAGGTTCACCTGCACCTCCTCCAACCTCATCTATTGCATCCGCTGCTCTAGGTGTCAGCTGCTCTACATCATGGGCTTGGCGATCGCTTCGCCCAACACCTCCGCTCAGTTCGCAATAACCAACCTGATCTCCCGGTGGCTCAGCACTTCAACTCCCCCTCCCATTCAGAATCCGACCTTTCTGTCCTGGGCCTCCTCCATGACCAGAGAGAGGCCCACCGTAAATTGGAGGAGCAGCACCTCATATTTTGCTTGGGTAGTTTACAACCCAGCGGTATGAACATGGACTTCTCCAATTTCAGGTACTCCCTGTTTTCTCCCTCCTTCCCCTCCCCTTCCCAGCTCTCCCAAAGCCCACTATCTCCACATCTTCCTTTCTTCTTCCCTCCCTTCCCCCCCCCACCCCCACATCAGTCTGAAGAAGGGTCTCGACCCGAAACGTCGCCTATTTCCTTCGCTCCATGGATGTTGCCTCACCCTCTGAGTTTCTCCAGCATTTTTGGAAAGCATTGCAAAATAATTTTTTCATGGCATTTTTCTTTCTCTAATTTAGTTTAGTTAATTGTCACGTGTACCGAGGTACAGTGAAAAGCTTTTGTTGCGTGCTATCCAGTCAGCGGAAAGACAATACATGATTACGATAGACTCATTTACAGCGGAATAAATGTTGCTGCAGGAATAGAGATTTAAAAGAGTGGAGCGATTGTAATGAGTTTGTTGATCTGCTTCTGTGCCTAGCGTGCTCATCATTGCCTGGGTTGGACATTCATCAGGGAGGGAGATATGTGTGTATAATGTTCACTGTTTTACACTTTCTAAAGGAAAGAAAAGATTGTAGTTTGGATGTAGAAAGTAACTCTCAAAGGGAGACCAAGAGATGCATTCTACGATGAAACAAATTACCCTTCCAATGTTTTGTAGAATATGCTTATTTCTGGTACTCAGTGTCAGTAACTCTCAGTGGAGTATGCATGCACTTAAGAAATGTAGCTGTATTGCCCTGTGTGCTTTATCGGATGGATTATTTCCTGTCTACACCTGCGTGGATAAAAGGTCACCACTAGTGCGATACTATCACGAATCAGTGGTACACGAATAAAATATTTTGTTTGACTGCATTTGAAGTACTGCCTGCAGTTCTGGTTGCCCCATTCCTCCCCCAGAGAGGATGCGAGGCTTTGGAGGAGAGGTTTACCAGAATGCTGCCTAGATTAGAACGTATTAGCTACAAGTGAAGATTAGACAGACTTGGATTGTTTTCTATGGAACAATGGTGGTTGAGGGAAGATCTGAGAGAAGTGTATAACATTATGAGACACACAGGTAGGATAGACAGTCAGAACATTTTTCCCCAGGGTGGAAATGTGAAAGAAGGCATAGCTTTGTCAGAAAAGCTTTTTCACTGTACCGCGGTACACATAAAAATAAACAAAGCTAACTAAAGGGGGAGAGCTTAAAGGAGATGTTGTGGGTACCTGGAACATGCTGCTAAGGGAGGAGATACGATAGTGGTATTAAAGAGGCTTTTAGACAGGCACATGGATATGCAAGGCATGAAAGATCTGGATCATATGCGGATGATGAGATTAATTTATCTTGGCATCAGGTTCGGCGCAGACACTGTGTGCCTATCCAAATGCTGGCAGACCCTCTCCTTACCAATCCCCTCCCGCAAATTTGGCACCTATGACGTGAGGCTCACCAGCCTGCAGTTCCCTGGCCTGTCCTTAAACAAAACTCTTACAAGACTCTGAAGTCGCTTAAATGAACACTTAAATCTAAGAGGTGCTCCGGTTACACTTTCAGACCAACCAAGTTCTCTTCCTCCCCCCCCCCCCCCCGAACAATTAAAGCTCCCCGCTGGACCATGGTGAAAATGGGGCCATTGAAAGGGTTCCCGAGAAAGAATGCTTTGTTATGCCGCTTCAGCACAAAGTTGTGACATAATTGAAATGCCAGAAAACAGTTTAAGGATAATGACCAGACACACACACAAACGGAAAACGGAAGGACACGCACACACACACACACAAAGGGACGGACTCGCGCACATGGGCGCACATACACAGTGGAATGGCAAGTAAAAAATTACTGCGATAAAATTAGAACAAACTGAAAGCAAACCAGTGGACTCTTCTGGTTCATTTCTTTCACATGCTGGCATATCACAGGTTTATAGAGAAATAGATCAGGTAGTCTGAAGAAGGGTCTCCCCCGAAA
Source organism: Leucoraja erinaceus (assembly GCF_028641065.1). Taxonomy (NCBI): domain Eukaryota; kingdom Metazoa; phylum Chordata; class Chondrichthyes; order Rajiformes; family Rajidae; genus Leucoraja; species Leucoraja erinaceus. Next base: position 87,053,966 of record NC_073382.1, read on the forward strand.
CATCATCCATTCCTTCTCTCCAGAGATGCTGCCTGTCCTGCTGAGTCACTCCAGTTATTTGTGTCTATCTGAGGTAGAAGTGGAGTCTCGCTCAGAGTTGGGGAGTCGAGAACCAGAGGACATAGGTTCAGACAACGAAATGCAACGAAATGCATGAAGGGAGAAAGATTGAATAGGAATCCGAGTGGTAACTTTTTCACAGAAAGGGTGGTGGGTGTATGGAACGAACTGCCGGACGAGATAGTTGAAGTAGGGACTATCACAACGTTTAAGAAACAGTTAGGCAGGTACATGGATGGAACAGGTTTAGAGGGACATGGGCCAAGCACAGGCAGGTGGGACTAATTGGCCAGTGTGGGTAAGTAGGGCAGAAGGGCCTCTTTCCATGCTGAGTGACTCGATGATTGGGCTCCTCGTTCAAAGGTTTGTCAGACTTCTGAAAGTTGTTCAAAAACACCCTAGCAGCTGGATTGGATATTACAATCCATATTCAGTACATAACTGCAGCACATTTCAATCCCCTAACCAGTCGCACCCAACCTCTCTGGCCTCACAGCCTTCCCCGCTGCCACGGTAAGTCCAAATGAACTGTAAGATCAACACTGCATCTTCTGCTTGTTCATTTTCCCCATCCCGCACCCCCTTGCCACCAAGACTCATCACCCTTCCCCACCTGTTCCATCTACCATCTCCCACACACTCACCTACCTGGGTCTCTTCCTTGTTTCAACTTTCCGGTTCCCTTTGTCCCTCACCCCCCTCATCGAATTCTAGTCCAGCTCTGCTCTCTACCTCCCCACCGTACCATTTGCCGAATTCAACCCCCTCTCCCTCAATCTCAACATTTACATTGCCGCTTACACACCCTGCCAGTTCCATCTGCCTAATACTATTATGTAGGAAGTCAAGTCAAGTCAAGAGAGTTCATTGTCATGTGTCCCAGATAGGACAATGAAATTCTTGCTTGCTGCAGCACAACACAATATAGTAGGCATAAATACAGAACAGATCAGTGTGGCCATATACCATAGAATATATATGTACACACAGAAATAAACAGATGAAGTGTAATAGGCTGTTATAGTTCAGAGTGTTCAAGAAGGAACTGCAGGTGCTGGTTATACACTGAAGATCGGCACCAAACCCTCCAGCAACTCAGCGGGCCAGGCAGCAACTCTGCAGAGAAGGAATGGATGACGTTTCAGGTTGAGACCCTTCTTCAGACTAGTTCTATACCTCTCTCCCCAACTCTCTCCTCCTCCACCCTCCCTCCTGTCCCCACCCCAAAATCTGTTTTGCATCCTCAGTCTCAACATTGCCATGCACCCTCCACCAACCTGGCCCCTAAACTGGTTCCACCCGTCACGTACCAGCTCGTGCCTCACCCTTCCCTCTCGGTTGCTTCTCCTGGCAATCTACTCTCAGCACTGTCAACCATCACTCAAGGTCTCAACCTGAAATGGCCAACCCTTTGCATCCACAGATGCTGGCCAACCCATTTAATGGAGTGAAGTTGAAGGAAACGATGGAGGAACCTTGAGTGCAAACAATCTACTACGTTCGTCTGATCAGTCCTCTCTTGACACCTAAATGCTTTCAAGATTCAAGAGAGTTTATTGTCATGTGTCCCAGATAGGACAATGAAATTCTTGCTTTGCTGCAGCACAATAAAGGCATGAATACAGAACAGATCAGTGTATCCATATACCATTATACAAATATATACAGGTACATATATGAATAAATAAAACAGATAAAGTGCAAATAAACAGATAATGGGCTATTCATGTTCAGAATTTTGTTTGAGTTGAGTTCAATAGCCTGATGGCTGTGGGGTAGTGGCTATTCCTTAACCTGGACGTTGCAGTCTTCAGGCTCCTGTACCTTCCACCTGAAGGTAGCGAGGAGATGAGCATGTGGCCAGGATGGTGTAGGTCTTTGATGATGCTGCCAGCCTTTAAGAGGCAGCAACTGCGATAGATCCCCTCGATGGTAGGGAGGTCAGAGCCGATGATGGACTGGGCAGTGTTTACAACCTTTTGTAGTCCCACAGTCACACAGGCCACATTCTACATGAACAATTCTCGCTTAAATATGAACTCCATCTAAATTGTTGGCCAAAGCAGCCAGAAAACATGGCTGGCAATCCCCCCAAATGTTCCTCGTCCTGTATTCCAACAGAAGTTGCAAAAGCAATGGAAAATTCAGAGCACAATGAATACCATTTAAAGATCTCACTAACCAGGCAGCTACTTTCACTATATCTGACCAAATGCAATAGCCATACAATGGGGAGTTAAAATTCTAACAGATCATTTTTTGGATATGCTGTCCAAAAATAAATAGAGGATATGAATTTTTTGTACTCAGCAGGAAGTTAAAAAATACATGCCTTTCACATTGAAGACGTCCAAATGCAACAAAAGTGGGAATTAGGCAATTTCTACAGAGTTATTTAATCATTCTGTCCATGTCACCTAAAATTCTTAAATTGGTGAGTCGATGGTGGAGAGAGTTAGCAGCTTCAAATTCCTGGGCATTAACATCTCAAGATGACCTTTCGTGGACCCAGCATGGAGATGGAATCACCAGCACTTCTACATTTTTAGATGTTTAAAGAGAGTCTTAGAATACTCTAACAAAGCCTCCACAGATGTTTTGTAGAAAGTATCCGGTTTCATTGCATTGTGGCCTGATACAGCAATTCCAGCGTTCAGGAACACAAGTGGCTGCAGAGAGGGGTGGGCTAAGCTCGGTCCATCACGGACACAGCCCTCCCACCATCAAAAGCATCTACACCAGGTGCTGCCTCAAGAATGCGGCATCAATCATCTTTTCTCGCTGCTGCTGCAGGAGGTACAGAAGCCTGAGGTCCCACACCTCAAGGTTCAGGAACAGTTACTTTCCTGCAACCATCAAGTCTTGAACCGACCTGCACATCTCTGATCCTACCTCAACAACGACACACGACGGTCCACTTCTTGCACTACAATGGACTTGTTTTCTAGTTATATTTTTGCACTAAAGTCTCTTTTTTTTTTGCACAGTCTTGTACAGGGCCTTGGTGAGACCACACCTGGGGTATTGTGTGCAGTTTTGGTCCCCTAATATGAGGAAGGACATTCTTGCTATTGAGGGAGTGCAGCGTAGGATTACAAGGTTAATTCCCGGGATGGCGGGACTGTCGTATGCTGAGAGAATGGAGCGGATGGGCATGTATACTCTGGAGTTTAGAAGAATGATAGGGAATCTTATTGAAACATATAAGATTATTAACGGTTTGGAAATGCTAGAGGCAGGAAACATGTTCCCGAGGTTGGGGGAGTCCAGAACTAGGGGCCACAGTTTAGGAATAAGGGGTAAGCCATTTAGAACGGAGACGAGGAAACCCTTTTTTTCACAGAGAGTTGTGAGTCTGTGGAATGGAGGGCAGTGGAGGCCGGTTCTCTGGATACTTTCAAGAGAGAGCTAGATCGGGCTCTTGAAGATATCGGAGTCGGGGGATATGGGGAAAAGGCAGGAACAGGGTACTGAACATGTCCCACCTGCCTGCCTTTGGCCCATATATCCCACTAAACCTATCCTGTTCGATACCTGTTTTAATGTATCTTAAACGTTGCGATAGTAACTATCTCAGTTATCCCTCAGGTTCCCGTTAAATCTTTCCCCCTTCACCTTAAACCTATGTCCTATGTTCTCGATTCCCCTACTCTAGCCAAGACTGTGTGATTACCCGATCTTTTCATCTCATCATTTTGTACACCGATCCCGAGGAATCAGTTTCCCAAGGGAAGTATTACAGAATCCATTGGAGAAGTGTGGCAATTAAATAAACACATAGGTGGTAACTGATATCCCTCTTAATGAATAAACAGCATGTCTAACTACCCTACCAACTACTAGACACCAGTCCTGAGCTACTATCTACCTTCATTGAAGATCCTCGGACTATCTTTGATTGGGCTTTACCTTGCACTAAACGTTATTCACATTATTCCCTATATCGTGTATCTGTACACTGTGGATTGCTCGATTGTAATCATGTATTGTCTTTCTGCTGACTCGTTAGCATGCAACAAAAGCTTGTCACTGTACAGAATTGCTTTTCTTTTTTTTCCCCATTCACAGAAAGATTTGATATTTGATAAAGTTGATCACGTCAGCTTTTGTGTCAGGGTGCCACGGGGCTAGACTGGGGAAAGGAATGAGACGGTGGCAAGGTGGGAAGATATCTTTCTCTGAGCAAGTTTGCAACGTAGAAGGAATTGGCTCCGTTTAAAGAGCTTGTTCCCACCTCAGTGCTGCAACTCAGTGTGTGGTGAAAACCACTCGGCCTTCCATCATCCCGATAAAACCAAATTCCGTGTCGGCTCCCTTAACAAAAGGAATTCACTAATAATTCTGTTTTTCATTCCTCACCACAATAAAATAAACTTTCCCATGTCGAACAACTTGAAGCTTGGCCTTTAAGGGAGAGAGAGTGTTTGCTTTAGGATGGCCCCAATGTTAAAGGGGCATTGTGTACAAAGTCTGGCCTTGGTTTGAACTTGGCTAATTCATCACCTGGCATGTTTAATTGTTAGCATGCACTGTAGTTTTAAGCTGTAAGGAGGGATTTGCTGTAACGATGAATGTTTTTTAGCACAAAATAATATAAAATTGAGGAATACAGTTTCACGACCTGTTTAGTAGCAGGAAACCGATATTGGACCCATTGAGCCTACCACTTAAGAAAACAAAATATCTCCTTGAGAGGATTTTTAGATCTTCCCATTTTTGATGCATTAAGGTTTGCCACAAAGGATTTGTTTTGAGTCTCTAAATAAACAGTGCCAAAGGAGACTGCTGGGGCTCACAATAGTGGCACAGATCAATGGCTGAAAACATTGGGCAGGACAGGCAGAGCAGTCCAAACTTGCTGACGGGAGTGGGCTGATTCTTCCAACGTGCTCTCCAAGCCGAGACAGTCCTGCAGCTGATCAGCAAGGATCTGCAAGCACACGGCCTTCCCGTCAAACACACTTATCCATGAGCAAAAGACAAAGTGCTGGAGGAGCTCGGTAGGTCAGGCGGCATCAGTGGAGGGAAGTGGACAGTCCCCATTTTGTGTCAAGACCCTGCAAACAGTGAAAGGCATTATCTCCACTTCGGCACCATTGATGGAGTACACGTCAATAACTAGCCCCTTCATGTGGCCGACATTGGAGGAGTTACTAGCCTAGTTATAGAGTTGAACCAGGCTCTTGTCTGTCCAAATATCTAAACTGCCTATCCAAATGTCTCTTAAATAATACCAATGTATCTGCCTCCACTGCCACCTCTGGCAGCGCGTTCCAGACACCCACCACCCTATGTAAAAGGTTTGCCCCACACAACTCCTTTAAATTTTGCTCATCTCACCTTACCGCTACTCCATCTAGCTGTTGATATTTCCATCCTGGGACAAAGTTTCTGACTATCTACCCGATATATTTCTCTCACAACTTCATATACTTCGACCAGGTCTCCCCTCAACCTCTGGAGTTCCCGAGAAAACAATCCAACTCTGTCAAACTTCTTGTAGAAAATACCCTCTACTCTAATTCAGCCTCTAATTTCTGCTAAACCACCTATCAACGCTCTCCAAAGCCTCCACATTCTTCCTGTAATGGGGTGACAAGAACTGCATGCAATACTCCAAACGCAGACTGACCAAAGTCCTATAAAATTGCATCATGACTTCCTGAAGCTAACACTTTCTGGGTTGACCAATGAAGGCAAGCATGCTATGCCTTCTTTACCACTCCGTCTACTTGTGTCGTCACTCTCAGAGAGCTATGGAATTACAACCCAAATTAAACTCGCAATCCAGAACATTTCATAGCATTAACTGGTTCGAGGACGCATAACCTCATTTTGCTCGGATCATTCACTGGAATGGGGCCTACTTTCATACAATCAAGATATGGATGTATGATGGGAAGTCTAACTACTAATTTATTTTTCCTTATTTATACATTTGCATTTTAGAATCACGATACTCCAAAACTATTCCATACCTTTCCCAACCTCTCTACGGTCAACGGTTCAAAACCTTTTCATAAAAAACCTATTTTTTGTTTTTTAAAGTTTTAGAGATACAGCGCGGAAACAGGGCCCACGGCCCAATGCGTCAGCACCAACCAGCGATCCCCGCATATTAACACTACCCTATTCAAACAAGGAACAATTTACATTTAATGTTAAATGTAAATGTTTAATGTTAAAATTGTACAAGGCATTGGTGAGACCAAATCTGGAGTATGGTGTACAATTTTGGTCGCCCAATTATAGGAAGGATGTCAACAAAATAGAGAGAGTACAGAGGAGATTTACTAGAATGTTGCCTGGGTTTCAACAACTAAGTTACAGAGATAGGTTGAATAAGTTAGGTCTTTATTCTCTGGAGCGCAGAAGGTTAAGGGGGGACTTGATAGAGGTCTTTAAAATGATGAGAGGGATAGACAGAGTTGATGTGGACAAGCTTTTCCCTTTGAGAATAGGGAAGATTCAAACAAGAGGACATGACTTCAGAATTAAGGGACAGAAGTTTAGGGGTAATATGAGGGGGAACTTCTTTACTCAGAGAGTGGTAGCGGTGTGGAATGAGCTTCCAGTGAAGTGGTGGAGGCAGGTTCATTGGTATCATTTAAAAATAAATTGGATAGGCATATGGATGAGAAGGGAATGGAGGGTCATGGTATGAGTGCAGGCAGGTGGGACTAAGGGGAAAAAAAGTTGTTCGGCACGGACTTGTAGGGCTGAGATGGCCTGTTTCCGTGCTGTAATTGTTATATGGTTATATGGTTACATTTATACTGAACCAATTAACCTACCAACCTGTACATCTTTGGAGTGCGAGAAGAAACCAAAGATTTCGGAGAAAACCCACGCGGTCATGGGAAGAATGTACAAACTCCGTACAGACAGCAATCTGTAGTCGGGATCGAACCCGCGTCTCTGGTGCTGAAAGCTCTGTAAGGCAGCAATTCTACCGCTGCGCCATCATGCCACCGAATACTCACACTAATCACTGATGCTCATTGTTCATTGCAACCATGTTCCATCGTACCACAATCCCTTTCCATTATGAAGCAATCAAATTATGAAAGAATCCCTGATTTAGAAATCTCAATCAATCCTTCTCTCTTCATTCCTTCAAACTACTCGCTGGAATGTTCTGGTATTGCCATTCTAAATCCTCATCACCGGTGAGATGGCCTCTCATCACCGTGATGGCAAGGGTAATTGGTAGCAGCGAATAGTTGAAGGGCCCCAACCCAAAATGTTGTCTGTCCATTCCCTCCACAGTGCTGCCTGCCCTGCTGAATTATTCCCACTCTGCGTTTTGTTCAGGATTCAGCACCTGCAACTCCTTGCGCCAACAAATGTTATCATCTGCGTGTATTTGAAAGCTTCTTCTATGTCTTACTAAATGATCCTCAGTCCATTTCATCAAAGGTACACAAAAATGCTGGGGAAACTCAGCAGGTGCAGCAGCATCTATGGAGCAAAGGAAATAGGCAACGATTCGGGCTGAAACCCTTCTTCATCAATCTGCCTTCTAACTGGCCTGACGATGGAGTCTCTGAGATTAGAAAGCTAGTACTTGCTACGATGAACAGAGAAGAGTAAAACACAGGAGCAGTCCCTTAGTCCCACAATGCCAAGTTAAAGCCATCTCATCGGCCTGCACATAATCCCCAGCTCTATTTCTTGCATATCCACGTCTATCCAAAAAGCCTGTAAAATGCTACCATCATCTCTGCCTCCACCACCACCTCTGCTGGCTCATTCCAAGCACACACCACTCTGCATTTAAAAAAACACATCTTTAGTTTCGTTTCGAGATACAGCGTTTAGAGATCACCGACCGAGTCCAGGCTAACCAACAATCACCCATACATTAGTTCTTTCCTACACACTAGAGACAATTCACAGAGGCCAATTAACCAACAAACCCCGCACGTCTTTGAGGTGTGGGAGGAAACTGGAGCACGAGGAGGAAACCCACGCGGCCACAGGGAGAACGTACAAACTCCACACAGACAGCACCTATGGTCAGGATTGAACCCGGCTGGGTCTCTGATGCCATAAGGCATCAACTCTACCGCCGCGATGGCCTGATGTGCTACTGTGCTGTTTGACCCTTTGCTTAAAGCAGAATCCAATTCCGTAAACTCCATCTTTAATAAATCAATGTAGCTCTGACCTACAATACACTCTGACCCGTGATTGCAATACATGATTCGACAGGTCAGCTGACAGCAGAGGATTCTTCCATGAGGATTAGCTGAAATCAAGACATTAGGTATGTGTATGTGTTGGTAGCTCACTGGCACTGCACCATTATACCATGCAAGATCCTCCAGGCTGCAATAAAAGTGTCTTGAAGACTATAAACACCAGCATGTTACAACTTGGGAGTTTCTTTACTACACTTTCCTCCTTTAAATTAAAAAAGAAATGGATAGAACCTTATGGCCGTTAATAGGAAACAAATGTTCCTTTGGGGCAACAGTGTTTACAAAAATTATGGTTTGATATTTTATGGATCCTTAGTCACATCACCCTGCTCCTCCACTCTATTGCTGCTGTGCCTGTTATTTATTATCAGAAAATAACAATGAATCATTGTCATTTTTACATTTTTTCAGATACAGATGAAATGAACTTCAAATGTAGAACAGCTTTTGTGGTGCGTTGCTCTTATTGAATGGAATTGAAAAGATGCAGGAAGAACACAGACCCTTCGGCCCACCAAGTCCACTCCAACTCGACCCACTAGTTCTATGTTATCCCACTTTTATGATCACACGTGATAAGCAGAATTAGGCCATTCAGCCAATCAAGTCTTCTCCGCCATTCAATCATGGCTGATCTATCTCTCCCTCCCAATCCCAATCTGCTGCCTTCTCCCATAACCCGACGCCCATACTAATCAAGAATCTATCTACCGTATTTCCCGGCAATGAAGACGCACTCCCAGTAGCTACCCCCAACCACCACCTCCACCGGTTGCACCTGTGCCGAAGGACACCGTGGCTGGCGGGCGGGATGGCAGAAGGCGCTGAGGTGGTAGCCGGTTCTGCTGTCTGATCCAGGCAGCCGCTCGCAGCCACCCCGAGCTACAGAGTGAGTTGCTGGCATGATTCCCGACCCCCTCCTTCCCCAACGCTCCTGCCCTCCCCGCAACTTTACGCCTGGCAGTCCAGCCAAGTTTGCTACTTTGTGCTGACCCGGGCCAGAGTCCCCACACGCTGTGAAAGGACTCCCCCCCCCCCCCCCCCCCCCCCCCCCCCCCCCAGCAGCGCTGCCTTTTAAATCAGCTGCCAGCAATGAGGGATAGACTTGACTATCCTTCAGTACAGCAACATCGTTCTTGATGTTGCTGTACTGAGGGAGAGCCAAGTCTACCTTTCTTGGCTAACAATCTAACCTTCTGCCTCCAAGATACAGGTACATTTACGGGCCTTATTTTAGTGTAAAAAATAGCGTCTTCATTGCTGGGAAATACGGTACCTCTCCCTTGAAAATATCCATTGACTTGGCCTCCACAGCACCTGTAGCAAAGCCTTCCACAGATTCCTTTGACCAAAGAAATTCCTTCTCATCGTCCTAAAAGAACGTCTTTTAATTCTGAGGCTATCTCCCACTGGTGGATCTACTGACTACACAGCAGGGGCAGATTTACAGATGGCCAATGAACCAAAAAGCCCACACATCTTTGAAATGTGGAAGGAAACCGGAGCACCCGGAGGCCTTCATAACGAGAGGAGTTTAGTATAGGAGCAAAGAGATCCTTCAGCAGTTATACAGCACCCTAGTGAGACCACACCTGGAGTATTGTGTGCAGTTTTGGTCTCCTAATTTGAGGAAGGACATTCTTGCTATTGACGGAGTGCAGCGTCACGAGATTACTCCCCGGGATGGCGGGGCTGTCATATGATAAAAGAACGGAGTGGCTGGGCTTGTATTCACTGGAATTTAGAAGGATGAGAGGGAATCTTATAGAAACATAAAAAGTTAGTAAGGGATTGGACACGCTAGATGCAGGAAACATGTTCCCGATGTGTTTAAGAAGGAACTGCAGATGCTGGAAAATCGAAGGTACACAAAAATGCTGGAGAAACTCAGCGGGTGCAGCAGCATCTATGGAGCAAAAGAATTAGGCAACGTTTCGGGCCGAAACCCTTCCGATGTTCGGGGAGTCCAGAACCAGGGGTCACCTGTTTAAGAATAAGGGGTAGGCCATTTAGAACTGAGATGAGGAAAAACTTTTTCTTACAGAGAGTTGTGAATTTGTGGAATTCGCTGCTTCAGAGGGCAGTGGAGGCCAATTCACTGGGTGCATTCAAAAGAGAGTTAAGGGCCTGTCCCACTTTCCCAAGTTACTCATGAATTCTCTCGAGTTTTCCCCTTGATTAAAACTCGGAGAATTACAGCGTAGGTACTCAGGACTATTTTTTTACTCGTCGACATTTTTCAACATGCTGAAAAAACATCCCGACTTGCCTGATGCCCCGAGTACCTACGGCTGGCATTACGAGCCGCTACGAAACATCTACGGACGCCTACAGACTCCTACGGACATTCTCCGAGTTTGAATCAAGGGGAAAACTCGGGAAACTTTGTGAGTAACTCGGGAAAGTGGGATAGGGGCCTAAGATACTCTTAGGGCTAGCGGAATGAAGGGGTTTGGGGAGAAGGCAGGAACAGGGTACTGATTGTGGATGATCAGCCATGATCACGTTCCATGGCGATGCTGGCTTGAAGGGCCAGCACCTATTGTCTATGCACTACGTGGTCGTGGGGGAAAAACTGCAAACTTCACGCAGACAGCAACCAAGGTCAGTCATGAACTCGGATCTCCATTGCTGCATGGCAGCAGCTCCACCTGCTGCGGTCCTGTGCAGTCTCTACCATCTCCTCTTCATTTGAAGCAGATTTTTAATATTTCGTGAGGTAAATCAAAATGGCAACAATTCAACGAAAGGAACAAACCTTCTCAACATCTGGCCGTGCTTAGACTTTAAAAAGCAGTGCATATTGGCACTGAGGGTAAAAAAAATCATTCCATTACCCAACACCAGCCATCCATCAACATGACAAATAGAAAGAAACAAGCAGCAAAAAAATAAGTAGTTGTTGCTTACATCGGAGAAATGATTTGGAAAAGTTTCATGGAGAAAACCAACTGGTTTATGATGCCCTTCAGTGAAGAAAACATTGCTCCAGCATCTGCAGTTTATTGTGTCTCCTTGTGCCTTTTTACTCAGTCTGGTCTATACACAATCCAGCTCATATGTTAAACCTCCCTCTCTCCTAACTTCCCACTGAAATAGCCCAGCATCTCAAGTTATACTGCTTAGGAATAAGCAATAAATATCGAATTTAGTAGTGCCAGCCACATTTAAAGAATGAACAATTTAGAAGAACAACAAAAAATGGAGGTCACTTCTTGCACTGTTTAATGAGATCAACCCTTTAGTTTGAAGAAGTGTCTTGACAGGCAGCTCTCCAGAGATGCTGCCTGTCCCGCTGAATTACTCCAGCATTTTGTGTCTGTAATACTTTAGTTTAGTTTATTGTCAGCTGTCCCAAGGTTTATAATGTTTAACGAGGGTAGACAAAAATGCTGGAGAAACTCAGCGGGTGAGGCAGCATCTATGGAGCGAAGGAATAGGCAACTTTTCTGGTTGAAAACCTTCTTCAGTCTGAAGAAGGGTCTCGGCCTGAAACATCACCTATTCCTTCGCTCCATAGATGCTGCCTCACTCGCTAAGTTTCTCCAGCATTTTTGTCTACCTACGATTTTGCCAGCATCTGCAGTTCTTTCTTAAACATGTTGTTTGAAGATGTTGTTTCATTGTTTGTGTCACTTCGTTATCACCTCTTCAGCTGCCAACATTGGACCATTGTGGGCTCCACCCTTCCTGAGTCATTTGGTGAGAGCTCTGATTTGTTCTGTACCTTTTCATACCTATAGCTTTCCTCTTCTCTCTCAGTTTGCGTAAGGGTCTCGACCCAAAATGTCACCTATTTCTTTTCTCCAAAGATGCTGCTGACCCGTTGAGTTACTCCAGCATTTTGTGTCTGCACTCAATACCCTTATCGATCAAGGCAAAAGTCTTCTTCATCTCCCTGTAACACCATAACACCAATTTCAGGATATTAAGAACATTTATTTCATGCTCCTCCCTGTTCCACACCACTCCCAATGACTCTACCATTCTCTGTGAAAGTCCTACTCTGGTTTAATTTCCAAAATGCAACTCTTATCTGAATTAAACTCCATTACACAGAATGGGAAGAGGAGTCCCGACCTGAGACCACCAACCTATGGTGCCTGACCCAATGAGTTACTCCAGCTTTGTGTCTTTCTATCTGCCATTCCTCATCACACTGACGCTGCTGATCAATTCTTCATAACCCTCTTGGTGGGCGGCGCGACTCTTGTCAGCAGCGGCCTCCGCAGCCCGTCTGCGTTTTATTATTTTCTGTCTATGTTTTTATGTAGTTTTTGTTATTTTTTGTTGGGGTGTGTGTGTGTGGGGGGTGGGGTGGGGTGGGAGGGAGGGGGTAACTTTTAAATCTCTCCCTGCACTGGAGACCCGACCTTTTCTCGTCGGGTCTACGTTATCGTTGGGGCTGCAATGAGGAGCGGCCTCCAACAGGAAGAGACCGGGGACTCTGGTGCCGACGACTCACCTCACCGTCGCGGAGCTGGCCGAGTCCGGAGCGGGTGGAGCGGTGGTGGAGCGCTGCTGCTGCTGCTGCTGCGGCCCGACCGGAGAGTCGGAGGCTTCAACTGCAGGTCTGCGGACGGCGGCACCGGGAGCCCGCGGGTCCCTGGAGGGAGACCGCTTTTCAGGGCTCTCGCAACGGCGACTTCTCCCGCCCGAGTTGCGGGGTCGAAGAGCTCCTGGAGCGGGGCCTAACATCACCGCCCCGCGCGGCTTGGAATGGCCGCGGGACTCTGCGAGCGCACGCCGGGGGCTCTAACACCAAGACCCGGTGTGCGACCTCGCACCACCCGGCGTGGCTTTAATGGCCGTGGGACAATTGCCATCGCCAGCCGGGGGCTTTGACTTTGACTCTGACATCGGGGGGGAGGGGGAGAGTGCAGTGGAGAGATAAGTTTATTTGGCCTTCCATCACAGCGATGTGATGGATGTTTATGTAAATTATGTTGTGTCTTGGGTCTATGTGTTTGTAATGTATGGCTGCAGAAACGGCATTTCGTTTGGACCTCAAGGGGTCCAAATGACAATTAAATGTATCTTGTATCTTGTATCTTGTAACCCTCTTAACTGTCATAGCACCTATTTTAGTGTCATCTGCATACTTACTATCCATGCCTTGCACATTTAGATTGAGGATATAGATGCATTATTAAAGACGTGGATAGGTTTTTCTCAGCAGTGAGGGGAAATATAGTACTTTCTTCAAACAGAGACCTTCACATAATCCTTGCAGATACAATACAATAAAAATTGAAACAAAGAAAATCGGTGTAGGAGTAGGCCATTCGGCCCTTCGAGCCAGCACCGCCATTCAATATGATCATGGCTGGTCATTCAAAATCAGTATCCCGTTCCTGCTTTCTCATTCGACATCTGCTTCCGATGGAAGCTTTTTGCAAAATAATGTGAAATCTTCAACTCTTGGGAATCTTCAGCCAATGTGGAGGTGGAATCGAGAACCTCACGTGAACATGGAAGCCCCAAATAAATGGCAGAATGAGTGCACCAGCTCACAAACAAGCCACCCAACCTGCTTGCCCCATCAGACTGCTCCTGCCATCTGCAAAAGGGTGTGCCTTTTACACTGGAGTCGGACAGCTCAGCATCCACAAAACTGAAACGGAAGCAAATCCTCCTCGATCTCGATGCTGTCTAATGATAACAAGATGGCATGATATTCCAGACACAGTTTCACACGGGATCTACATAATTGGAGCAAGACATCTTTCATTTTGTGGTGAAGTTCCCTTAGATACAAAGCTGACATATATTAGCTATAAGGGGAGGTTGGACAAACTTGGATTGTTTGCTCTGGGGTATCAAAGGCTGACGGGAGATCTGAGAGACAAATATAAAATGATGAGAGGGATAGATAGGTTATACAGTCAGAACCTTTTTCCCCCCCAGGGTGGAAATGTCAAAGACTAGAGGGCACAGCTTTAAGATGAAAGGGGCAAGTTTAAAGGAGATGTGCAGGGCAATTTTCTTTTTAAACACAGGTGCCTGGAATTCGCTGCCAGGGGTGGTGGTGGTGGAAGCAGATATGATAGTGGTGTTTCAGAGACTTTTGGATGAGCATATGTGCATGCAAGGAATGGAGAGATCGGAATAATGTACAGGCGGGTATCATGTTCCTGTGCTATACTTTTCTATGCTCTATACTGCACTGCCTTCCTAAATACATGCTGTATCTGCAACTTATGTTTGCGATTTGTATTTAAGGATGCCAGGTTTTACTCAACAACACCTTTCAGTCTCTCAAGATTTAAAAGGAAGATCCAACTTATTTCCGTCTGCCAAATTTCTATTCAAGTTATTGGAAGGGGACTTCATGCAAAAAGTTCTTAACTTAGACAGCTTATTTACTCTTAGTAGAAGGTAAAGTAAATGTGATTTTTTTTTTCTCACTCTGCATTACAAAGTTAAAAATAACCAATTCAGTTAAAATTAATTTTAGTTGATATTTAAAGCACAACGCCTTTCATCTCACAAAATAAACATTGTATAATGCAACCAAATGCATAAATCTGCTTTTCTGAGGATTCTCAGCACACTGTGAAATACCATCAAATCACAGGATTATTTTTCAACCCAAATAAATTTGTATTTCAAAGGATTATTGTACCGAGTATTCAGTAATAAACAAATTGCTGGAAGAACTCAGCAGGTCAGGCAGCACCAATGGAGATAAATTTCTCTATCGGTTCTAGTTTGAACAGCCAAAGTAGAAGGTACTGCCGAATATTCTTTCACTCTGGTTGTATACGTGATATTCACCTTCAAGATGGTGCAGTGGTAGAGTTGCTGCCTTACAGCACCCTAACAGAGACCAGACTATGGGTGCTGTCTGTATAGAGTTTGCACGCTCTCCCTGTGACCGCGTGGGTTTTCTCCGGGTGCTCCGGTTTCCTCCAACACTCCAAAGATGCACAGTTTGTAGGTTAATTGCCTTCAGTGAAAATTGGAAATTGTTCCTCGTGTGTAGGATAGTGCTGGTGTACGGGAATTGCTGGTTGATGTGGACTCGGTGGGTTGAAGGGCCTGTTTCCACGCTGTATCTCTAAACTAAACAAAAGTATTGAGACAATTGCCCCATTAACAACCCATAAATCGCTAACTCAATGTGCAGCAAAGTATTCCAAACGTGGGAAAATAAACCACTGCAAAAAGCATTTTAACATAACCACTCTCCTCGTTAAATAGTAAATTTGTGTCCAGGTCACAACCTCCCGGACTGTAAGAAATAGCCCAGCACACTATAAAAACAATGTATAATTTTAAAATGTCTATTTATTTGTCTCCACATTGGCCATTTCAGTGGTTTTACTCTCAATGTTATGTCTCTATTTACCACAGTACCATTTCTCTCTGGCAAATCAAATCTTTCTGGCTTTAATGTTTAAATTTTATTACTGCAGTACTTTTGATGCCAAAACAGCACAAAGTATCCTATGTGCAGTCTTCCCTTACAGAGGTTCAAAGGTACTTTATTTGTCACGTGTTCCAAGGTACAGTGCAATTCATTTTTGTATACAGTTCAGTATGTATCGCTATACATTGGCACTTAGATACATCTTAGATAAGCATCTCAGATACAGTACAAATGTATGCAGAGGCGCCAGTTTGTTGCTATTTTCATAAACTAACAATGAGCGTGGAGTTCCAAAAATGTCAAGCTCCATTGATGCAGAAGGAAACACAATGAATGATCATACCACCAATTAATGAGGAAACAAATACATATTAAAATGTTGAGAGAAATATGTAATAGTACATTTAATGTGCAACTCAGTACCTGCCTCACTTAGTCATTGATTAGGAATGACATGCAAGCAAATGAATAGTTTTGCTCAGCACAGAGAGGTGGTAAAGAAACTTATTTAAATAAACATTGGCAGTAAAATAGTGACATAAGAATGAACAGATGCTGGGAGTTTGAATGAAACACAAGCGCTGGAAGAACTCTAAAGCGCTGGAAGATGCTGCCTGACCTCCAGTATTTTTGCATGAAATCTTGGCAATGCATTTTTTTGTAGACAAAAGGGTGCCGGTACACATAACAGTGGCTGCTGTACATGAATCTAGTTAGAGTCATACAGCATGGAAACAGGCCCATCACCTAACCCGTCCGTGCCAACCAAGCTACACCATCTAAGCTAATCCCATTTGCCTGCAATTGATCCATATCCCTCTAAACGTTACCAATCCATTCACCTGTCTAAGTGTATTTTACATGTTACTGTACCTGAATCAGCTACCTGCACTGGCAGCTCTTTTCATATACACCCTCCTCTGTGGAAAAAAGTTTCTCAGGCTCCTATTGAATCTTTCACCTCTCACCTTAAGCCTATGTCTTCCATTTCTTGATTTCCCCAACATGGGGTAAAAGGCTCTATGCATGAGTTTTTTTAACTTTTTGAAAGTTGACGGTATGTGTAATCATTTTATTGAGATGCATCACACCATGGTTTGGGAACAGCCCCATTCAAGACCGCAAGAAATTGCAGACTGACCATCACACAAACCAACCTCCTTTTCCATTGCTGGCATAGTTTTGACAGATAATAGAAAGCATAGGGCAAGTGGTACAGAAGTGTGAAAATGCACACTTCCACATTCAGGGACGGTTTCTACCAAGCTGTTATCAGGCAACTGAACCGTCCTCTCACCAACTAGAGAGCGGTGTTAACCTACCATCTACCTTATTGGCGATCCTCGGACTATCTTTAATCGGACATTGCTAGACTTTAAGTTGCTTTAAACGTTATTCCCTTTATCATATATCTGCACACAGTGGATGGCTCGATTGTAATCATGTATAGTCTTACCGCTGACTCGTTACCACGCAACAGAGGTTTTTCACTGTACCTTGGTACACGTGATAATAAACTAAACTAAACAGATGCAACAAATGAATAAAACCCATTCATCTTCCATCCCTGTTGGAACATTTGAAACACATGAAATTGCTGAGAAGCCTTGTCAAGTTTAACACTGGACGTCCTACAAGTTGAAATATAATCGCTGGTAGAAGTAAGCTTCCAAAAATTGTGCATCTCTGATAGAGTGATTGTTAAATGGTGCAGGAACAAAGTAAAACCTGCCAAACTTTGCACTGTTCGAGCAACAATTTCATGTTTTCAGACTTTGCCGCTGACCATTAGCGCCAGAGACTCAGGTTCAATCCTGACCTCGGCTGCAGTCTGACTTGAATTTGCATGTTCTCCCTGTGACCGTGTGGGTTTCCTCCCACATCATAAAGACATGCGGTAAGGTAGGTTAATTGGCCCTCTGTAAATTGTGTGGGGAGTGGAACTAGTGTGGAATCAATGGTAGGTGTGGACTTCTCTGCTTCCATGCTGTATCTCCAAAACTAAAACATGAACACTGTAGCCCAGTGTGGAGATTATAAGCACCATTTAGATGTACAGCGTGGATACCTGGCAGTGATTAGATGGGTGTCCCATAATTGAGGTCAAGATCGTGCAGTTTATAACTGCTTTAACCTAGAGATCAGATTGCAACCTTGTGCTTAATCCTAGCACGGACTATTTAAAATTATTAATGTGCTCTGCTTTTGTTTTCTGTTTTAAATTATTTTCCGCTGCTGGCGCTTTTTGTTACCCTTGATGTGAGAGGACATTCATGCATTAATTTAAGACATTTCTTGCCACAGTTTGGACTCACAAAATAATCTGTAAGTCATTATCGAGAAATTCAATGCCTTCTTGCATGTGCTGACTGATAATTCCAGGGCCACTGATAACCTCAAGAAATAGATTAAGCTACCTAACCAGTTATTTAAAAAAGAAAAATACCTCAATTTTAAAATGTACTTTTCTTCATTTTGGCTAGAAATTTACTTTGCTTGCACTAAAGTGAAATTATTCAGCTGCACGACGAATACTTCAGATATTCGTTGGCAAACAATTAATTTCCTAACACTTCCCAATCAAAGTCAGATGTCACTTGCTCAGTTTAAAACAAAAGGAAAACAGACCATAAATCAAATCACTGTTGCCAGAGCATTGCCTTATCTTCTCGGCCCTACGCAAGTTTATAACTTTGTAAACTAAATGAGTGCGTTAATGTCAATTTGACTGCACGTGCCAAACTTACATCATATTACCCTTTGCTATTTTGGGGCTATTAAAGTATTTATCCTCAATACAACAGCGTAATAAATTTTTTTATAATCCAGCGCACGATATTAACTGGATTCAGCTGGTCCCTATCGTGCAGGATACATCTGTTTTGCATCCTTCCTGCTTATTTGTGGCGATTCATGTATATGGCATGTGCAGAACACACATTCCCAAATTGAAGAACAATTTGGTTTCTGAAACCAAGTGGTTTTATTTCTTATTTTCAATGACAAGTTTCTACAGGTGCAGATCTGTCTCCTGGTATGTGCAAACATGAACAGTCTATTTAAAGGCATGCAAGAAATAATTCTGAAATAAATTGATTACAAGGGAGTAATAAGGAGAGAGATTGATGCTCTGCAATGCCGAGAACTATATTCTGCACTGTATCATTCACTTAGATCTAACTATTGTATTTGAGTTTGACTTGATTATATTTATGTATGGTATATCTACTCTGTTCAGGTAGTAGTGCTAAACAAAGCTTTTCACTGTATCTCGGTACATTTTAGAGACATTGGAAAGTCTTTACAGAGATACAGCCCGGAAACAAGCCCTTCGGCCCACCGAATAGGTGCCAACCAGCAATCACTCCGTACATTAACACTATCCTACACACTAGGGACAAATAACTTTTTTTTTTCTCTCTGAAGCCAATTAACCTACTAACCTGTACATCTTGGAGTGTGGGAGGAAACCTTCACTACACTGCACCTAGTAGAGTGTTAAATTTGTTCATGATATATGTATTTTTATTTCTATTTATTTTTAATGCACACTGAATGGACACTGGTTGAGCACCGTTTTTTAGTTTCCTCTGGGTATGTGAATACTCAGGAAATGACAATAAAGATATACAATACAATACAATACAATACCTCCTGCTTCGATTCTAAACAGCACCATAATGGACCCAATTCAATCAATTTGAACCTAAACACCTTGTACAATACCTTCTTCTGCATTTTATAGACAACTCAAGTTGCCCTACTGTTCGCCATTTTGACTTCCCTTGCCATTCCCAAAACGATCATCACTGGAATAATTGGAAATTACAACGTATTTGGATGATTTCAACAGAATTGGATGGAGTGTTGGAAAAATGGCTCATCTAAAACGAAGGGGAACAGGTGGCTAACCACGGCTGAGGCCAATTATTGAGGATTGACACATTGTGGCTACAAATTGGTATCTGACTCAACAGGGTAAGAGTGGATGCAACCACAATGCGTTTTCAAAAGTCATTTGTACAAGAATATTACATTTACAAACTAGAGCCACAATATGCTTTGGTTTCAGAGCATCTTCAAGGATCACCGTTACCAGTAATTAAAATACTAAAGAGATGACCATATAACCAATATATAGATTACCATATATCCGTCTGACGAAGGGTCTCGACCCGAAACGTCACCCATTCCTTCGCTCCATAGATGCTGCCTCACCCGCTGAGTTTCTCCAGCATTTTTGTCTCCCATATAACCAACCCTAGCTTTGAAGACACTCTCATTATCATTAGAAAAAAAAGGATATTTGATTGCTCACTAAAACAAAATGCTGCACAATTTGGGTTCTATGCCAAATAAGTGCAGAAAGCTTCAGCATTTGGTGAGGTCTCTTGACTGCTTCTTGCCGTGGCATTACTAATAGGCAGAGAGAGCTGGAACACAATGTACTTAGTGCGTGCTGAGAATAACACTGAGCATTTGATTGCAATCCCATTGTTTGCACCTTCTGGAGAAATAACAAATTGATCAGAAAGAAACCAAGTGAGCATATATTGTAAAACAAAATGCAAGTGCATGTTAAAATAACATCATTTTGGTATTGGAGACACAGCATGGAAACAGCCCTTTGGCCCACCGCGTCCATGCCGACCATCAAAAACCTGGCAAAAACAGGAAAGTAGATTATTATCTGAATGGTGGCCGATTAGGAAAGGGGGAGATGCAACGAGACCTGGGTGTCATGGTACACCAGTCATTAAAAGTAGGCATGCAGGTGCAGCAGGCAGTGAAGAAGGAGAATAGTATGTTAGCATTCATAGCAAAAGGATTTGAGTATAGGAGCAGGGAGGTTCTACTGCAGTTGTACAGGGTCTTGGTGAGACCACACCTGGAGTATTGCGTACAGTTTTGGTCTCCTAATCTGAGGAAATATATTCTTGCCATAGAGGGAGTACAGAGAAGGTTCACCAGACTGATTCCTGGGATGTCAGGACTTTCATATGAAGAAAGACTGGATAGACTCGGCTTGTACTCGCTAGAATTTAGAAGATTGAGGGGGGATCTTATAGAAACTTACAAAATTCTTAAGGGGTTGGACAGGCTAGGAAGATTGTTCCCGATGTTGGGGAAGTCCAGAACAAGGGGTCACAGTTTAAGGCTAAGGGGGAAATCTTTTAGGACTGAGGTGAGGAAAACTTTTTATACACAGAGAGTGGTGAATCTCTGGAATTCTCTCCCGCACAAGGTAATTGAGGCCAGTTCATTGGCTATATTTAAGAGGGAGTTAGATGTGGCCCTTGTGGCTAAAGGGATCAGGGGGTATGGAGAGAAGGCAGGTACAGGGTACTGAGTTGGATGATCAGCCATGATCATATTGAATGGCGGTGCAGGCTCGAAGGGCCGAATGGCCTACTCCTGCACCTTTTTTCTATGTTTCTATCCATCTCCTATCTACACTACTTCTATGATTTCACACTTTTGCATTCACAGACTAGTTACCAGGGGCCAAATTCACGCACCTTTGTGATGTGGGAGGACACAAAAGCACCCAGAAGGGACCCACATGGTCTCAGGGAGAAAATGCAAACTCTACACAGACAGCATTCGAGGTCAGGGTCAAACCTGGGTCTCTGGCACTGGGGTGGGGGGGCAACAGTTTTAGTAGCTGAGCCATTAATTATCGTGGCCAAAAGTCCTTTATATACACAACTATTTATGGTTCTTACATAAATAAATGAGGTAAATTTGTTATCCTCAAAACTATCAATCAATCAATACATCAATCAGTTGTATTCACCACATACACAATAAAGTGCAGTGGAATGAACTTGCCAGCAGCGGTACAACAAAAAAGAACACACAATACACAATAAAAATTGACCACAGCATTCATCACTGTGGTGGAAGGCACAAAAGTACAGTCAGTCCTCCTCCATTGTTCACCCGTGATCAGGGCCATAAACCTCTGCAGTCATTGCTGTGGGCGGCCAGATGTACAGGCCCTCTTGTCTGAAAGGTAAGTCCCGAATTGGTGTTTTCCTACTGGAGACCGCAGATTCAAGGTTACGTAGGCCGCAGGCCGGCGGTCGGAGCTCTTTTCCAGGGATCCCCGACGAGGGATCCCGCTCCGGATGGTAAGTCCGTAATTCCCTGCCGCAACGCGGCTAGAAGCTCCGCAGTCGTGGCTTCAAGATGTTGAAGGCCGCGGGCCTGCGGGTCGGTGATCTACTTCTCCGGGGATCCCCAGTCAGGGATCCCAGGCTCCGGACGCTGCGCCCGCGGCTGGAAGCTCCGCAAACCGCGGCTTCAGAAGTTGTAGGCCGCGGGCCAGCGAACGTAAATAGTCCACGCTGCGCCGCTGCTGAAGCTCCGGGCCCGACTCCAGGAAGGGCCGCATCAATCCTTGGTGTTAGGTCGCAAGAGAGGCAACATGGAAAAAGTCGCCTCTCCGTGGAGGAGGCGACCAAAATCGGTTTCCCCCTTACCCCCCTTCACCACCCCCCATACAAGACACACAGAGAGACATTAAAACACACATCTGGACACACTGAAAAAACAAAAAAAGTAGAAATGACCAACACGCTGCTGGCAGGGCCCCCACCGATTCTCGAAACAAAAAAGTGAAGTTGACTTAGAGTCATACAGCATGAAAACAGGCCCTTCAGCCCAACTTGTCCATGCCAACTTAGATGCTTCATAAAAACATAGAAAACAGGTGCAGGAGTAGGTCATTCGGCCCTTCGAGCTTGCACCGCCATTCAATATGATCATAGCTGATCATCCAACTCAGTATCCTGTACCTGCCTTCTCTCCATACCCCCTGACCCCTTTAGCCACAAAGGCCACATCTAACTCTGGAGTATGGTGTACAATTTTGGTCGCCCAATTATAGGAAGGATGTCAACAAAATAGAGAGTACAGAGGAGATTTACTAGAATGTTGCCTGGGTTTCAACAACTAAGTTACAGAGATAGGTTGAATAAGTTAGGTCTTTATTCTCTGGAGCGCAGAAAGTTAAGGGGGGACTTGATAGAGGTCTTTAAAATGATGAGAGGGATAGACAGAGTTGATGTGGACAAACTTTTCCCTTTGAGAAAAGGGAAGATTCAAATAAGAGGACATGACTTCAGAATTAAGGGACAGAAGTTTAGGGGTAACATGAGGGGGAACTTCTTTACTCAGAGACTTTACTCAAATTTGGAGACCAAAACTGTACACAATACTCCAGGTGTGGTCTCACCAAAACCCTGTTCAACTGCAGTAGAACCTCCCTGCTCCTATAATCATCTACGCTAGTCACATATCCCTCCAAACCTTTCCCACCCATGCACCTGTCCAAATGTCTTTTAAATGTAGTTCTGGTGGCTGTCTCAACTACTTCCTCTGGCAGCTCATTCCAAATACAGCCAGCTGTGTGAAAAAGTTACACATACAGTTCCTATTAAATGTTTTCCCTGATACATAAACATGCCCTTTGGTCTTGATTTGTTTGTTAATTCCCCTACGCTGGAACATTCACCCTACTATCTATTCCCCTCTTGATTTTATACACCTCCTGCGCTCTAAGGAATTCTTGCTATTGAGGGAGTGCAGCGTAGGTTCACGAGGTTAATTCTCGGGATGGCGGCACTGTCATATGTTGATAGATTGGAGCGTCTGGGATTGTATACTCTGGAATTTAGAAGGATGAGTAGGGATCTTATTGAAACAAATAAGATTATTAAGGGTTTGAACACGCTCGAGGCAGGAAACATGTTCCATGTTGGGGAAGTCCAGAACCAGGGGCCACAGTTTAAGAATAAGTGGTAAGCAATTTAGAGTGGAGATAAGGAAAAATCTTTTCACACAGTTGTGAGTGTGTGGAATTCTCTGCCTCAGAGGGCGGTGGGGGCCGGTTCTCTGGATGCTTTCAAGAGAGAGTTAGATAAAGCTCTTAGGGATAGCGGAGTTAAGGGATATGGAGAGAAGGCAGGAACGGGGCACTGATTGGGGATGATCAGCCATGATCACATTGAATGGCGGTGCTGGTTCGAAGGGCCGAATGTCTTACTCCTGCACCTATTGTCTATTGTCTATTGAATAAAGTCCTAGTCTGTCCAACCTCTCTTTGCAGCTCGTCCAAGAGTGCTGACACCATCCTTAACAATCCTCTCCGCACTCTTTGCAGCTTAATGACTTCTTTCCTACAGCAGGGTGACCAAAACAGACCAGAATATTCCAAGTGCGGCCTCACCAGCATCTAGTGCAACTAATACAAGACATATTCTTGGTGGTATGGAAGTTGAGAATGCTGGAAACACTCAGCAGGTCAGATAGCATCTGTGTATTGAGAAACAGAGTTAATGTTTCAGGTTGCGTCAGGTTCTGATAAAAATCTGTGACCTGAAGCGTTAACTGCTTCTTCCCATAGATGCTGCCTGACCTTCTGCACGTTTCCAACATCTCCAGATTTTTTTGATCTTTGGTTCTTGGTATTATTGCTTGAGGGCCAAACACTCGTGAAAACGCAAAGAGAACCACCTACTCTACACATGGTGCTGCCTCAGCCTCTAACCATCTGCAACAGAGTCAGGTTTAAACGCTTTCAGAGTTTATTAAGAATGTTATTTGTCACAGTACAGAACAGGACAGGCCATTTAGTTTAGTTTATTTTATTTTCATATGTACCGAGGCACAGTGAAAAGCATTTGTTGCGTGCTAATCAGTCGGCGGAAAGACAATACATGATTACAATCAAGCCATCCACAGTGTACAGACACAGGATAAATGATAAAGGGAATAACGTTTAGGGCAAGATAAAGCCCAGTAAAGTCTAATTAAACATAGTCCAAATGTCTCCAAAGAGGTAGATAGCAGCTCAGGACCGTTGTCTAGTGTTGATAGGATGGTTCAGTTGCCTGTCCCTAAATCTGGAGGTGTGCATTTTCACACATCTGTATATCTCGCCTGATGAGAGAGGGGAGACGAGGGAGTGACCGAGGTGAGACCTGTCTGTCCTTGATTATGCTGCTGGCCTTGCCGAGGCAGCAGGTAGTGTAAATGGACTTCAGGAATGATTAGGTTAACCTATGATGAGTGTTTATCAATGCTGGGCCTGTACTCGCTGGAGTTTAGAAGAAAGAGAGGGGACAATTGAAACATACAGAATAGTGAAAGGCTTGGATAGAGTAGATGTGGAGAGGATGTTCCCACTAGTGGGAGAGTCTAGAACTAGAGGTCATAGCCTCAGAATTAAAGGACGTTCTTTTAGGAAGGAGATGAGGAGCAATTCAGACTTTGATACCATTGCGAATTTTTAACCGTTTAACACAAACTTTTGCCAGGCGCTGATGAAATTCCATGCAGTATGGAACTGTTCCAAAGGAGGAGAAATGTCTTTAGTCAGAAGGTGGTGAATCTGTGGAAGGCCAAGTCAGTGGCTATTTTTAAGGCAGAGATAGATTCTTGATTAGTACAGGTGTCAGAGATTATGGGGAGTAGGAAGGAGAATGTGGTTTGGATGGATAAATCAGCCATGATTGAGTGAGAGTAGTCGATGGGCCGAATGGCCTAATCCTATCATATCACATGACCTTATGAGTCAATGGAAGGGAGGTTGGTTTGCGCGATGGTCTCGCTGCGTCCACAATACTCTAGAATTTCATGCTTCTTGGAGTCAATTTTGACCCACAATGTCTGCGCCAAAGATGATGCCAAATTAAATGTATCTGCAGCAATGAACTGATTCAACTGAACAATGAAAATCTTTGATGGGCACAGTAGACACACGAATACATATAGAATAAATCTATTATTCTCAATAAATGAAACCACGATATTGCAAAAACCAGAGTACGTAGATAAATGATAATTGTCCCCAGTGGTGTAGATGGGTTGGGGTGATCAAAGTTGGGTTGTTTAAGAACCTGCTGATTGACGGGACCTCTGCGGACCGTTGACCTTGTCGTGGTGAAGAGGCTTGCGTGTCCCCATGATTCCGAGGTCGATGCCGTCGGAAGCACCAGCTTCTGGTCGGGCCACCCATGGCGGTGAGGTTGAGGATGAGGGTCCAGACTAAGAACGATCCAACCTACAAGACCTCAACGGTGGACCAGGAGGACAAAGTTATCTTGAACTCAACGGCTGTGAAGGCGGATGGAGGCTGCAACAGATCTATCAGCTCCAATCGTCTTGGTTCCCTTGCCATTGGAATGAGTTGATTGATTTGTGAAAGACCGTGTGCGTCTTGGAGTGTAACATCAAGTACACGTTAAACAAACACACGCACAGGCGGATTCGTTCTGTGAGCAGCACAAAACGTTTAGGATTGGACTCATAAGCCACCTGGAGAGTCCATAAAAACTACACAACGTAGACCATCATCCTCGACGTCGAGGGATAGCCACGACAATGACAATTGACGGGAAGAGGTTGTTCACGAACCTGGTTCTCAGGCTCCTGTACCTTCTTCCCAAGCAATGTCCACCACTTTCTGAAGCCTTCTGTGTTCTTGAGCATACGAAGCAGGTTGCAAAGCAACCAGTCAGTATGTTCTGCACTGTGGACTCATAGAGGTTCTCTTGAGCAGTCGGTGACGTGCTGAAACTTCTCAAACGTCTGAGGAATTAGAGGTGTTGGTAAGCTTCCCCCCCCCCGGGATTGTGTAATTGTGCTGTGCCCAAGACAGATCAGAGAACATGAAGCTTTTGACTCTCTCCACCGCCATCCTTCAATGAAGGCAGTTGTACAGTCCCCAGGGTTTACCTTCCTGGTCAATAGTCTTGCTAACATTGAGTGCACCCAACCATATTGTCATCATATTGTAGGGACGGCAGATGGCGCAATGGGCTAAGTGTTCGGCTGGCGACCGGAAGGTAGCCGGTTCGAATCCCGCTTGGAGTGCATACTGTCGTTGTGTCCTTGGGGCAAGACACTTCACCCACCTTTACCTGTGTGTGAATGTAATGTAATTATGTGAAGCACTTTGGGGTCAATGCAAATTGACTAAAAATGTGCTATATAAATAAGATTATTATTATTATTATTATTATCTCCCTCCTGTACGCCAACTCCATTCATCCGATGGCAAATGTCACGTAGCTATAGCGGTTTCATATGGCACCTCTGCCAGTAACTCAGTAACTAACTTTCAGCACAAGCTTGAATCCAAATAGTGTTTTGTTGGCATTATTTTCCAAGGCATGACTAAAATGGTCACTCTCATGTGTAAAGATAAATCCCATAAATTGCAAATGAAAACTATGGATTAATTTGCTACCGAAATGAATGAATAAAATGACCGGGTTCATTCCTTCGTGTGCCTGCTCTGTCAAAACCATTTGTTGCTTCACAAAAGTTTGACAACTCAGAGCCATTGGAGCAGCCAAGTATTGGTAAGGGATCGCCCAGACAACAATGAAAAGTTGGATAAGGCCATGGAGAGATCTTCAGACATCTGAGGTAGTGGTGTGTGAAATTGGGAGAATCCACAGCAGATAGACCCAGCCAAGCAGAGTTCCATCAACTGAACAATAATACCGAGACAGGCATGACAAGGCTTTGAAGCATCTTTCATGCTCTCAAATTCTACACAATATCCGATTTTTCCCACAGGACGCACTTTAGTTGCATTTATTGAAGGGAAGCAGAGCAACAGACTGCTTCCCCTGATGGATAGTCCAGAAGCAGGAAACATTGTCTTAGCTTGTGGCTTACCCTTTATGGCTGAAGCGGGAAGAATTTCTTCAGTCAGTTGGTTGCATGTTCTACCCAGGAGGTCTGTGGATACTCCACTAATGGATATAAATGAGATCATGAGAAACAGATTGTTGGGCAAAAAGGGAACCAAGGTTTGCAGGGATTGATGTAGAGATTCAATCATGATTAAAATGACACGGCTGCCTCAAGAGACACATATCTAATCTGTATATAATGTAACTTTGCTTCTCCTTTCCAGCGTAATGCTACACTACGCACAACTGAAATATATGTTTATTCCATTTTTTTAGCTGTTCTCTGGGTCCATGAGAAAATGAACCTTGGATTTGACACCAACAACGAACAACATTCCTCTCCACTAATAGCGAACAGTTAGACGTTGACATAGAACTGAAACATGCCATTCCGCGCATCAGATCTGCAATCTAATTGATCCCATCTGCCTGCACATGGTCCGTATCACTCTAGTCCTTGGCTGTTCATGCGCCTGTTTAAATGCTTCTTAAACTATTGTATCTACGTTCTACCACCATACCTGATCGCATGTTCCAGATACCCAGCACACCCTGCAAACAACAAGTGCTTTGCACAGATTCTTTAAATTTTACTCATTCCACCTTAAAGCTATGCCCTCCTGTCTTTGGCATTTCCACCCTGGGAAAAGCGCCTACTTTCTACCCGGCCTGTGCCTCACAATTTTATCAGGTCGCCCATCAGCCTCTGACACTCCAGAGACAACAATTCAAGTTTGACAAATCTCTCCTTGTAACTAAAACTCTTCAACCCAGGCAAGATCGTGGTGAACCTATTCTGCACCCTCTTCAAAGACTCCACATCCTTCCTGGAGTGCGGTGACCAGAGCTGTACTAAAGACCCCAACTCTGGTCCAACAAAGTTTTAAAGCCGCTGTCCCACTTTCCCGAGTTACTCACAAATTCTCCCGTGTTTTTTCCTCGATTCAAACTCGGAGAATGTCTGTAGGAGGCCGTAGGATTTCGTAGATGTTTCGCAGCGGCTCGTAATGCCAGCCGTAGGTACTCGGGGCATCAGGTAAGTCGGGAGGTTTTTTCAGCATGTTGAAAAATGTCCACGAGTAAAAAAAAAGCCCCAAGTACCTACGGCTGGCGCTGGCATTAACCGTAATTCTCCGAGTTTGAATCGTGAGTAACTCGGGAAAGTGGAACAGGGGCTTTACAGCCGCAACATAACTCCCTATTTATTATGCTCAATACCCTGACCAATGAAGGCAAGCATGCCATCCATATACTTTCTTTATCACCCTAATGTGTGCTGCCATTTACAAGGGAACTATGGGCACACTCCAAGATCCTTCTGTACATCTTAAGGTCCTGACAGGTACTATATACTTGCCTCGTGCATTTGACATCCCAAAATGCATCAACTCACATGGGTCCCAATTTCTCCATCCAAATTTCTAGCTGATCTTTATCCTGACAGCTCTGTTTTCTTTAATAACATTTCTCACTATTCACAACTCTGACAACATTTATGCAGTCTGCAACCTTGCGAACCAGGCGTTGGCTATTTTGTATCGCAAACAAAAGGGGTCCAAACAGTGGTCCTGGTCTCCGACCACCAGTTAGAAAAATCACCACTATCTTCTGTCCTCTATGACCAAGCCAATTTGTATCCAACTTACCATGAATCTCATGTGACTTAATCTTCTGGACCAGGCTATCGGAAATACCTTGTCAAATACTTCACTAAAGGTTTTGTCCAAGATCCCACTGCCAACTTCATCAATCACTTCCTCAGAAAACTGGCTCAGATTTGAGAGACCTGGACCTCCCCCACACAAAGCCATGTTGGCGATCCCAAACAAGTCGATGCTTTTCCAAATGTGAGTTAATCCCAACCCCATAAAACTGTGTGTAGTTTTCCAACCACTGATGGAAAGCTCACCAACTAGAATTACATGCATTATTCATGTTGCCCTTCTTCAACACAAGAACAACATTGGCAATTTTCTTGACAGTGATCTTTGTATCCTCTTTACCCATTGGTAAGGTATTTTGGGACCTTGCCAATGGCTGCAAAGGATACAAATTTCTGTCAAGGCTTGAGCCATGTCCCTCCCTCTGTATCCTGGGATAGATACAGGTCAACTGATAGATACAGGGCAGCTGTCCTTCTGCAGTTGTACAGAGCCCTAGTTCCTTCTGCAGTTGTACAGGGCCCTAGGTCCTTCTGCAGTTGTACAGGGCCCTAGGTCCTTCTGCAGTTGTACAGAGCCCTAGTGAGACCACACCTGCAGTATTGTGTGCAGTTTTGGTCCCATAATTTGAGGAAGGACATTCTTGCTATTGAGGAAGTGCAGCGTAGGTTTACAAGGTTAATTCATGGGATGGCGGGACTGTCATATGCTGAGAGCATGGAGCAGCTGGGCTTGTACACTCTGGAGTTTAGAAGGATGAGGGGGAAATCTCATTGAAATATAAGATTGTTAAGGGCTTGGACACGCTAGAGGCAGGACACATGTTCCCGGTGTTGGTGGAGTCCAGAACCAGGGGCCACAGTTTAAAAATAAGGAGTAAGCCATTTAGAACGGAGACGAGGAAACACTGTGGTGAGTCTGTGGAATTCTCTGCCTCAGGTTCTCTGGATGCTTTCAAGAGAGAGCTAGATAGGGCTCTTAAAAATAGCACAGTCAGGGGATATGAGAAGGCAGGAACGGGGTACTGATTGGGGATGATCAGCCATGATCACATTGAATGGCGGTGCTGGCTCGAAGGGCCAAATGGCCTACCCCTGCACCTATTGTCTATTGTCTATAGATACTATCAGGCGCTGGGTACTTGACCATCCATCAGCCTGAAGAAGGGTCTCGACCCGAAACGTCACCCATTCCTTCACTCCATAGTTGCTGCCTCTCCCACTGAATTTCTCCAGCATTTTTGTCTACCTTCGATTGTTCCAGCATCTGCAGTTCCTTCTTAAACAAATGACCATCATAACGTTCTTCAAGATACCCTTTACGACCACCTTCTTGATATTGACATGCTCTCGAATGTCAGAAATGGGAAGAAGTTTAGAGTGACTTTACTGGAAAGAAATAATCGGGAATATGATGCTGGAAGGTTTTAAGATCTGGAATACCTCCAGCATCCCATTTCCTTACAGTCAGAGTCAGAGTCAGAGTCAATTTAATTGTCATTTGGACCCCTGGAGGTCCAAACGAAATGCCGTTTCTGCAGCCATACATTACACACAAATAGACCCCAGACACAACAATAATTACATTTAACATAAACATCCATCACATAGCTGTGATGGAAGGCCAAATAAACTTATCTCTCCACTGCACTCTCCCCCCCCCCCGATGTCAGAGTCAAAGTCATAGCCCCCGGCTGGCGATGGCGATTGTCCCGCGGCCATTAAAGCCACGCCGGGTGGTGCGAGGTCGCACACCGGGTCTTGATGTTGGAGCCCCCGGTGTGCGCTCGCAGAGTCCGCGGCCATTCCAGCCGCGCGGGGCAGTGGTGTCAGGCCCCGCTGCACGAGCTCTTCGACCCCGCAACGCGGGCGGGAGAAGTCGCCGTTGCAGGAGCCCTGAGAAGCGGTCTCCCTCCAGGGAGCCGCGGGCTCCTGGCGCCGCCGTCCACAGACCTGTCGTTGGAGCCTCCGACTCTCCGGGAGCAGCAGCAGCAGCAGCAGCAGCAGCAGCAGCAACAGCATCAGCAGCAGCAGCAGCGCTCCTCCACCGCTCCGGACCCGGCCAGCTCCGCGACGGCAACGGTGAGTCGGCACCCGAGTCCCCGGTCTCTTCCTGTTGGAGGCCGCTCCTCGTTGCGGCCTCAACGACAATGGAAACCCGACGAGAAAAGGTCGGGTCTCCAGTGCAGGGAGAGATTCACAAAGTTTCCCCCCCCCCTCCCACCCCACCCCCACCCCCCCCCACACACACCCCAAAATAAAATAACAAAAACTACATAAAAACACAGACAAAAATAATAAAAACGCGGACAGGCTGCAGAGGCCGCTGCTGGCCAGAGCCGCGCCGCCTACCGGATAAGTAAGGGAGTTTAAAATCTGAGCTAAGATTATATCGATAGTCTCATTCTAACCTTGCCAGGGGATCATAATGGTATATATTTGTTGCTTTTGTTTTTAAATATAAAATAATTTTTTTAAACAAAGTTGTATTTATATTTTCTCATCTTTCTTTAAATTTATGTTCAACTCCACTGTTCACACTCTGTTGGAGAGGTAATTTGATACAAACTTTTGCCTGCAATATCAATCAACCCCAACGTCAACGTGAGCACAGTAAAATGATGCACTCGGATTAAACAGTAACACGCTGGCAGACAAAATGTGTAGGAAGGAACTGCAGATGCTGGTTTAACCTGAAGATAGACTTAAAAAGCTGGAGTAACTCAGCGGGTCTGCCAGCATCTCTGGAGAAAAGGAATAGGTGATGTTTTGGGTCGAGGAAAAAAGGACAAAAGTACTGAAGAAGGGACTCGACCCGAAACATCACCTTCACTCCATAGATGCTGCCTCACCCTCTGAGTTACTCCAGCATTTCTGTCTACCTTGGAATAATTCAGCAGGTGAGGAAGCATCTCTGGAGAACCTGGATGGTCTCGACCTGAAACGTCACCTTTTCTGCAAAGATGCTGTCTGACCTGCTGAGTTACTCCAGCTTTTTGAGTGTATCTTCAGTAAAAATCTAGCATTCGGTCGCATCCTTGAAGGGGTTGCTGTTCAGATTCAGCCAGTTTCAGAGTCAGAAAACAAATCAAATCCTTTCACTCCAAACCTCAAACAACAACTCCAGTGCAGGACTGAGGATGCAGCAGGCACGGAAATCGCTATCAAAACATGGGGAGGGGGGACACAATTTCCTGGCGGCCGCCCGCGCACATGCTCACAAACAAGCGAGGCTTCGGCCGTGGGCCCTGTGGATGGTAACATCGGGAGCTGACCTGGTTGGTGACCGACTCCGAACTCCAGCAACAGCAGCTTCGTCCCCCCCGAATCGTGGGGCTTGAATCGGCCCGTTCGCGGGGCCTTTCATCGGCCGGCGGGGGCTTCAACATTGGGAGCCTCGATCGCCTCGATGCAGCAGTTTGATTTTAAGCCGCGCCAGGCGCTGAAAGGCCCCGCGAACGGGCCGATTCAGCCCTTAGAAAGCGTCTGATAAAGTCCGGATTACAAAACATGGGGGGGGGGTCCCCCCCGCCTCTCAAAGCATGGGGGGGGGGGGGGGGGGGGGGGGGGGAGGAGGAGGACGTCCCCCCAGGATTTCTGCCCATGGGATGCAGTGCCACGTATTCTGGATGAAACATCAAAACAAGGGCCAGTCTGACTTCTCAAGTGACTGTCAAACAGCCCTTGTCACTTTGAGTACAGGAATGCTCACTGATTATCTGTCCAATCAACAGACTGGAAAGAAAAAGACCGGCACATGATACACCTTTCACGACTTTGGAAAAGGCCAAACACTTGAATGTCAATGAGGTGCTTAATTGTATTTTTAAAAAAGCACACAGTGCTAGAGTAACTCAGCAGGTCAGGTAGAATCTATGTTGAATATGGACAGATGAAGTTTTGGGTCGATACCCTTCTTCAGGCTATCCATGTTCTCCAGAGCAGCTTCCTGACCTGCTGAGGAATGCCCCTGTCACACTTAGGAAACCTGAACGGAAACCTCTGGAGACTTTGAGCCCCACCCAAAGTTTCCGTGCGGTTCCCGGAGGTTGCAGGTGGTTGCCGGAGGTTGCAGGTAGTGGAAGCAGGGAGGGAGACTGACAAAAACCTCCGGGAACCACATGGAAACCTTGGGTGGGGCGCAAAGTCTCCAGAGGTTTCCGTTCAGGTTCCCTAAGTGGGACAGGGGCATTATACTCCAGTACTTTTGTCTTTTTTTGTATTAATCCAGCATGTGCAGTTCCTTGCATGAGATTAATTGTGTATGCTTATGTAGGAAATGGTAATTATCAATGCTATTTGTTGGAGGTGGCAGGGTAAAAATTAGTTGCTCCGTTTCGTACATCTAAAGATTTAAAAAAATTCACTTACTTTTCGTATCAAATGGTGTTTGCTTGCAGTACTGATTATGGTGAGGTTCCAGTTTGTCGCACTTTTAAGATGTTTCCCCTGTTTTTCAATCTTTCTGTGTAGTTTCTCAGCTGCTCCTGAGTGGGCCTAAAACTAAGCTGAAGCTCAGAGGGGACCGTGCCTTTGCTGTGTCGGCACCCAAATTATGGAACAATCTGCCTCTCCACATTAAACAGGCATCTTCTCTGTCTGTTTTTAAATCACTTCTTAAAACCCGTCTCTTCTCCGTGGCCTTTGATACCCAGTAAGATATCGACTTTATTTATTTACTTGATTTAATTTCTTATTTTTTGATTGCTTTTATTCCGTGGCTATTATTTTTACTCATGTTTTATGTCTTTTAATTTATTGTTGTATTTCATATGTAATTTTTGCGCCTCATGTGAGCTGTTATGGTGTCTGTTTATGATGTCTTGTTTATTCTTCTGCACAGCACTTTGGTCAACATTGGCTGTTTTAAAGTGCTTAACAAATAAAGTTGGATTGGATTGGATATTGCATTTGCTGAAACAGCTAATGATGATAAAGTTTCATAAAAGTGTTGGTTTATGGCGAGCAGTAAAATTTGCCGTTCCCTTTACCAGCATGGTATCAGCTTGTGCAGGACTTAAAGGGTAGAGAGACTCAAGGGGAGTAGATAATAGAGAAGTCTTCTCCTTTACCCTCATTATAACGGACCATGAGGGAGAAGGTTGTTTCGTTTTCTTTAGTTTAGTTTCGAGATACAGCACAGAAACAGGCCCTTCGGCCCACCGGGTCCGTGCCGACCAGCGATCCCCGCACACTAACACTATCCTACACCCACTCGGGACAATTTTTACATTTACCAAGCCAGTTAACCTACGTAGTTGGAGTGTGATCTCGGAGAACACCCAGCAGGTCACGGGGACAACGTACAAACTCCGTACATTCAGCACTCGTAGTCGGGATTGAACCCGGGTCTCCAGCGCCACATTCACTGTAAGGCAGCAACTCTACCGCTGCGCCACCGTGACTGCTATTATTGCCAATTGTCTGCTATAACCAAGTATGGTATTATCATTGTCTAAAGGGGCTGTCCCACTTGGGCCTCAACTCATACTCGCAGCAAGGTCGACACAAGGTCTTTGTAACTCTCCTTCATGCTCGAGAGTAGTCCCCGCGTACTCGAGGCCTCAGCTAGGTCTCGCCGTATTTGTCAACATGTTGAAAAATGCACGCGAGTAAAAAAAGGTTGCCATGGAAAAAATCGATACTTTTTCTACTCGTAGGTTTAGTCGTAGTAGTAGGTCATAGTAGGTCCTAGTAGGTTGGCATGTTAGTCATAGGTAATCGAGGGTGGTCGAAGGTAATCGAAGGTGGTCGTAGATAGTCTTCATCATAGTCGAAGGGAGGTTGAAGGAGGTTGTCTCCACTCTCCAGTATTCGGTGTCCAATTTTCCCGAAGTTAGTCGTAGCTTGTCATAGCTAGTTGAAGCTAGTCTTCAACATAGTCGAAGGAGTTTGGAGGAGGTCTTCTACACAGTCGAAGGAGGTCTTCAACATGACATTTTTTTCAAACTCTCCTAAACTCGCCAATTATGTCGCCCAAGTGGGACAGCCCCTTAAGTAGTAGAAACATACTACCTATAAAGGACCTAAAGTGCTGCAGTAACTCAGCGGGTCGGCCAGCCTGGACAACATGGATAGGTGACATTTTGGGTCAAGACCCTTCTTCAGACTCTTGGTCAGGAACTGGGCCTGGAATCGAAGTGAGTTGATGGCCCCAGCCTGCTAGCGATCGGGGGAGGAGCTAGGATCGGCGGAGTCGATGGTCGCGGCCACAGTGCGGGTAAGGGTCGGTGGTAGCGGTGGCAGGCGCGGCCTGGAGGTGGCCAGGCGGTGGCGTGGGCAGCTGGGGTTGTTAACGGTCAGTTGGAGGGGTTGCGAGCCAGGGCTGCCACCAGCAGGTCCGCACGCTATAACCATTACAAAGAGGTCCGTTAAAACAAAGGTTTACTGAATTGCACCATTGGTATTCCAAAGGTGAACAATGAAAAAATATTACGATGGTTTTTCAAAAGTAGTAAAAGCAAACCAAAGTCCAGCATCATGAAGTGATGTGTGAGGAACTACAATATCTTCTGTAGATCTGAAGTCTAACAAATTCCTTAAATATTCATTCACCACACAGCGGAGGGAATAGGGGAACAAATTGTACTGGAGAGAAGATGAGTTGGAGAATTCAAGGAAACATCAGGTTAACCTGGTATTGATAAGTGCAACCAGACTCATTCATCACTGCAGCAAAATAACAAAACCTCCTTAAAACGAAGTAAACCCGATTCAACTGTTAGAGACAGCCTCCTTGAATTGAGCCTTCAAAATGCAAGATAAATGATTGCTCTTTGAAGAATTGTGGGCACTGCTCAGTTCAAAATCTTTAATTTATTTACATACCAGAGAAGTTACTGCAGCTGGTTTGGTTTTAATAAGCCCCTGATGTTATTGTGAATCCTTCACATGAGAAGGGACATTAATAAGATCTAAAAAAAAAAATTTTTTAAGCAGCCTGTCACCATCAGTGGCCCTGTCACAAAATCAAACAGCTACAAAATGAATTACTGTTAGGGAGAGGATGGAATATCCAGAACTCTTTTCTTCTGTAGCCTACCTAATTAATCATGCTTTATCATGCCCCAGACATTGAACAATAGCTTCTCAATGTGGTTACATGTGAAAAAGTCGGTGAGCAACAAGAACACGGTGGCGTAGCGGTTGACTTTCTGCTTCACAGCGCCAGTGACCCGTATTCAATCCTGACCATGAGTCTTGTCTGCTTGGAGTTTTTACGTTTCCCCCCATGACCCGATTTTCTCCGTGAGCTCCAGTTCCCTCAAACACCCCTAAGGGCATGGGTACGAGGGCTTAAATGGGTCCTGGTTTTGCTGGGTGCAGGCACAGTGGCGCAGTGATAGAGTTGTTGCCTTACAGGTTTGATCCTGACTACGAGTGCTGTCTGTACAAAGTTTGTACCTTCTCCATGTGACCATGTGGGTTTTCTCTGGGTGCTCTGGTTTCCTCCCACAATCCAAAGACGTGCAGGTTTGTAGGTTAATTGGCTTCGGTAAATTACTTGTGTGTGTTGGATAGTGTTCGTGTGCAGGGAACGATGGTCAGCGCGGAGTCAGTGGGCCGAAGGGCCTGTTTCCGTGCTGATTCTCTGTGTGTAGAAATAGCCGGGGCTATGACAGAAATATTTCAAATGTCATTAGAAACGGGAATAGCCCCGAGGATTGGCGTACTGCGCATGTTGTTCCATTGTTTAAAAAGGGTTACAAGAGTAAACCTAGCAATTATAGACCTGTTAGTTTGACTTCAGTGGTGGGCAAATTAATGGAAAAGATGCTTAGAGATAATATATATAAGCATCTGGATAAACAGGGTCTGATTAGGAACAGTCAACATGGATTTGTGCCTGGAAGGTCATGTTTGACTAATCTTCTTGAATTTTTTGAAGAGGTTACTAGGGAAATTGACGAGGGTAAAGCAGTGGATGTTGTCTATATGGACTTTAGTAAAGCCTTTGACAAGGTTCCTCATGGAAGGTTGGTTAAGAAGGTTCAACTGTTGGGTATAAATGCAGAAATAGCAAGATGGATTCAACAGTGGCTGAATAGGAGAAGCCAGAGGGTAATGGTGGATGGCTGTTTATCGGGTTGGAGGCAGGTGACTAGTGGGGTGCCTCAGGGATCTGTGTTGGGTCCTTTGTTGTTTGTCATGTACATCAATGATCTGGATGAAGGTGTGGTACATTGGATTAGTAAGTATGCAGATGATACCAAGATAGGGGGTGTTGTGGATAATGAAGAGGATTTCCAAAGTCTACAGAGTGATTTAGGCCATTTGGTAAAATGGGCTGAAAGATGGCAGATGTAGTTTAATGCTGATAAATGTGAGGTGCTACACCTTGGCAGGACAAATCAAAATTGGACGTACATGATAAATGGTAGGGAATTGAAGAATACAGTTGAACAGAGGGATCTGGGAATAACCGTGCATAGTTCCTTGAAGGTGGAATCTCATATAGATAGGGTGGTAAAGAAAGCTTTTGGTATGCTAGTCTTTATAAATCAGAGCATTGAGTATAGAAGCTGGGATGTAATTTTAAAATTGTACAAGGCATTGGTGAGACCAAATCTGGAGTATGGTGTACAATTTTGGTCGCCCAATTATAGGAAGGATGTCAACAAAATAGAGAGAGTACAGAGGAGATTTACTAGAATGTTGCCTGGGTTTCAACAACTAAGTTACAGACATAGGTTGAATAAGTTAGGTCTTTATTCTCTGGAGCGCAGAAGGTTAAGGGGGGGGGTTTTGATAGAGGTCTTTAAAATGATGAGAGGGATAGACAGAGTTGATGTGGACAAGCTTTTCCCTTTGAGAATAGGGAAGATTCAAACAAGAGGACATGACTTCAGAATTAAGGGACAGAAGTTTAGGGATAACATGAGGGGGAACTTCTTTACTCAGAGAGTGGTACCGGTGTGGAATGAGCTTC
The DNA here is from genome assembly GCF_028641065.1 of Leucoraja erinaceus. NCBI lineage: Eukaryota > Metazoa > Chordata > Chondrichthyes > Rajiformes > Rajidae > Leucoraja > Leucoraja erinaceus. The sequence continues at coordinate 87,091,902 of NC_073382.1, forward strand.
CAGTGGAAGTGGTGGAGGCAGGTTCGTTGGTATCATTTAAAAATAAATTGGATAGGCATATGGATGAGAAGGGAATGGAGGGTTATGTTATGAGTGCAGGCAGGTGGGACTAAGGGGAAAAAACATTTGTTCGGCACGGACTTGTAGGGCCGAGATGGCCTGTTTCCGTGCTGTAATTGTTATATGGTTATATGGTTATTCTCTAAACTAAGCAGAGTCTTTCGGTTCAATCATTGCTAGTGCTCTGTTCCCTTGTCCTACATTCTAAGTCCCTCTCAAACCGCTTGCTCAAGAACCAGACCATAGCTACCCTAGGCACCCTTTATATCAGTAACTAGAGTTTTATACCTTAGGTTAAGTTAGTTTAGAGATAACAGCATGGCAACAGGCCCTTTGGCCCAACGAGTCCATGTCGGCCATCGATCACCCGTTCATACTAGTTCTACGTAATCCCACTATCACATCCACTCCCTACACACTGGGGGCAATTTACAGAGGCCAGTTAACCAGTTAAGATACAGCGCGGAAACAGGCCTTTTAGCCCACTTAGTCCACACCAACCAGCGATCATCCGTACACTAGTTCTATCCTACATACTAGGGACAATTTACAGAAGCCAATTAACCTACAAACCTGCACATCTTTGGAATGTGGGAGGAAACCAGAGCACTCAGGGAATACCCACGAGGTCACAGGGAGAAAGTACAAACTCTGTACAGCTAGCACCCACAGTCAGGATCAAACCTGCATGGCAGCAACTCCATCTCTGTGCCTGCACCCAACAAAACTAGGACCCATTTAAGCCCTCATAGGCATGCCCTGACAATCTTGTTGCCAACATATTTATGCATTTATTTACATTCTTAATTACTAATTGGATGAAGACCCAAGATGGCGCCCAAACCAGGCGACTGTGTGTACTGGTCACAGACGTGGATCTGCAATCACGCATTACAATCATTCCACTCTTTTCTGCACACTGAGGACGGCTCGATTGTAATCAAGTATCATCTTTGTGCTGACTGGACAGCGCGCAACTGGATAGCTTTTCACTGTACTCAGTACACGTGACAATAAACTAAACTAAAAACTCCATCATTCAGCTCTAATTTTAACAAGTCATTCATAACTATGTCAATTTGAAGTCAAGTCAAGAGAGTTTATTGTCATGTGTCCCAGATAGGACAATGACATTCTTGCTTGCTGCAGCACAACACAATATTGTAGGCATAATACAGAACAGATCAAAGTGCCTATATACCATGGATCATATATATACACATAAATAAACAGATAAAGTGCAATAGGCTGTGATAGTTCAGAATTTGTTTGATGTTGTGTTTAATAGCCTGATGGCTGTGGGGAAGAAGCTGTTCCTGAACCTGGATGTACCAGATTTCAAGCTCCTGTACCTTCTACCTGATGGCAACAGAGAGAGGAGTGTGTGGCCAGGATGGTGTGGGTCGTTGATGATGTTGGCAGCCTTTTTGAGGCAGCGACTGCAATAGATCCCTTCGATGGTGGGGAGGTCAGAGCCGATGATGGACTGGGCAGCGGTCACAACTTTTCTGCATTATTTTCCGCTCCTGGACATTCAAGTTGCCGAACCAGGCCACGATGCAACCGGTCGGCATGCTCTCTACTGTACACCTGTAGAAGTTTGGGAGAGTCCTCCTTGACAAACCGACTCTCCGTCACCGTCCCATATTAATGTTCCCAGTTTTGTATTTATAGAGTCGTAGAGTCAACTTCGCAGATGATATTTTTTCAAAATTGATCAAAATAAAACTGGTACCAAAACCAGAATGGATTATCTTCGGAATATCGGAAGATAACCCTGAATTAAACGTGTTTCAGAGGAATTTATTTAATTACGGGCTAATAATGGGAAAAAAGCTTATACTTAAATTCTGGAAAAATGCGCCGACACCAACAATAAAAATGTGGATATCAAATATGTTTGAAACATTACATCTGGAAGAGATGAGATTCCTCCTAGCAGGTAAAGCAGACCAATTCCAAAAGACGTGGTCTATGTTTCTGGACCTATTACAAGTATGAGGTGCAATAGTAATCTAAAAAAAACAAATATATAAATAAGTGGTATCAGGACCTGGTAACGGGAGGTAAAATAACAAAAACAGACTTGGTTGGTAGTCCCCTTTCTGCGGAGTTTAATGTTATAATAGAGCGATTGTTTCTATTTTCTCTTTCTTTCTTTTCTAGGGTCTATTTTCTCACTTTACTTCCTTCTCTAACTTCTTTCCTAAGGGGCTTTCTTTTCCCAACACTCTTGCACTGCACGACTCTCTTGCACTTTCTTTACTTTCCTTACTTCTACCTTTTTCTTAAAGCTCAAAAAAAATGAAGCGGTACAAAAAATGTATTAAGATATATGTGTTGTGTAGGATTGTAATTTACCGTACTTCTAATTAAAAAAAAAAATTAAAAAAAAAAAAATGTTATGGATAAGTTACCGAATGACACTTGCTCATTTAAGCACAATCTGCTTCACACTTAAAATTGAATACTCTTACATGTGCTTCAATCGGTTTCCAATCTGCTTCTCTGGCAATTCACAGTTTTCCCCGACTGAGGATGGCTTGCAACAAAATACAGGTGCCAGTAAACAGTCAGGTACTCAACATTTAAAAAAGTGCATGAGGACCTCAGCCGGTCAAGCAGTATCTTGATCAAGTTGACCAGCCCTGATCTGAAACTTTGTCTGTCCATTTCCCTCCACAGACACTGCCTGACCTGCCGAGTTCCTCCAGTAGGCTGTTTGTTGCTCAAGATTCCAGCATTTACAGTCTCTCGTGTCTCCATGTTAAGAACACTGTTCGCTCAGTCTGTATTTGTCATCTCAAGCTTGAGGTGACTTTGCTCACTGAAATGAATCCTTGTGGTTTTAACTCAGGTGGGACTATTGCCAGAACAGCAGTCTGAAGAAGGGTCTCGACACGAAACGTCACCCATTCCTTCTCTCCAGAAATGCTGCCTGTCCCGCTGAGCTACTCCAGCTTTTTGTGCCTATCAATAAATCGGAGGCAGTTTTGGTGCGTCTTAAATCGGTTGTTCCCTCTTGCAATGGACGTTGAACTCAAGGAAATGTCCGTCGTTGAAACCCTCAACCTTATTGCCTTCCCTCTGCCCAAGTCTTTGAATAGGAAATGTGTAACTTCAGACAATAAATAGGAATAGGAATTGATTGCATGGAAACAAGCCCATCGATCCTCTGCTCACCTGAGTTCTATATTATCCGCACTTACACACCCACTCATCCAGTCAATTTACAGGGGGACAATTAACCTACAAACCTTTACGTCTTTGGGATATGGGAAGAAACTGGAGCACCTGGAGGAAACCCATGCAGTCACAGGGAGCACATGCAAACTGCACACAGGCAGCACCCGACGTCAGGATTGAACCCGGGTCTGTGGTGCTGTGAGGAAGCAGCTCTACCAGTCTGTTCTGTCGTTCAATAAGAGCAATGCCACATCAACCACATCCATGTCTGTGCCCTTGTCCCTTATCCTTGGTACTCTTACTGAGGAGAAAAATGTATCCATCTCATGTAAGTATACACATAATTCTATCCCACAGCTCTGTGGCAAGGGGATTATCTAAAAAAAATATTTCTCTCATCTTAATGGGTATATTCTCTTTGTAGTCTTTGCTTGAAATGTGATCAGTGTCCCATCCACTGAAAGCAACTGTGTTTCCTCAACTACACCCAGCCAGTAATGATCATATAAACCTCTAAAATCTTCTCACACCTTTGCTCCGGGGTAAAATTCCAGCCTAACTTTAACTCCCTCATCTATGCAGTGAAGGGTCTTGGCCTGAAATGTCAACTTACTCCTTTAGCCTCCATAGATGCTGCTTGACAATAGATGCAGGAGTTGGCCATTCGGCCGTTCGAGCCAGCACCGCCATTCAATGTGATCATGGCTGATCATCCCCAATCAGTACCCACAGAGTTTTTCTTCTAGAGTTCTGTTTTTTACTCATTCTAATCAATTTTCTCAACACCTTTTACATCCTTCTGAAAGTTAGGTGACAAACAGTTTAGTAGTGTGGTTTACTACTAGCAATAATTCAAGCAATAAACTGTGAGAAAATAAACAGTGCAATGTATTTACTTATAGTATTTTATTTGTCAGTGCAATTACAAGATAATGATTTACTTTGGAGAATGTTAAAAATGTGAAGGATAAAACTGGTAACTTAAGTACATGCTGTAGAGGAAATTCCTAACCAGTCAAACCTGCTGAGGCCATTAAAACGGAATGGAAAGTAAATATAGGACCAAGGCAAGTTTTATAGACAGAGAATATTTAAGCGAAGAATTGTATCTGAGCGAAACAAAAGGCAAATCTTTCTAAATGCAATTATATAGCATTGTTTCCATCATTCAATGGAACTAATGCCGAGAACTATAGTTTGCAGTCTGTATCTTCCCCTTTGCTCTTGAGTTTGATTTGATTGTGTTTATGTATGGTATATATATGATCCGTTTGGGCAGCGTGCAAACCAAAGCTTTGCACCATAACTCCTACACGTGACAATACCAAACCCAAACCCATTCTAAAATAATAATTAAGAATACCAATTGCAATTATAAACAGAAACTTTAAAAGGACATATCCAGAAAAGCTCACTTAAAGCTTAAATAATATTTAAAAAATAGGTGTTAAAGAAGGAACTGCAGATGCTGGAAAAATCAAAGGTAGACAAAAATGCTGGAGCGGGCGAGGCAGCATCTATGGAGCGAAGGAATATGTGACGTTTCGGGTCGAGACCCTTCTTCAGACTGATGTGTGGGTGGTGGGGGCGGGAAGAAGAAAGGAAGAGGCAGAGACAGTGGGCTGTGGGAGAGCTGGGAAGGAGGGAGAAAGCAGGGACTACCTGAAATTGGCAGTCAATGTTCATACCGCTGGGGCAGTAAACTGCCCAAGCGAAATAAGAGTTGCTGCTCCTCCAATTTGCAGTGGGACTCACTCTGGTCATGGAGGAGGCCCAGGACAGAAAGGTCGGATTGGGAATAGGAGGGGGAGTTGAAGTGCTGAGCCACCGGGAGATCAGGTTTGTTATTGCGAACTGAGCAGAGGTGTTGGGCGAAGCGATCGCCAAGTCTACGCTTGGTCTCACCGATGTAGAACAGCTGACATCTAGAGCAGCGGATGCAATAGATGAGGTTGGAAGAATACTCCACAGCCGCACCTTGAAAGACTGTTTGGGTCTGGATGGAGTCATGGGGGGAGGTCAAAGCGACAAGCCTGGAAGAGTTATTTTACACAGGGAATGAACAAATAATGGATCACGAATTGACCATCTTTACTTACGGAGGGAGAGATCTCTGAATGGAAAAAGGCCCTGGAAGGGCCCACTGGGTCTGTGGTCAGTGGTCGGATATGTGAATAGGTAAAAAAATAGATAAATAGACAAAAAATAGATTAAAATAGCTTGAATTTTGAATGCTTATTTCAACGGACTCCCAGATATTACAATATACTCCACAGCTATTGAAATATATCTGGAGGAGACATGGTTGCCAGGTCAAACACACGCCTGGAAAAGTTATTTACAACAGGTAATGAACAAATAATGGATCAGAATTTGTATCTTTACTTAGACTTTAGAGATACAGAATGGAAACAGGTGATTTGGCCTCCACTACCCTCTGTGGCAGGGAATTCCATAAATTCACAACTCTCTGGGTGAAAACGTTTTTTCTCACCTCAGTCTTAAATGACCTCCCCTTTATTCTAAGACTGTGGCCCCTGGTTCTGGACTCGCCCAACATTGGGAAAATTTTTCCTGCATCTAGCTTGTCCAGTCCTTTTATAAATTTATATGTTTCTATAAGATCCCCCTCATCCTTCTAAACTCCAGTGAATACAAGCCTAGTCTTTTCAATCTTTCCTCATATGACAGTCCCGCCATCCCAGGGATCAATCTCGTGAACCTACGCTGCACTGCCTCAATCACAAAGATGTCCTTCCTCAAATTAGGAAACCAAAACTGTACACAATACCCCAGATGTGGTCTCACCAGAGCCCTATACAACTGCAGAAGTACCTCTTTACTCCTATACTGAAATCCTCTTGTTATGAAGGCTAACATTCCATTAGCTTTCTTCACTGCCTGCTGTACCTGCACGCCAACTTTCAGTGACCGGTGTACAAGGTTACACATCCATACGTGATGGATGATGTATAATTTTACCAAAGCCAATTAACCTGCAAACCTGTACGTTTTTAGAGTGGGAGGAACCCGGAGCACCCGGAAAAAACCCTGGCGATCACAGGGGGAACATACAAACTCTGTACAGGCAGCATCCACAGTCAGGATCGATCCCGGGACTTTGGTGCTGTCAGGCAGCAACTCTAACGCTGCAACCGCTTGGCACAATGACATAGGCTGCAACATCTGAATTTTTGAACAAAAACCCAATTGCATTCAAAAACCATACACCAAGAGAAAATGAGAAAAGCACAGAAAGCAATGAACCAGAATGGGCATTTTAGTTTCAGGATCTGTGAAAGAAATCTTCCCCAATTCACTCTTAATTCCCTATTAATTCCTTCCCCTCAGATACGTGGTCTGGATTAATATCGTGAGATCAAACAATCCTCCTCCACAATATGCACTTTTCCCAACACTTTGAAGATCTCTCAGTTGTCAATGAAAGATATGCAAAAAAGTAACGATGATCAAGGAAACAGTCCATTGTTTGCTGTGGGCTAGTACCTTTCCCATACTGACCTTGCTAATTCCTCGTACAGTATGGGTATTGACCTTTCGGTCCAGGGCCTTCTCCATTGTTAAGAGTGAGGCCCAAAGCAAATTGGAGTTATAGCACCTCATATTTCATTTGGGCAGCTTACAACCCAGCAGTATGAATATTGATTTCTCTAACTTCAAGTAACCCTTGCATCCACGTCCCTCCCCGTCCCACCCTAGTCGTTGTACTAGTTTCACTGTCGTCTTGCCGAGTTCCATTGTTGGTATAACTGGTTATCACCTAGTCCACAGCCAACAATGAATGGACTGCTTCCTTGATCGTCATTACTTTTTTGCATATCTTTCATTCATTTGTTCTATCTCTGTCTATATCACCCTCTATATCTCTCCTTTCTCTTTCCCCCAACTCTGACTGAAGAAGGGTCTCGACCTGAAGTGTCACCCATTCCTTTTCTCCAGAGAAGCTGCCTGACCCAGAGTAACTCCAGCATTTTGTGACTATCTTTGAAGGCACGGACTGACCCAGAGTTCAACTACCCTGTCTAGCAATCTGCTCCTCACATCCATTACAAAAGACAGGGAGTGTTTTTTCCCACCACTTCTAACCACAAAAAATATTTGGTTCTTGTTAGCTCACTCTTCCACTCCCACACCTTTTGGAACAATGTTGAGGAAGTCAGGAAAATTACCTGGCTGCAGATTGGTAGATTACCACTAGCTCCTGAATAGACTATATTCAAATAGGATATAATGACTCAATCACGCATTTTGTTGGCATTTAGTAGATTAAATGATAGCATCTCCCACAAACCTCAAGTCACCTGGTAATCATAAAATCTACATAACAAAAATAACTGTTCTCACACATTCCAGGCAGGAGTGATATGACACTCTGGCACCTCTCTCAAAAGCAGCCCTTATTTTCTTGAATTGCTTAGGTTACTGAAGCAATCAGCTGATTAATCATACTTGACAAATGCCTGCAACAAAGAAAGCAGTGACACGGGCTGACGTACATCTGGGCCGATCAGTAATAAAACAGACTAAAAAGGTAAGGTTGGAGATGTTCATCTTATCTCTCTAATCATGTTATATAGGAAAGATGTTGTCAAGCTGCAACGGGTGTAGGGAAGATTTACGAGGATGTTGCCAGGACTCGAGGGCCTGAGCTAGAGGGAGAGGTTGAGCAGGCTTGGACTTTATTACTTGGAGTGCAGGAGGATGCGGGGTGATCTTATGGTGGTGTACAAAACCATGAGAGGAATAGATCCGGCAGACGCACAGAGTCTCGTGCCCTAAGTAGGCAAATCGAGAACCAGAAGACATGGGTTTAAGGTGAGGGGGGGGGGGGAGAGATTTAATTGGAACCCCAGGGCTATTTTTTTTTTACACAAAGGGCGGTGGGTGTATGGAACGAGCTGCAGGAGGAGGTGGTTGAGGCAGGCAGCGTCACAATATTTACGAAACATCCAGGCAGGTACATGGATAGGACAGGTTTAGAAGGACATGGGCCAAAAGCAGGCAAGTGGGACAAGTATAGTTTGGCATGTTGCTAGACTTGGGCAGGTTGGACCAAAGGGCCCGTTTCCACGGCGTGTGACTATGGCTCTTAGCTTGAAGATACATGATCATGCACTGGACTTTTTAATCTCCAGGTTAACAACTGAATCCTGTGTACAGTAGGGCGGTACAGTGGCGCTGCAGCAGCGTTGCTGTTTTACAGCACCAGATACCTGGGTACGGTCCTGACTACGTGTGCTATCTGTACCGAGTTTGTACGTTCTCCCCGTGACCTGCACGGGAAGCTCCAGTTTCATTCCCGCAGTCCAATATACAGGTTTGTAGGCTGGTTGGCTTGGTATAATTGTAAATTGTCCCTGGTATGTGTAGGATAGTACTAGTGTGCGGGTATCGCTGCTCGGCGTCGACTCAGTGGGCCGAAGTGCCTGTTTCTAAACTTAAAAAAAACAATTAATAATGATTATCATGTCGTAAGATTATCTTTGGTTTCCAATCCATTCCCTTCAGCCTGACCTACAAACTGCCGGACTGAGCACAGAATGGATTTACTTCCGTGAGACATTTATTCTAGCATGCAGTTTCTAAGAAAGAATTTAGCTCCACTTTCCACAGTAACTCAACTATTACCAGAGCCAAAACCTTGTTGCATTAGTTATAGCCAATTACCTTATCAGCACGAACTATTGTCACATCTTCAACTCCCGATGATGCAACTTCCTGAATCCCCCCCCCCCCAAACCTTCATTCTTTCCTTAATTACGCTAATTAAATCCTTCCTCCTTGTCCAAAAATCAGACACATCTTCCATGTCTGAGCCACATGCATATTAAATATTTCACTCCGGGTTTTGAGGAGCCTTGCGACGTTTTACTGAGCTATAGACATTGCATAAATGCAGTGAACGTTCTTACTCATTGCTTCTAGCTTGAGAGACAAATGGAGAAAAGCCGCAAACATTCAGCAGGTCAGGCAGTATTTGCGGAGGGTGAATGGGGTCAGTTTCAGGTCGAAGGCTCTTCATTGTAACCTAAAGCAACATGAAATATTAACTGCAAGATGGCACTGGAGTATGGCGGCACTTTGCGTGATGGTCTCAGAGAGGATCTTTCATCCAATGCTATTGGCCAACTTTTTTTAGAATCAAAGAAAATAGGTGCAGGAGGAGGCCATTCGGCCCTTCGAGCCAGCACCACCATTCATTGTGATCATGGCATCCCCTTTATTCTAAGTCTGTGGCCCCTGGATCTGGACTCGCCCAACATTGGGAACATTTTTCCTGCATCCAGCTTGTCCAGTCCTTTTATAATTTTCTATGTTTCTATAAGATCCCCCTCATCCTTCTAACCCCAGTTTTAAACCATTTCTACTTGCAAACTGTTATCCCCCTTCACTCTATCCTGTACTCATGTTTGGCTTGATTCTATTCATGTATATTATTAAACAAAAGCTTTTCACCAATGTCTTGGTACACCTGGCAATAAAAAAACCTAAACTTAACTCTTTCTCTTTCCATGTGCCAAGTGGTCCAAGCATTTCCCCTTCCGTTCTTTCTTTGCCAGCAGCACCAGCACCAGGCTCAGGAACGGTTCTTCCATAAGCTAGGGTACAGTCCAATTCACCCCTACACCACTGCGGACGATGGAGTTTCTCTATGAGACAGATGGTCTTTCATGCGGAGAACTATATTCTGCACTTGGCATCTTCTTCCTCATTGCTCTTTCTAATGAGTTTGATTTGATTGTATAGATGCATGATGTATTTGAACTGTTTGGATAGCATGCATAGAAACTTAGAAAATAGGTGCAGGAGGAGGCCATTCGGCCCTTCGAGCCAGCACCGCCATTCATTGTGATCATGACTGATCGTCCCCAATCAATAACCCGTACCTGCCTTCTCCCCATATCCCTTGACTCCACTAGCCCCTGGAGCTCTATCTAACTCTCTCTTAAATCCATCCAGTGATTTGGCCTCAATTGCCCTCTGTGGCAGGGAATTCATCCCCCTTCAGTCCCATTAGCCTACCCAATACTATTTCTCGCCTAATGAAAATGTATTTCAGTTCCTCTACCCCCTTCGATCCTCTGTCCTCCAGTACATCTGGGAGATTGTGTGTGTCTTCCTTAGTGAATACAGATCTGAAGTACCTATTTAACTCTTCTGCCATTTCCTTGTTGCCCATAATAATTTCACCCGTGTGTGCCTTCAAGGAACCCACATTTGGCTTTGCTACTCTTTTTCCCTTAACATATCTAAAGAAGCTTTTACTGTCCTTTATATTCCTGGCCAGCTTCCCTTCGTACTTCATCTTTTCAGCCCGTATTGCCCGGTTTGTTTCCTTCTGTTGTCCTATGAAAGTTTCCCAATCCTCTGGCTTCCGGCTACTCTTTGCTGTGTTATACATCTTTTCTTTTAGTTTTATTCTATCAAAACAAAGCCTTTCACTGGAGCTCTGTACACATGACCTAAACCAAGCTTGGGAATGTATGATCAATTTAAATTGCCTACGATGGAATACTGGTCACATGAATGCACAGCTCAAGTGAGGAACGATGGTGGGGTGGGGGTTTCAGTTGATTGAGCTTTGCCCCGTATCAGCAGAGATCGCAAAGCCATACTTAAATGGATTGTGTTCAATATGATTCAATTAACAATCCCTTTATAAACTGGGAATTTCTTCCACTTTGATGCATTTAATACGATGAGTTTTTGGTGAAAATTTTGTTTTGATCAGGGATTATTTTACAACAATTCAGAATAAAAGACTTACTCACCAGTAGTATCAACATGTCTGATATTGATGTTTTAAACTTGCTTGTTCAGAGTTTACACATATTAGTGTTTTCTGACAACAGATAGCAAATAAGCAAAATCATAAAGTCTTCTAAAAACCCGTCCCCAAACACATGCTATTGAGGCAACACAAATGAAAACAAATCATGAAAATGCAGGCTAATATTAGACCTGTACCATAAAGCACAAAATACCATGGAATTGGACCATAGATTCATACATCACGGAAACGGGTCTTTCATCCCAACTCCTCAATGTGAACCAAGTTGCCACATCTAAACTAGTCCCATTTGCCTATATTTGGCCCACATCCTCCTACATATTTCCTTTCGGTATACCTGGCCAAATGTGTTAAATGTTTTAGTACCTGCCTCAACTACTTCCTCTGACAGCTTGTTCCATACACTCACCACTCCCTGTGTGAAAAAGCACCCCCTCGGGTTCCTATTAAATCTTTCCCCTCTCACCTTAAACTAGTTCTCAGAATGCCCATAAACAGGTGTAAATGTCGGCAATTGTAGCTTGTGCACTGCAAGCAGGAAATTCAGCACGAATGAAAACTGGGTGGGCTAAAGAGAGGGAGCAACTTGTATGCACAGCTTGTATTTATTGTGCCATCTCAAGAATCAAGTCAAGAGAGTTTATTGTCATGTGTCCCAGATAGGACAATGACATTCTTGCTTGCTGCAGCACAACAGAATATAGTAAGCGTAAATACAGAACAGTTCAGTGTGTCTATATAGCATAGACCATATATATACACGCATAAATAAACAGATAAAGTGCACTAGGCTGTTATAGTTCAGAGGGTTCAAGAAGGAACTGCAGATGCTGGAAAAAATCAAAGGTACACAAAAATGCTGGAGAAACTCAGCGGGTGCAGCAGCATCTATGGAGCGAAGGAAATAGACAACGTTTCGGGCCGAAATCCTTCTGAGTTTGTTTGATGATGTGTTTAATAGCCTGATGACTGTGGGGAAGTAGCTCTTCCTGAACCTGGATGTAACAGATTTCAGGCTCCTGTACCTTCTACCTGATGGCAGTGGAGAGATTAGTGTGTGGCCAGGATGTTGTGTGTCCTTTATGATGTTGGCTGCCTTTTTGAGGCAGCGACTGCGATAGATCCCTTCAATGGTGGGGAGGTCAGAGCCGGTGATGGCCTGGGCAGTGTTTACAACTTTTTGCAGCCTTTTCCGCTCCTGGACGCTCAAGTTGCCGAATTAGGCCACGATGCAACCAGTCAGCATGTCTCCTTATCAAAATTGGCATTGCTACCAAACTTGCTGTATCTCGGTATACATGACAGACAACATAAAGGTGCTGCCCTACAGCCCAAATTATCCATGCAGAACATGAGACCTTTAAACTAATCTCTTCTGCCGGCGTGGAATCCACATCCCTCCATATCCACTGGGTTAGTCAGACGCATCTGAAATGCCGCTATTGCACCTATCGTGACAACAGCAAACAAGTTGTAATGTGGACACAAGGGACTGCAGTTGCAAAAAAAGACGCAGAGTGTTGGAGTAACTCAGCGGGTCAGGCAGCATCTCTGAAGGATATGAATAGGCAATGTTTCGGGTCGGGACCCTTCTGCAGACATCTCAACATCCTGTCTACACTGAAACCCAGAGTTCCACAAAGATGTTTATATCATGGGAGGAGTGGGTGGTAGTTTGTATTTTACGATTCAAAACCATGCACAAATCCAGGTGCCATCCAGGTGCTGGGAGTTTTATTTATTAAAACAGACATGACAATTTCCTGAATATTCAACCACTGATTCTCTTTTACAGCATGACTGATATTGTTGGCGCCGTGTTTGCTAAATTATACTAAGTGGTTGATTCTTCTCTACTTCCAAAGTAACGCGGCTTCACTGAAGATCAGACTGCACTGATAATAATATACACATTGCAATAATTTAAGTAATTACCACAGCACGATAGTTAAGTTAATTGAGTGATAAGCTAACATTCACTTCATCCTTTCTGCAAGTTGCTGTGTAGTAAATCTCGGGATAATGATTATGCTTTCCAATAGAAGTGATTGGTTAAGTGATCACAGACTCTGGCTTCAAGTTTAAGAACATGACTTCAGGCATTTGCGGGGAAAGTAGTCAAGGGGAATGAATCAATTTATTAAACAACTGAAACCACATCAAAAATTGCTTTCCTTTTATTGACCTTTTTCTATTTTCATAACTCAGTTGTATCAAACTCGTGTTTGGGGAACAGCAAACATCGCATCCTGTGTTAGACACAAAGTGCTGGATTTACTCGGGTCTGGCAGCATCTCTGGAACTAATTGAAAGGCGAGATTTTGGGTCGGGGCATGACTGAAGCCATGAGACTGAAGGTGGATCCATAGGACATAGGACAAAGGACATTTATTGTCACGTACACCAATTGGTGCAGTGAGATTTGAGTTACCATGCAGCACACAAATAAGATAAACACAACACTATGGAGTTTAACATTAAACATAAAAACCTTTCCCCCCACAGCAGACTCAATGTTTCTCACTGTGAGGGAAGGCAACAAAGTTCAGTCCTTCTCCTCTTGTTCACCTGTGGTCGGGGCCTATTGAGGCCTCCGCAGTCGCCGCAACGGCGGCCCGATGTTTCAGGCCCTCTCGCTGGATGATGGAACTCCGGTGTTGGAAGAACACTCTCAGCGGCTTGGAGATCCGAATTGGCCACTTCCTACCGGAGACCACAGGCCGAGCTGGGCCGAGCTCCAACACTGGCGATCCTCGGCAAAAGATCCCAGGGCTCCGCGATGTTAAAGTCAGCGTCGCCCGCGGCTGGAAGCTCCGCAGACCACATCTCCACGATGTTAGAGTCGGCAGTCCCAGCATTCCGGGGCTTCCAACACGGCGACCCTAGTAAAGCAGCACCCGCTCCGCGATGGTACTTCAGTGCTGCGCCGCTGCTGAAGCTGAAGCTCCGGTAAGGAAAGAACGCGCCAATCCAGATGGTAGGCCGCAAGGAAGGGGCGAAGATGCGGCTCGGATGAAAGACGCCTCCTCGACCAGGTAGCGACTGTGATCCCCACCCCCCCCACCCCCACATAAAAAAGACTAAAAGGAAACCAAAACAAGACTTTGACAGATTACATTTTTTAAAAAGGATGAAAGGACGAACGGCTGCTAGGCGAGGCTGCCACACTCGATGGAGCCATCACTTGGACAGTCCCGACCTGACATGTCACCTCCCTATTTTCTCCAGAGATGTTGCCTGACCCGCTGAGTTACTCCAGCATTTTCTGTCTGTCTGTCTATGGTATAAATCAGCATCCGTAGTTCCTTTTTATCACATCCCCGGTCGCCAAATTAATGTCAAGCTCATTTCTTAAACCCAATGTGTGAACATTGAACTCTCCAATTTCAATACCACCCCTCTGCCTGACCTCATTCCCCGAGCACCACCATGGTCCACACATATTCAAAGATGCAGAGGTTTGCAGGTTAATTGGCTTGGTATAAATATAAATGATCCCTAGTGTGTGTAGGAAAGTGTTAACGTGCACGGATCACTGGTCCGTGTGGACTCAGAGGGCTGAAGGGCCTGTTTCTACACTAAATCTCACAACATTATAGTACTGAGATGGGCATTTGAAACATCATGGTGTAGAATGTTATGGACCAACTGCTGGAAAATGGGATTAGGATAGATACTTGGAGACATACGAAACTGCAAAATCCAGAAATCTTGAGCTTAACACAAAGTACTTGAGGGACTCAGCAATTCAGGCAGATGTGTGGAGGGAACGGCCATGCGATGTTTTGGGTGGAGACCTTTCTTCAGCTTCATCGCTTGGACAGATCCTGATTATTGATGTATAGTAAGGAACAATAGAACCTGGTTCCTATCTTTAATAACTGACAGACGGGGTGGAGGCCAGTTCTCTGTACTTTCAAGAGATATCTAGATAGGGCTCTTAAAGATAGCAGAGTCAGGGGATATGGGGAGAAGGCAGGAACGGGGTACTGATTGGGGATGATCAGCCATGATCACATTGAATGGTGATGCTGGCTCGAAGGGCCGAATGGCCTACTCCTGCACCTATTGTCCATTGTCCAGCTTTGAGTTTATCAATTTAAACCATCATCTGCAGTTTCTTTCCACACAGTTGTACATTTTTGGAGTGGGGGAGGAAACCAGAGCACTCAGAAGAAACCAACCCGGTGATAGGGGGAAGCTATGTACAGCTATGTACAGATAGCACCCGTACACAGGATCGAACCCCGGGTCTCTGCCGCTGAAAACCAGCAACTCTACCGCTCCGTCAGTGTGCTGGGTAACTCAATTTGATTAAATAAATCTCCATGAAAAATGTTGCTATTAGTGACTATGAGAATTGATCCAATTCACGTATGTTCTTCAGGGAATCGGGCTTGACCCATATGCAACTCCATATGTAACTCTCCCCAGTGAATAGCAGATCAGAGGACAATTAGAGAGAGGCAATAAACGCCAAGATAGCCAGAAGTGCCACGTCCTGCAAACCACACTAACGTTCTTCACTCCACGCTACACAGAGCTTATTTCGTCACCCTTGGTATTTGAATTTTCAAGGATGTGTACCCTGGGAATAATAGAAAAGTTGCTGAAAGGTGTTAATGGAGTTATTAAAAGGAGGGTCTTGGCTCAGAATATCAATGTAATAAGGTAAACTGATGGTATCTGTCAGCAAGGCACTTGAACCGTCTAGTAGGTTTTACTGTTCATTCAGCACTTTCCCAACCAATCCAAGATAAAAGCAAAAATGTTTTAAAATATCCAAGTAGACATCGAAAGATAAAAATATCCCCATATTTCTCATTTCATGCAAGCTAGATTCCTGTTCTCTTTTGTCTTTGAATGGACAGTTTAACTTGTACGATGTGCATAGACACTATCAATGTCAGTGACTGGTAATCCACCTCTAAAGTGGTATACAATTACTAGAATGGACTCCTTATCCATCCACCAGCCCCCCTCAACATTACTATGTGATAACCAGTGGATGTTAAGCTACTTCTCGTCACTGCTATGGAAAGGTAAGCTCAAATCAGATTTACACGCTCACAGGAAGAATATATAACATTACAGTCCCCAAATAGGTGGCAACACAATGTGTAGGAAGGAACTATAGATGCTGGTTTACACCAGATAGACACAAATAGCTGGATTAATTCTCCTCTAGTCCCGTCTACCTGCACTCAGACCATAACCCTCCATTCCTTTCCCGTCCATATAACTATCCAATTTATTTTTAAATGATAAAATCGAACCTGCCTCCACCACCTCCACTGGAAGCTGATTCCACACAGCTACCACTCTCTGAGTAAAGAAGTTCCCCCCTCATGTTAGCCCTAAACTTCTGTCCCTTAATTCTCGTCATGTCCTCTTGTTTGAATCTTCCCTACTCTCAGTGGGAAAAGCTCAACTCTGTCTATCCCTCTCATCATTTTAAAGACCTCTATCGTCCCCCCTTAACCTTCTGCTCGCCAAAGAATAAAGACGTTTTGGTGATGTTTTGGGTCGAGACCCTACTTCAGACTATGGGGAGAGAGAAATGAGAGATATGAAAAGGAACATTGAACAAATGAATATAAGGTATATAACGTTTCAATACCTTTCAATTATTTGTTCTTAATCATAGTCATAGAGTGATATAGTGTGGAAACAGGCCCTTCGGCCCAACTTGCCCACACCGTCCAACATGTCCCAGCAACACTAGTCCCTCCTGCCTGCATTTGGTCCATATCCCTCAAAACCTGTCCTATTCAAGTACCTGTTTAACTGCTTATTAAACGTTGGGATAGTCCAAACCGCACCTACCTCCTCTGACAGCTTGTTCTATACACCCACCACCCTTTGTGTGAAAAAGTTACCTCGCAGATTCCTAATAAATCTTTTTCCTTTCACCTTAAACCAATGTCCTCTGGTCCTCGATTCGCCTTTGTGCATCTATCCGATCTATTCCTCTCATAATTTTATACCGTTACATATCTCTCATTTCTCTCTCCCCTGAAAGAAGGGCCTCGACCCAAAACATCACCTATTCCTTTTCCACAGAGATGGCAACACAAAGATCTACGTATAGGTCAGCGTCACCTGAGACCTATAAAAAGATGATAACTGGCACCAAATTGTACATAAACTAGTCTTCTTAGAATGTCCCTCAGGACTGAAGACGGCTCACTTCCACTCCACTTTTGCGGGTTGCGAGGTGACTGGTGGAACAATTGTGGGGATTGTAGACTTCAACAGACAGGTACGATGTTGGATGAAACTATGGGAGATGAATGGTGCTTTCCTGTCACATGTACAAACGCAGGGTCAAATCCTTTATGGTGCATACCAAAGATCCTATAGCAGAGCTCTGCTATAGGATCTTTGGTGTATACAGTTCAGTAAAGGATTGCCAAACCCCAGCACAATCACCGATTAGCAAAGTGCATAGAAATAGTTCAATGAGAACGCCAAGTTTTGACACCAATTTCCAAATCCAGTCCGCGCCGGATTCAGGCGAGCCTCAGGCTGTTGCAGGGCCTCCACCCCTTGCCTTCTTTGGATGTCTGGATCAACTCTCTCCTAGCCCGTTGACCTTTGTGTCCCAGAGACACCTCCTACGGTCAACCTTGAGGGCACGGCAGGCCAGACTTTGGTTCTCTCTTCTACCGTTATTGCTGCTCCACTCTGTCGTCCCCTTCTTTCTGGTATATGGTCTTCAGGGGATGAAAAGGGGCTAGACTGGTTGCTTCCCCCCTATTGGTCGCAGCTGCATAACTCTTCCCCAAACTCCAGGATAACCATACACGGAGTTAGTGTAAAGTTTCCCCCAACTTTGGGATAGCCGTGCACAGAGTTAGTAGACAATAGACAATAGGTGCAGGAGTAGGCCATTCGGCCCTTCCAGCCATTCAATGTGATCATGGCTGATCATCCACAATCAGTACCCCGTTCCTGCCTTCTCCTCATATCCCCTGACTCCGCTATCTTTAAGAGCCCTATCTAGCTCTCTCTTGAAAGTATCCAGAGAACCGGCCTCCACTGCCCTCTGAGGCAGAGAATTCCACAGGCTCACAACTTCCTGTGTGAAAAAGTGTTTCCTCGTCTCTGTTCTATATGGCTTACCCCTTATTCTTAAACTGTGGCCCCTGGTTCTGGACTCCCCCAACATCGGGAACATGTTTCCTGCCGCTAGCGTGTTCAAACCCTTAATAATCTTATGTTTCAATAAGATCCCCTCATCCTTTTAAACTCCAGAGTATACAAGCCCAGCCGCTCCATTCTCTCAGCATATGACAGTCCCGCCATTCCTGGACCTCTGAACTCTAAATGTGGCCGTGAAGTTCTTAATTCCATCCAGAATGTTTCCTCTCCACTTTGAGCAGTCAGGCTCCGAGATGTGGGCCAGCAAAGGTGGGCATCTTAGACAATAGACAATAGTTACAGGATTAGGACATTCGGCCCTTCGAGCCAGCAACGCCATTCAAGGTGATCATGGTTGATCATCCACAATCAGTACCCCGTTCCTGCCTTCTCCCCACATCCCCTGACTCCGCTATCTTTCAGAGCCCTGTCTAGCTGGGGAGGATTTATATAGTCAATTAAAAAAATATGACCAATTTTGCAAAACCAGCGGAGACAGAAATGCACGGTGCAAACTCGAGGCCAAGCTTGGCCGACACCCTCCTCCCCGTAGATTTGAATGGGAAAGAATAATGGTGATGGAAGTCTTGCATCAATAATAAGAGAATTGAAATCCTTTTAAAAACAAAACCAAGTAAAATAGATTGGTTTCAAATTGCTGAAACCACTGATGAACAAACCTTTCACTTGCACAATGAATCAAGCAGAACAATGTATTCCTTTCAATACCACAGTAAACTTATAGGTTTCATTTTCTTTTATGATCTCCCCCCCACCCACCACAGTGCGGTACAATGAGGGGCTTGCAAGACAATGGCGGTACAGTTTGATTTTGCTTAACACAGCAAGACTAGAGCAATCCAAACTTAGTTCCTACCATGATAACAAGAGTGGCAGTAACTAAAAGCAAGCACCATAATGGCCAGAAGACGAACAATGGCTGGTGCTCAGTCAGCCAAGTTAATACTTTAAAACCCATAAGTCTATGGAATTTTGTTTTTTCTGTTTGTAATATTTAAGCTGGCATCGGTGTTCAATGAACAAAAATAAAGCAGATTTGCATTTTTATGCCTTGTATTACACATTTCTGAAGATTTCATTTCAGAAATTCAAAGGAGGTCTGGCAACTTTTCATGGAAGTTCCATGTAGGTGCCAGTGTAATTTTAACATTAACAATGTTTTATAGCCTCTGTTGCAGATTTCCGAGAAGCAATGCTCAGAAGTTAAAAGTTAAAATAAAATGTATATATGATTGTTAATATTGTAGAACATCCCAAATCACTTCACAGGAGTGTTGCCAAACATCAGTTGACAATATAATGGGGCGGTTGGTTTTGACGAGCATCTGTGACTTAGGTTTATTAATGTCACCTTTCCAAAAATGGTTTGTTTTGCATGCTATCCAATCAGATCAGATAATAGCACATAACCAACCACACATAAATACAATGTTTAGGAAGGAACTGCAGGTGCTGGTTTAAACAGTGGATGGATAGACACAAAAAGCTGGAGTAACTCAGCAGCTCAGGCAGCATCTCTGGAGAAAAGGAATAGGTCAGAAGAAAGGTCTCGACCCGAAACATCACCTATTCCTTTTCTACAGAGATGCTGTCTGCACCACTCAGTTACTCCAGCTTTGTGTGTCCATCTACACATAAATACCATCAAGTCAAACTCAACTACAATAGGCAGAGCAATGGGGAAGAAACAGAGTGCCGGACATAGTTCTCAGCATTGTAGCAAAATAGTTTCAGAGACAAAATCCAATGTCCACAATGGGGTAGAGGTGAATCGGACAGCATCCCATATGCAGAAGTCTAATAATAGAGGGGAAGACAGATCTTCTGTCTGACGGGATCAGGGAGACGGAGGAATGGCTGGAGTGGGACAAGGGATGGAAGAGGGGGAGAAGAATGGGTGGAGAGAAAAAAAAAGGGTGGAGAGAAAAAAAGAGAGAAACAAGCAAGTTAGCAGAGGAAATGGCACGTTATGAGAGAATTCCAAATGTTAGTGATTAGCATGGCTGACAAAAGAGTTTTAAAATCATAGGAACCAAGCTGTCTTGGGGCCAAAGCACAGATATACAGTGCCCATTGACACTTCATGATGGCTTGGAAAAGCAGACAGGGTAATAATCAAAGACGTCCCACCCCGGTCATTCCTCTTTCTCCCTGCTCCCAAGCAGAAGGTACAGAAACTTGAACGTATACCTTGGCAGACTCAGGAACAGCCTCTTCCCCTTTGTTATCAGACTTCTGAACAGCTAGGATATTATCCAATTCAGCCCTACCCCATTGCGCACATTGGACTTTGTCTGTGGAACTGATGCGCTACTATGTGGATATCTATATTTTGCATAATGTATTTGCTCGACCTATTGTACTTTGTTCGAAGTGATTGTATCTATGTATGGCATATCTCATTACCTTGCACAAAACATTATCCCTTAACATGTATCGATACACTATAAATGGCTAGAATGTAATCATGTATTGTCTTTCCGCTGACTGGATTGCACCCAACAAAACATGTTCACTGTACCTCAGTACATGTGACAAAAAACTAAACTAAGCCGATATGTTTGGCTAGAATACAAAAAAATGTTTTAACTGTACTTCACTGCTTTAGCTTTAGAGATAGCCGTGGAAACAGGCCCTATGGCGCACACAGTCCGTGCTCACCAACAGTCACTCTGTTGCTCTGCTATCTCAGTTTCGCATCCTGCATACCAGGGGCAATTTACAGAGGCCAGTTAACCAACAAATCTGCATGTCTTTGGAAAGTGAGAGGAAATCAGAGCACCCAGAGAGAATCATCACGGGCTCAGGGAGAACGTACAAACTCAGGACAGACATCGCCTGCAGTCAGGATCAAACCTGCTTATCTGGCGCTGAAAAGCAGCAATTCTACCACTGCACCACCGTGCCACCCCAAAGGACAGATGCTGCCTGACCAGCTGAGTATCTCCAGGAGTTTGCCTTTTACTCATGAACAGATTAACTGGTCAAGTAACTCATCATCGTTTATGGGATTTGTGTGCAGGCACACAGCTGCTTTTTAGTTTTATTTTATTTCAGACGTGACTTGTTAGTTGTACATGCTTTGTACAGTCCCTTACATAATGTTTGAGACAAAGACCCATCATTTATTTATTTGCATCTGTACTCCATAATTTGAGATTTGTAATTTAAAAAAAAAATCACATGTGGTTAAAGTGCACATTGTCAGATTTTAATAAAGGCCATTTTTATACATTTTAGTTTCACCATGTAGAAATTACAGCTGTGTTTATACATAGTCCCCCCATTTCAGGGCACCATAATGTTTGGGACACAGCAATGTCATGTAACTGAAAGTAGTCATGTTTAGTGTTTTGTTGAATGGCGGAGTAGACTTGAATGGCGGAGATGACATGGCCTAATTCTGCTTATAATGTTATGAAATGAAAAGAATGCTAAATGAATACAAGGTCGTAGAACAGAACAGGCTCCTCATTCCACAATGTCAGTGCCAAACGTGATGCCATGTTAAACTAATCTCCTTTGCTTGGACACGATCAAAATCCCTCCATTCCCTGCATATCCATGCTCCTATTGAAAAGCCACTATCGTATCTGCCTTCACACCACCCCGGGCAGCACATTCCAGGTGTCCACATGGTGAAACCAAAATGTATAAAAATGGCCTTTATTAAAATCTGACAATGTGCACTTTATCCACATGTGATTTTTTAAAATTACAAATCTCAAATTATGTGGAGGTTTGTGGAGGTGCACCATGTAAGGAATGTGGAAAGCTTTTGGTGAAAGATATGCCCTCCAATGATGTACATTTCCACTTTGGGGAAAAAGGTTCTGACTGTCTACCCTATCTATGCCTCTCATAATTTTATACTACTACTACTATCCCCGACACTTCAGAGAAAGCAATCCGAGTTTGCCCAAACTCTCCTTGCAGTTAAATACCATCGATTCCAGGCAGCGTTCTGGATTACATCTTTTGTGTTACATTTCAATTCGTTTGCAAGAAATGGCCGGACACCAAATTAAAAACAAACCTACAGAATTGAGCAGAACATATGGCACTTCTAACATGCAAAAGGTATAATTGAGACCAAAGAGTAAAATGGGCAATAAGGTCTGAATGAATGAATGAATGAATAAGTTTATTGGCCAAGTATTCAAATACAAGGAATTTGCCTTGGTGCTTTCAGAAGATGGAACAGATTTATATTGAATCTACTGATCCGGACCAAGGAATAACAGAAAGCTACAGTGGTGGCGTTCTTTCCACATTCCTTCCATGGTGCACCTCCACAAATAACAAGACCATAAATACAAGGAGTTGGCCTTAGACCATCAAGCCTTCCAGCAAGATCACGGCTGATCCTGTGCCTTAGTCCACTTTCCCCATCCGATCTCATTATCCTCTTGATTAAACAGCAAACAACAAAACTTTGCAAGATAACAATTCCCTGTAATTAAACCAAGGAAGACACACGCTTCAAAACAAACATTTGAAGCATTCAAGAAAAACCTCTTCAAAACTTTTGTGTAAGGTTGAAACATTGGCGTGAACCCTGAATCAAATATTTCATGAGCTGGGTGATAAAGTATTATTTTTGGCTAAGGTTAAAGAATTCAAGGCCGGTTCTTCATTGGTTATGTGGTTTAAAAAAAAAAAAAATCATATTTGTAGGTGGCCATTTTCACCCCGTTGGTTTTCAACCCGAGTCCAATGCAAACCATGGGGAACTTCGCACACTGAGCGTAGGTTGGTGTTTTCCATTCAAACCGTAACTTTATAAAGCCAATGCTTATCCAAGGATTTGGTGCAGGCAGGACTCCCACAAGCCTTTTAAAGTCAAAGAGTGAATCATCGATGAGCTGCCTGACAATCTGGACACAATGTCGGAAACTTTGCATTAAATAAATCAAATAATAATAATAATAATATTTATTTATATAGCACTTTTAAACAAAATCACTTTGAACCAAAGTGCTTTACAGAGATTGATTAAACTAATTGAATAAATTAAATGTCAATAAATCCATACAAAATAAAAAAGAAAAAGAAAAAAAGACTACAGAACAGTACACTAAAGAAATCAACAAGAAACGTCCCCCCACAGCAGAATTCACTGTGAGGGAAGGCACTAAAAATATCCAGTTCTCCCCCTCATAGTCCACCCGAGGTCGGGGTCTATATGTGGCCTCCTCAGCCAACCCGATGTTTTCAGGCCCTCTGCCGCGAAGCTGGATCATCGGCGTCGGGTGAACATTCTTCAGCGGCCTGGACTGAAGCGGCCGCTTCCTCCCCGAAGACTGCAATGTCAAATGACCCGCTGAGTTCATCCAGCACTTAAGCACTTTCTTCCAGCATCCACAGTTGTCATTTTACTGCTCCAATGCAAAATCATCTTATGTGCACCTACTAAGAAGTTCTATTCCTCTCACTGATGGGGGCTCAGTCAGATCCCCCCCCCCCCCCCCCCCCCCCCCCCCCCCCCCCCCCCCTCCCTTGTGAATCTTGCTGTTTGACCATGTTCCAACCCAAAATCCTTAGACTTTAGAGATGCAGGCACTTTGGACCACCATATCCACGCCGACCAGCGATCACCCTTTACACACTATGGACAAATTTACAACTTACCAAGCCAATTAACCTATAAACTTGTATGTCTTTGCAGTGTGGGGAAAAAGTGGGGCATCTGGAGAAAATGTACGCATTCACAGGGAGAACGTACAAACTCCATAGTCAGGATCGCGCCCGGGTCTCTGGCGCTGCAAGGACTAGATATTACAGCCATGTGTATTTTTTTTTCCCTTCAAGCTGCCCAACTCTCCAGCACTTTGCATTTTGTTCAAGATTCCAGCATCAGCAATTCCTTGCATCTCCGTCTTGCATCAAATATCCATGGCTGAGGACAGCCATACTCTACTGGAAGGGGGAGTGGAATGTCCTGACCTATGGCAACTGCATTTTTAACTCTGATTGTCAATCGGTATTCGTTGAAAGTATGAGACAGTCTGTCCATCAGCCCCTGAAGTCCTTCTTCAGTTTGAGCAGTGAGCTGTGCAAAATGTGCATATCTTATAGAGGCATTTTACAAAATTACAAAATCATGAGAGGAATAGATTGGGTAAACACAGAATCTCTTGCCCACAGAAGGAGAATTGAGAACCAGAGGACTTAGAATTTTGGTGAAGGGGGAAAGATTTAATGGGAACCCGAGGGGTAACTTTTTATTTTACACAAAAAGTGGTGGGTGTATGGAACGAGCTGCCGGAGGAAGTTGGCACAATGTTTAAGAAACATTTAGACAGGTCCATGATAGGATAGGTTTAGAGGGATATGGGTCAAATGCAGGCAGGTGGTACTAGTGTAGATGGAACATGTTGGTTGGTGTGGGCTAGTTGGGCCGTAAGACCCGTTTCCACTCTGTATGTCTCTATGACTATCTCCTTGGCACCAGCAGATCGGTGGGTGGTTTAACACTGGGGAATGTGAAGTGGGGAGACGGAATACTTGATATCATGGTATCATAATGGAAATATTTGGAAACTAATAATAAACCTTTATTATGACATTTTGCATTTTACTATTACATTTTGAGTTCATGTTCAAATAATACTACAAGAGTTTGTTGATTTCTAGTCAATAAAGCAGGCATTGATTTAATTGCCCAGGAATGGAGCCCTCATTGAAGGGCAGTGCTGGCATGTTGGCTTGGATTACAAACCCAAATTCTGGTTAGCTTGAAACCGCAAAGACCTGTGGCTAAGTTACGTGAACAGCTTTGCCAAGATGACATTCTCTTGCGAGTTGGTGAATAGAGAGCACCTTAAAGCACACATTTTACTGGAAATCCTGATTTTCAGTATCCTGTTAATATGCTTCAGAAATGGGCTTGGACGAACAAGCAGCTCCTGTGTGTTACTCTTCTGTGTCCAGTGTCAGCAGATTCTGACATCTGAGTGAATTCCCCTCATGCGGGCCCATGCGGGAACACAATGGGACTTCTCAAGCTCAATTCGTATTGGAAAATCATTTTACATGCAAACTACCCTGACTTTCCATTTCACCAGATGAGAGGAAACATCTGTGGGAAAAAAACACTTTTTGATAACAATATAAATGTTCTTCTCAAAACTTGCTAGACTTTGGGCGGCTCCAAGTGAACTGAATAGCTGTCTTACACAAATGACTTTGAGCACTTTTTTTATTTATGGAACATTACCTATTGTAACACTAATACAATAAATGAGACATATAGTCTTCATTCATTTTTTAAATGACATCAGAATGAGCTCTGCTGAATGCAATGCACAAAATTGTAAACCTAGTATTTTCAGAAAGACAGCAAATAATAGGTTCAAAATGAGGGTGTAGCAGGGTGGGGATTTCAATGGGACTGCTCACAACCGAAAAGGATTAAAAATGAAACTTGGCTCACATAATCTCTTGTCCTTTCAACTGGTTGATGTAACTGCTGATGCTGTTATAAAATACGGAATATAATTATAGCAGAGGCCTACCAATTCAGTGCCATCAGGACACCAGGCCTTAAAGCGAGAAAATAAATGTATACGAAAGAACTGCAGATGCTGGAAAAATCGAAGGTAGACAAAAATCGACGGTAGAAAGTCAGCGGGTGAGGCAGCATCTATGGAGAGAAGGAATATGTGACGTTTCGGGTCAAGACCCTTCTTCAGACTGATGTCGGGTGGGGAGGGGAAGAAAGGAAGATGCGGAGACAGTGGGCTGTGGGAGAGCTGGGAAGGGGGAGGGGAAGGAGGGAGAAAGCAAGGACCGTCTGAAATTGGAGAAGTCAATGTTCATACCGCTGGGGTGTAAACTGCCCAAGCAAAATATGAGGTGCTGCTCCTCCAATTTGCGCTGGGCCTCACTCTGGCAATGGCGGAGGCCCAGGACAGAAAGGTCGGATTGGGAATGGGCGGGGGAGTTGAAGTGCTGAGCCATCAGGTTGGAAAACAGGTTGGTTAGTGCGAACTGAGCGGAGGTGTCGGGCGAAATGTATCTCTCTTTAAAGACAAGATAGAATCTGCAGTGATTTGAGTGTTGCAAAATGGCTCCGCAACAAGGCGACTCTTTGTATGTTGTTCCAGAAGCGGATCTACTGACAGTCGCTTCACTTTTACATGCGTATCATTGTCCTCGGTTTTCGTGTGATTTGACTCGATAGCTTTCAGAAGCTGTTCACTGTATCTTGGTATCGATGACAATAATCAATCAACAAATAACCACAATTAATAATCATTTTTTGAACAGGTGAGATGTAATTTAGAGATTGAGCATGGAAACAGAACATTCTGCCCACCAAGTCCACGCAGACCAGCAATCACCCATGCGATAGTTCCACCCTACACACGAGGGACAATTTACAGAAGGCCATTAGGCTATAAACCTGCACATCTTTGGAATGTGGGAGGAAACCAGAGCACCTGGAGAAAACCCACACGGTCACAGGGAGAACGTGCAAACTCGAGTCTTTCCCCTCTGTCTCCGCGCTGCACTCAATCTACTTCTACCAAAGAGTCAAAAGCTAACGAATTTCAGAAGAATAACCATAACCATAAAAGCTTTAAAATGATTCATGGATTAAAAGTTTACCAAAATCAGTGAACAGACCGCCAAAGACAAAATAAACTATCCTGCCCATTAGCAGCCCAATATTTAAAACGTTTCTCATATGGTGCTTTCACAACCAATGAAGCAGGCCAACATTCACATCCATTTATTTACCTTAAGCAACACATAAAGAGCTGGATGAACTCAGCACGCCAGCGAGCATCTGTGGAGGATTGTACAGATGACGATTCACAATGTGTAGGAAGGAACTGCAGTTGCTGGTTTAAATCAAAAATAGACACAAAATGCTGGAGTAACTCAGCGGGACAGGCAGCATCTCTGGAGAGAAGGAATGGATGACACTTCGGGTCATAGAAACATAGAAAATAGGTGCAGGAGGAGGCCATTCGGCCCTTCGAGCCAGCACCGCCATTCATTGTGATCATGGCTGATCGTCCCCTATCAATAACCCGTGCCTGCCTTCGCCCCATATCCCTCGATTCCACTAGCCCCTAGAGCTCTATCTAACTCAAGGGTCGAGACACTTCTTTATCGAACTGAATTGTATATCCGGCAATTCAGAATGTTGTCTGCCAATTCCCTTCACAGATGCTGCCTGACCCGCTGAGTTCCTCCAGCACTTTTGTTCAAGAGTCCTACATTTGCAGTCTCCTGTGTCTCCATTATGTACATGCTCGCTCTTGGGAAAATCTAATGCTTATGTTACTTCTGCTGCAAAATACATAGAAGGATCTTGGAATGATGGAAAACAAAGCAAAAATATATAAAGCCTCTGATCTCCAATAACCATCACGACCATCTATGCGAGGTACAAACACTACAGCTGTCTCGGCAAGCACAGAGAAGGTGGGTATTTCAGGTCATTCCCATGGTAGTGAAATCCTCTCCAATTTCAAAAACATTTCCGAATTTCCTGCTTTTGAAAAAATATTGCATTTACCGTGTCTACATTTAATAATTTATGCAATTCAATGAAGTTTCCCAACCTCCACTACTTCAAAACGATAGATATTTATACTGGCAAGTCTTTGTGACTCATTCAATGTATTTGCATCTTTTTAGTGATATTGTGATCAAAACCCCACACTGTTCCCTGTGTGTCTTTTAACTAGCACCCTTTACATTCTTCATATGACCTCTGTAGATTTGCTCATTACAGTTCTGGCTAAATAACACAACCTAATCGCTTCTTTCAATTGCTCTACTACAGTGTCTAGACACGGAAAGCATCATGTCTACTATTACTTCCCTGCCCATTTCAAAGTCCGCTTGCATTACACAACAAACGGAATGGAACTTAAGACCAAAGTTATTGATTTATGGCTTTCAAAGGAGAAGTGGTTTAGTCCTCCACTGCCAACACTGAATCTGACAGCGAGCCATAATTCAAGGGTTGTTTATGACACATGCTTTATTGACCAATGTACAATATTTTACATTTCTTAGGGTTAAATTCCATTCGAGTCTTTAGACTTCACACAGCATGGAAACAGGTCCTTTGGCCCACCAAGTCCACGCCTGCCAGCGATCACCCCGTGGACTAACACTATCCTACACACTAGGGCAATTTACAATTTTACCGCAGTCAATTAACCTGCAAACAAGTACGCCTTTGGTGTATGGGAGGAAACCGGAGCACCTGGAGAAAACCCACGTGGTCACAGGGAGAACATACAAACTCCGTACAGACAGCGCCGAAACTGGCATGTCGAACCCGGGTCTCTGGTGGGTAGTTCTACTGCTGCGTCACTGTGCTGCCCTGTGCCACTATCGGCCCGAATACTATTTCTAATCCCATCCCGATTTGGTCCATCACTTTCACCATTTTAACAGCAGTGAGTTTAAAGAAATCATCATGGATGAAGAAAATGTACATGATGTGACAATGCTTAGGAGCAAATTAAATAAACTGTTACCCATGAGTCGCAGGCGGAGCTGGCCTTAAATTAAATAGATTTCAAAGTGGTCGGAAACACAATGAGTGCATTAATGGCATTCCATTTCCCCCAAATCTAGAAACTTTTTTATGCCTTGCAGCATCAGATACCAGGATCGATCCTGAAGATGAAGGGATTCAAAGTAACGTTAGCAAATTACACAAAGCTGGGTGGCAGTGTGAACTGCGAGGAGGATGTTATGAGAATGCAGGGTGACTTGGACAGGTTGGGGGTGGGCAGATGCATGGCAGATGAAGTTTAATGCGGATAAACGTGAGGTTATCCACTTTGGTATCAAAAACAGGAAGGCAGATTACTGTCTAAATGGCGTCAAGTTGTGAAAAGGGGAAGTACAACGGGATCTGGGGATCCTTGTTCATCAGTCTATGAAAGTAAGCATGCAGGTACAGCAGGCAGTGAAGAAAGCGAATGGCATGTTGGCCTTTATAACAAGAGGAGTCGAGATAAGGAGCCAAGAGGTCCTTCTGCAGTTGTACAGGGCCCTAGTGAGACCACACCTGGAGTATTGTATCCAGTTTTGATCCCCTAATTTGAGGAAGGACATTTTTGCTATTGAGGGAGTGCAGCGTAGGTTTACAAGGTTAATTCCCGGGATGGCGGGACTGTCATATGCTGAGAGGATGGAGCGGCTGGGCTTGTAACCATATAACAATTACAGCCATCTCGGCCCTTCTAGTCCGTGCTGAACACTTATTCTCCTCTAGTCCCATCTACCTGCACTCAGACCATAACCCTCCATTCCTTTCCCGTCCATGTACCTATCCAATTTATTTTTAAATGATATAAATCGAACCTGCCTCCACCACTTCCACTGGAAGCTCATTCCACACAGCTACCACTCTCTGAGTAAAGAAGTTCCCCCTCATTTTACCCCTAAACTTCTGTCCCTTAATTCTCAAGTCATGTCCTCTTGTTTGAATCTTCCCTACTCTGTGGGAAAATCTTATCCACGTCAACTCTGTCTATCCCTCTCATCATTTTAAAGACCTCTATCAAGTCCCTCCTTAACCTTCTGCGCTCCAAAGAATAAAGACCTAACTTGTTCAACCTTTCTCTGTAACTTAGTTGCTGAAACCCAGGCAACATTCTAGTAAATCTCCTCTTTACTCTCTCTATTTTGTTGACATCTTTCCTATAATTTGGCGACCAAAATTGTACACCATACTCCAGAATTGGCTTCACCAATGCCTTGTACAATTTTAACATTACGTCCTAACTTCTATACTCAATGCTCAAATTTATAAAGGCCAGCACACCAAAAGCTTTCTTTACCACCTTATCTACACGAGATTCCACCTTCAGGGAACAATGCACAGTTATCCCTAGATCCCTCTGTTCAACTGCATTCTTCAATTTGCTACCATTTACCATGTGCGTCCTATTTTGATTTGTCCTGCCAAGATGTAGCACCTCACACTTATCAGCATTAAACTCCATCTGCCATCTTTCAGCCCACTCTTCCAAATGGCCTAAATCTCTCTGTAGACTTTGAAAATCTACTTCATTATCCACAACGCCACCTATCTTATAATCATCTACATACTTACTACTACAATTTACCACACCATCATCCAGATCATTGATGTATATGACAAACAACAGTGGACCCAAAACAGATCCCTGAGGCACCCCACTAGTCACCGGCCTCCAACCTAACAAACAGCCATCCACCATTACCCTCTGGCATCTGCCATTCAGCCACTGTTGAATCCATCTTGCTACTCCACCATTAATACCCAACAATTGAACTATCTTAACCAACCATCCATGTGGAACCTTGTCAAAGGCCTTACTGAAATCCATATAGACAACATCCACCACTTTACCCTCATCAATTTCCCTAGTAACCTCTTCAAAAAAATTCAAGAAGATTAGTCAAACATGACCTTCCAGGCACAAATCCATGTTGACTGTTCCTAATCAGACCCTGTATATCCAGATGCTTATATATATTATCTCTAAGTATCCTTTCCATTAATTTGCCCACCACTGACGTCAAACTAACAGGTCTATAATTGCTAGGTTTACTCTTAGACAACTTTTTAAACAACGGAACAACATGTGCAGTACTCCAAATCTCCGGCACCATTCCCATTTCTAATGACATTTGAAATATTTCTGTCAAAGCCCCTGCTATTTCTACACTAACTTCCCTCAATGTCCTAGGGAATATCCTGTCAGGACGTGGGGACTTATATCCACTTTTATATTTTTCAAAAGTGTCAGTACTTTCTTCTTTGAATCTCATAGTTTTGCACATCCGGTGGCGCTGTTGCTAGCTGCCCCCGCCTTCAGTCCGGTATCTTTTTGTTTTTTTGTTATGTTTGAAGTGTGTTTTTTGTGTTTTTTTAATGTCTTTATATGGGGGAAGAAGGTACGGTAAGGGAGATACCGTCCTTCAGTCGCTTCCTGGAGAGGATGCGACTATTATTCGAGTCGCGTCCTCTTTCCCCCCCCTCCCCCGCGGCCTACCTACTGGATTGGCGTGGCCTTTCCTGCCGGGATCGGCCAGAGCTCCAGCAGCAGCGGCGGCGCATCGTTGGATACATCGCAGGGCAGGCGATGCCTTACCGGGGATTGGCTTTTGGGCGGCGCTGATCAACATCGCAGAGTCCTTCGACTCTGCCCGGCTCGGCCTGTGGAATCGGGAGCCACGGACTCCAGTGGGAGGTGGCTGATCTGGAGGCCCGGGCCGCTGAGGATGTTCTCCGTCGGGGTTCCATCGTTCCCGGCGAGAGGGCCTGAGCATCGGGCCGCCCGTGGCGGCGACTGCGGATGCTCGGGAGGCCCCAACCATGGGTGAACATCTGGGAAGATTGGTGCGGAGGCTGGCTGAACTATGGTACCTTTGTCAACTTTGGTGCCGCTGTGGGGTTATGTTTTGTCATGGACTTCTGTGTTTGTGCTTTTAAAAAAAATGTTTTATTTATTATTTATTTTTATGTTACTTGACTGTAAGGAAATCCATTTTGTTGACTCTTAAGAGATAATGACAATAAATTGAATACAATACAAATAGTTTCCATAGCTACTCTACTTGTTTCCCTTACCTCACATAATTCAATATCCTTCTCCTTGGTGAATACCGAAGAAAAGAAATTGGTTCAAAATCTCCCCCATCTCTTTTGGCTCTGCAGATAGCTGTCCACTCTGACTCTCTAATGGACCAATTTTATCCCTCGTTATCCTTTTGCTATTAATATAGCTGTCGAAACCCTTTGGATTTACTTTCACCTTACTTGCGAATTGTACACTCTGGAGATTAGAAGGATGAGAGGGAATCTTATTGAAACATGTAAGATTGTTAAGGGTTTGGACACGCTAGAGGCAGGAAACATGTTCCCGATGTTGGGGGAGTCCAGAACCAGGGGCTACAGTTTAAGAATAAGGGGCAAGCCATTTACAATAGACAATAGGTGCAGGAGTAGGTCATTCTGCCCTTCAAGCCAGCATCGCCATTCAATGTGATCATGGCTGATCATCCCCAATCAGTACCCCGTTCCTGCCTTCTCCCCATATCCTCTGACTCCGCTATTTTTATGAGCCCTATCTAGCTTTCTCTTGAAAGCATCCAAAGAACTCACCTCCACCGCCCTCTGAGGCAGAGAATTCCACAGACTTACCACTCTCTTTGTGAAAAAGCGTTTTAGAACGGAAACGAGGAAACACTTTTTATCAAAGAGAGCTGTGAGTGTGCGGCAATCTCTGCCTCAGAGGGCGGTGGAGGCCGGTTCTCTGGATACTTTCATAGAAACATAGAAAATAGGTGCAGGAGTAGGCCATTCGACCCTTCGAGCCTGCACCGCCATTCAATATGATCATGGCTGATCATTGCAAGAGAGCTATACATGGCTCTTAAAGATAGCGGTGTCAGGGGATATAGGGAGAAGGCAGGAACGAGATACTGATTGGGGATGATCAGCCATGATCACATTGAATATCGGTGCTGGCTCGAAGGGCCGAATGGCCTACTCCTGCACCTAATGTCTATTGTCTGACTACGGGTGTTGCCTGCACAGATTTAGTATGTTTGCCCTGTGACCGCATGGGTTTTCTCCGGGTGCTCTGGCTTCCTCCCATATTTTAAAGATGTGCAAGTTCGTAGGTGAATTGGTTTCTGTAACATGTTCCTCGTATGTAGGATTGACTAGTTTATGGGAGATAGTTGGGCGGCACGATCTCGGTGCACCAAAGGGCCTATTTCAACGCTCTCTAAACTAAACTCAGGTCTGCTACAAGGGTACAGTCATTTACATAAAAGAGATAAAAGGAGAAACAAAACCATAGTGGAATAAATAATACGTTTGTATATTTTGACAGTTGCATGTGTTATATTTAGACAATAGGCAAATAGGTGCATTTGGCCCTTCGAGCCAGCATCGCCTTTCAATGTGATCATGGCTGATCATCCACAATCAGTACCCCATTCCTGCCTTCTCCCCATATCCCCCGACTCCAATATCTTTAAGAGCCCTATCTAACTCTCTTGTAAAAGTATCCAGAGAACCGGCCACCACCGCTCTCTGAGGCAGAGAATTCCACAGACTCACAACTCTCTGTGAGAAAAAGTGTTTCCTCATCGCCGTTCTAAACGGCTTACTCCTTATTCTTAAACTGTGGCCCCTGGTTCTGGACTCTCCCAACATCGGGAACATGTTTCCTGCCTAGCGTGTCCAAACCCTTAATAATCTTATATGTTTCAATAAGATACCCTCTCATCCTTCTAATCTCCAGAGTATACAAGCCAGGAGCATTCAAGACAGGACAAGAGAATTATTTTGTTTCCTTAATAAATGTAGCGGGATCAATTATGTCCATTTGAGGAGAGATGGGATATGAAACAAAGGCTTAATTTAAAAAATGGAGCCTCCAACAGTTCAGCATCTCCTCAATACTGCACCAGCATCAGCTTGGATATCATACTTGGAATATAGTGAACTTGGTTGGGCTTGATTCCACTATATTCCAACTAAACCCATAGAAACTAGGGGAAAGTTTGTAAGTGAACCTCACCTTCCATTCCCAAGTTTTGCCACGTAGGAATGAAGATTGACACCGATAACTCACTACATAAGTGAAAAAACCCGTGATGAATGAAACAAGTTACAACATCCCAAAGCAGAGATCCAAATTGGAAAAATACAATTACCAGTCTAATTCTGACCCTTTGCTTAAAATGTGCTGAAGTAACTCAGCAGGTCGGGCAGCATCTCTGGAGGACATGGATGGGTGATGTTTGGGGTCAGGACCCAAAAGGAAGGTTCTAACTCAAACGTTGATGATCCATGTCCTCCAGAGATGCCGCCTGACCTGCTGGTGACTCCAGCCCTTTATCGTCTACACAAGATTCCAGCATCTGCAGATCTTTGTTTCTCTGAACTGTTGCAATTTGACGGGCTTAAATCACCAGATAGTGGACAAATGTTTGCCAATAATTTAATTTCCCCAAGTCTATGATTTTCACATTACTTCTGCCTGCCTTGCAGCAATTTACCACCAGCAGATTTACTTTTATATTGGAAAAAGTCATTCATTCGTTGGTAGGCTAAAACGGATCCAGCTAAGAGCATGAATTATGTTGATGAAACTTGTCTGTATTTTAACAAAAAAAAAACAGTTGATAAAGGGCAGGTGTCTTCTGGGGCAGATTCTTGTGCTTATTAATAAAGGACATAGTGCAGCTTTATGCATGAATTCATGCTCTTTCTAGCACAGTGATCCATCAGAAAGGCTAGACAGCATGGTATCGCACTAGAAGTTATTAGTGCTTTACAATTTATTCCAGCTGTCAGCATATTCCCAGGTGCACTTTGATTTACACACACTCCCTTGATTTTAATATTGTTGAGCTCAACTATACATTGTTTGAAAGAGTTGGCATTGGATGACTTTTCAGAAATCAGTTTCAGTCAAAATGGACTCTTTCTCGGCTATAAATCAATAGTTCAATACATTATCTACGTTTGCATCTTGGGTTAAGATTTTTCTTTAATTTGTACATAATTTACATGCATCTTTTCCCTTATTACTAACAACCAACTTGCTATTGTGGAGCACAACATTTCCACCACAGCAATCTTGTGGAAATTGTCTGCATGCAACAAATCCCACCTTATCTTTGAAATCTTCCTACTTGATTCCCACTGCCAGTTATGAGTGTACTTACTCTCTCTCCTTTTCAGAAAGCTTGTCCGTGATGTTGTCCTTGATGGTGGACCTGGAACCCTTCTGGATGATGGGATACCTGAGTGGCACTTGCAGGAAATAGGAAACCATGAGCACCAGATGTGCCGTGTAGCCCAGGGCGACAGCGATGCTCCCTTCATCCTTGGCTTAAAGAGGAAGAAAACAATCAATAGTCAAACTGTGCTCAAATAATAACCGTACAGATTTACCCAATGTTTAAACAAAAATTCTAACAGGTTTTCTATCCACATTTCAAAAGTCTGTTTTTTGTTTGTAGAGTCGTACAGCACAGAAACAGGCCCTTCAGCCCAACCTGTCCATGCCAATAAAGATGCCCCATCTATGCTAGTCTCATTTGCCAGCATTTCCCTTACAACCCTTCATGTATCTGGTCAAATGTCTTTCAATTGTATATTACTTTGCTCAACCACCTTCTCTGATTCCCAACATATACCCATCACCCTCTGTGAAAAAGTTGCCCCACAATTCCCATTAAATCTTGCCCCTCTCACCTTAAACCAATGTCCTCTGGTTCTTGATTCCCCTACAGTGGGTAAAAGACCGTGTGTGCATTCACCCTATCTATTCCTATCATCATTTTATACACCTTTATAAGATCACCCCTCAGCCTCCTGTGCTCCAAGGAATAAAGTCCTCGACTGCCCAGCCTCTCCCGAAAGCTCAGGCCCTCAAGTCCTGGCTACATCCTTTAACATCCGGATCTTCTCTGCACTCATCCCAAAGTAGCGACATCCTTCTTATGGCTAGATGACCAAAACTGACCACAATGCAGGCATTGGCAATGCGTTGCAGCCATCTACCGTACCATCTGTCCAATTTAAAATTAGCAGAGATGCAACCAAATAGGGGAGTCAAGAGTCATATTGTCATGTGTCCCAGATAGGATGCAAAATAGTATCACAGGCAGCAACAGTGTAACCTATCAACGTCCTTACAAGATTTCCACATAACAGCGGCTCAGGTGCTATTAGAAATTACACCATACTTCAAAATGTTTCAATGTTCTGAAAAGTATTCTATTGAAAGCACTATGGCCAAATCTTGTATTATCCAGCATCATGTTCCATTGGTATGTAATCGTGACATGTACCAAGATAGTGAAAAATAGTTATCCAGGCAGATCAGACCACACGAGTACAAGATGGAGTGCGATAAACAGTGCAGACTACGTTGCCACAGGTGCAAAGAAATTGCAGATTAATAAAAGCTCCACAGCATGAGGACCGTTAGGGAGTCTGGTAAGGGAAAGAGCGGTTCTTGAATCTGGCGGCATGTCGATTCAAGTTTTTGTTTCTTCCATGAAGAGCAACAAAATGAACAAACCATTTTTTGGTATTGCTAGACAAGGAAGAGCTACGTTCAGGATTCAGAAGATCATTTGCTCAAAATAGCTGCTTTTTCCCCCCAGTTTACTTCGTGGAACAGGTAAAGCAGCTCAATTTAATATGTCTATCAAAGAAAGGCAATTAGAGTCATACAGCATTGAAACAGCCACACGGCTCAATTTGCCCATACCAACCAACATGTCCCACACTAGTCCCACTTGCTGGCGTTTGGCTCATATCCCTTTAAACCGATCCTATCTATCAATTGATTAAGAAGGAACTGCAGATGCTGAAAAAAAATCAAAGGTTGATTAAAATGCTGGAAAAACTCAGCGGGTGAAGCAGCATCTGTGAA
This sequence comes from Leucoraja erinaceus, assembly GCF_028641065.1. Classification (NCBI taxonomy): domain Eukaryota; kingdom Metazoa; phylum Chordata; class Chondrichthyes; order Rajiformes; family Rajidae; genus Leucoraja; species Leucoraja erinaceus. The sequence goes on from NC_073382.1 coordinate 87,128,562, forward strand.
ACATAGAAAATAGGTGCAGGAGTAGGCCATACGGCCCTTTGAACCTGCACCGCCATTCAATATGATCATGGCTGATCATCCAACTCAGTATCCTGTACCTGCCTTCTCTCCATACCCCTCGATCCCTTTAGCCACAAGGGCCACGTCTAACTCCCTCTTAAATATAGCCAATGAACTGGCCTCAACTACCTTCTGTGGCAGAGAGTTCCAGAGATTCACCACATTCACATGAAGCGAGCGAGAGTCTGAAGATGGGTCTCGACCCAAAACGTCACCAATTCCTTCGCTCCATAGATGCTGCCTCACCTGCTGAGTTTCTCCAGCATTTTTATCTACCTTCTCCCTATCAATTGAAGCATTTCCTCAAGGTTTTAGCTGTTTACAGATTATGCACGAGCATTGAAGAGTAACTTGAACTTGAATCCATAAACTAACCCAAGGCGAGTGCTGTCCACCAAGACAACATTAATTTTTAAATAGCCATCGATCAAGGAATTTAACCGAGAAATGCACACAATTCTTTGCAGTAAAAGGTTTTATATTACAACCACGAATTTATGGTACATGAAGGCAACAACATACTTTGTTTTATTTAAAAAGCAATTTCCTCCCGATAATATCCATAATAAAGCCTGTATCATAACATCCTCTACAAAAAAAATGAGATTAATTTATGAACGTTTGCACTCAACTCTGACTAAGAACGTTGTTGTACAGTTCAGGGCAATATCATCTGGTTTTAAGGAATTATGTTCCTTATGGATTGAAATAAAAGTTTAGTTCATTCATTTGGTTTAATATTGTCATGTGTATGAGGCAGTGAAAAGCTTTTTGTAGCAGGCTATCCAGTTGGCGAAGACTACATGATTACAATCAAGTTGTCCACAGTGTACAGAGAAAGGATGGATTGGGGGGGGTTCAACATTTGGTGTCTGATAAAGTCCAATTAAATAAAGTTCAAAGGTCTCCAAAGGGGTAGATGGGAGGCCAGGACCGCACTCTGGTGAGAGGACAGTCCAGTTGCCTGGTAACAGCTGGTAAGAAACTGCCCTGAATCTGGAGATATGCGTCTTCAAACTTCTGTACCTCTTCATAAGGTCATAAGTGAGAGGAGCATAATTAGGCCATTAAAGTCTACTCCGCCATTCAATCATGGCTAATCTATATTTCCCCCTCATTCTCCTGCTTTCTCCCAATAACCCCCGACACTCTAATTAATCAAGAATCTGTCAATCTCCGTCTTAAAAAAACCCAAAGATGGCCTCTGTGGCAATAGATTCACCACACTGACTAAAGAAATTCCTCCTCATCTCCTTTTGAAAGGTTCGTCCTTTATTCTGAAGCTATGGCCTCTGGCCTTTGTGGAAACATCACTCTCCACATCCACTCTATCCAGGCTTTTCACTATTCGGAAAGTTTCTTCCCCCTCATCCTTTTAAACTGCAGCGTTTACAGGACCAGTGCCGTCAAACACTCATCATATGTTAACTCAATCATTCCTGTGATCATTCTCGTAAATCTGCACTGACCACTTCAATGCCAGCACATCCGTTCTCAAACATGGGGCCCCAAAACTGGTCACAATACTCCAAATATGGTCTGACCAATGCCTTTTAAAGCCTGATGGAGAGGGTAGCAGAGGGAATGATCGGGGTGAGACTGGTTCTTGATTATGCTGGTGGCCTTGCTGACGTAGCGTGAAGTATAGATGGAGTCAATGGTTCGTGTGATGGTCTGGACGATATCCACAACCATCTGCAATTTCTTGCAGTCTTGGATGGAGCCGTCTCAAACCATGCCGTCATGGATCCGAAGAAAACGCACATCTGTAGAAGTTGGTGGTGGTTGTTGGGGACATGCTAAACTTCCGAAGCCTTCTACGGTAGTAAAGACTTTAGAGATACAGCGCAGAAACAGGCCCTTCGGCCCATCGTATCCACATCAACCAGTGATCATCCCATTGTCAGGGCTAGGGGGTCTGAGCGATAGGCAGAGGTTGAGTAAGCTGGGTCTCTATTCCTTGGAGCGTAGGAGGATGAGGGATGATCTTAAGATCATGAGAGGAATAGATCAGGTAGATGCACAAAATCTGTTGCCCAATGTAGGTGGATCGAGGACCAGAGGACATAAGTTTAAGGTGAAGGGGAAAAGATTCAATAGGAATCTGAAGGGTAATTTTTTCACACAAAGGGTGGTGGATGTACGGAACAAGCTGCCAGAGGAGGTAGTTGAGGAAGGGAATATCCCAACATTTAAGAAACAGTTAGACAGGTACATGGATAGGACAGGTTTGGAGGGATATGGACCAAATGTTGGCAGGTGGGACTAGTGTAGCTGGGACGATGTGGGAAAGTTGGGTCGAAGGGCCTGATCCACACTGTATCACTCTATAACTCCACACGGCAATTCTTTTTACCAAAGCAGATTAACTACAAACATGTACTTCTTTGGAGTGTGAGAGGAAACCAAAGCAAACCAAAGCAAATCTACCGAATCACAGGGAGAACGTGCAAACTCCCCACAGACATCACCCGTACTCAAGATCAAAATGGGAGTTTAGTCAGTTTAGTTTATTGTCATGTGTACCGAGGTACAGCAAAAATATTTTGTTGCATGCTAACCAGTCAGCAGAAAGACTATACCTGATTACACGGGACCAATATTTAGTGCAAGATAAAGTCCAGTAAAGTCAGATTAAAGACAGTCCAAGTAGGGGCACAGGGAGTGTTATATAACAGAGACTGAGAGTTGCAGGTATGTAACTTACTGAAAGGGGTGACACAGTTGTAGAGGGTGTTGAAGGCAGTGTTGTGCATGCTTGCTTTCATCAGTCAGGGCATTGAGTACAGGAGTTGGGATGTCATGAAATTGATGTGCAAGATATTTGTACCTGGGGCGGAAATCTCTGTCAAAACATGGTGGGGGCACAATTTCATGGTGGTCACGCGCGCGAGGCTTCAACCGCGGCAACAGCAGCTTCGTCCGCCCCGAATCGTGGGGCTTGAATTGGCCCGTTCGCGGGGCCTTTCATCGCCCAGCGCTGCTTATAGCCGGCTGCATGATCTTCCATCGCCCAACATCGGGAGCCTCAATCGCCGCGATGCAGCAATTTGACCGCGGGGCAGTGGAAGATCCCGCAGCCGATTTTAAGCCGTGCTGGGTGATGAAAGGCCCCGCGAAGGGGCCGATTCAAGCTCCGCTCTATGATCTTTGCTCCACCAGGACGTCTCCCTCCTCCAATCACCGCGCTCTATCCTCAGTCCCACCCCCCCTACATCCACCTCTCACCGACACCTCCCTCCTCCAATCATCCCACTGAATCATCATGTCCTAACCCCCCACCCCCTCAACTGCCTGCTGACCGACATCTCTCTTGTCTAATCAGCGCCCTCGATCATCAGTCCCACCCCCACCGTCTCCCTGAAAGCTGAGATTTTTAACAGATTTGTTTTTCACCGAATTTCAAAATCAGATTACAAAACATGGGGGGATTGTCCCCCACCTCTCAAAACATAAAGGGACATGCCCACCTCAGGATTTATGCCCATGTTTGTACCGCCATATTTGGAGTACAGTTCTGATCACCCCACTGTAAGAAGGGTGTCATGAAGCTAGAAAGGGTGCAAAAAACATAGGAGGATGTTACCGGGTCTGGAGGATTTGAGATATAACGAGATAAGGCTAAATGCTGTTAAATATCTTAAAAATAGATTATGGATTCCTGGACTAGGTTTTTATATTTCTTCTCAAGCAGGTCTTCTCCAGTAGATTGATAAGAGAGAGAAACCCAGACTAGTCCCATTGAGGGGTATTGATACAATGTCCGATGCCTTTGAAATGTGCAATGACCGATGCCTTTGAAATAACTTGTCTTGAAAGTACCAAGTGATAGGATGCCTTTGATATGCGACAGCTGATTGACAAGAGAAACTCAGATGCATCCTGTGGTAATGTGTATTGACTGTACCTCTGACCATGACTAACATCTTTGGAATGTGCTCTAGGTGACAAAGAAATACCATGTAATTCTTTGTTCATGGAAGTGGTGGTGCGAGGAGAGTCAAGTGTCTATGTTGCTTGAAGGTACACAAAAATGCTGGAGAAACTCAGCGGGTGCAGCAGCATCTATGGAGCGAAGGAAATAGGTGACGTTTTGGGCCGAATCCCTTCTTCAGACTGGGTTGACATGTTGCTTACTTGGCTGGTGTATCCTCGCTACTTCCATCGGCCGATAATTAGTAAAGCTTTGAGTTGGTCTACTAACCATTTTGTGAGTTGTCTGTTTATTAAGGAGTGAACTATTTCAGAGAAACTGGAGAGAGTGGGTCATCATTACTTGGAGCACAAGTGGTGACCTTATAGAAGTTTATCAAATAATGACTGTGAAGTCTTTTCCCAGGGTAGGAGATTCTCAAACCCGAGGGCATAAGTTTAAGGTGGGAGGGAAAATGTTTACAAAGGGATCCAAGTAACAACTGCTTCACACACACAGCGTGATATATTTTGCCCCTTTCCCATTTAGGAAACCTGAACGGAAACCTCTGGTGACCTTGCCCGCGACCCAAGGTTTCCATGAGGTCGCCGGAGGTTTTGGTCACTCGCCTGGAAAGCCTCGAACTGGATCGACCGAAGCGTGAGCTGCATCTACCGACCAAAGATCCTACAGGATCTTTGCTACCAACCGCACACACACCGAAGGTGGGGGCCATGTAGAGCGGAGGAGCGCTGTCTGCGTGATGAAGATGAACGGCTGCCACAGAGCACGGTGTCCTTTAGAGAGCGGGGGGGGGGGGGGGGGGGGAGAGGGGGGGAGAGGAGAGGAGAGGGGGGGGGAGGAGGGAGGGGGAGGGGGGGGGAGGGGAGAGGAGAGGAGGGGAGTAGAGAGGAGAGGAGAGGGGAGGGGGGGGGGGGGAGAGGGAAGAGGAGAGGAGAGGAGGATAGTGAAGGAGAGGAGAGGAGAGGAGGGGGGAGAGGAGAGGAGGGGGGGGAGAGGAGAGGGAGGGGATGGGAGAGAGAGGAGGGGGAGGAGGAGAGGAGAGGGGGGAGAGGAGGAGGGGGGGGGGAGAGGAGGAGGGGGAGGAGAGGAGAGGAGGGGGGAGGAGGAGGGGGAGAGGAGAGGGGGGGGGAGAGGAGAGGAGAGGAGAGGAGAGGAGAGGAGTGGGGAGGGGGGGAGAGGAGAGGAGGGGGGAGAGGAGGGGGAGGAGTGAGGGAAGTGAGAGGAATGAGAGAAGTGAGAAGTGGAGAGAAGGCAGGGAGAAGGAGCGGAGACAGTTTTAAGCAAAGATCATAGAGCGGAGCTCTATAATCTTTGGTTTTAAGAAGCTTAATAAAGTTTAGCGCGCATTTTACCTTCCGGTGGGTCCACTAGGTCGTGAAACTCCAATGAGCCAACCAAAATGGCCGATCAGCAAAGGAGATGGCCTTCGACTGCCTGTAAGTAAATAGCGACCCCACTCCAAACGGCAACCTATTTTTAGTCAAGACCAGTTTTGATTATGTTGAACTAATCGAAGAAACCCAGAAGAAGCCTCGACCACGCGGGAACCACTTTCGACCATTAGGGGAGAGTGACCAAAACCTCCGGCGACCTCATGGAAACCTTGGGTCGCGGGCAAGGTCACCAGAGGTTTCCGTTCAGGTTTCCTAAGTGGGACAGGGGCATTTGGAATGAGCTTCCCTGTGTTGTCCAACAGAGAGACCATGAGGTACAGGTATGTGCAGGAAGGAACTGCAATTGCTGGTTTATACCGAAGTTAGACACATATACTGGAGTAACTCAGCGGTCAGGCAGCATCTCTGGCAACAAATGAATAGGTGACATTGTACAATGACATTTAAAGTTGGGCAAGTATGTGATAGAAAAAGTAGGAGGGATGCGGATCAGAGGCAGGCACGTGAGACTAGCTTGGTTAGGCAACTCGGACTGCATAGACAAATTGGGGCGAAGAGCCTGTTTCCATGCTGTGTAGCTCTGACTCCACAAAGGTGCTGGATAGCAATGTAGGTACCAGGCATCATCTGGTTTTAAACCAGTCAATGATGGGTCTTTATCTAAATGATCCATAACCAACTATATTGTAAACAGCACGCGACAAGTAAAATTACAACTGGCTCCGTGTGTCTTCATGAGTGACAGCATAAATACTGAATATCTCTAGTTCATTCTGCCCTGGAACCATTTTCCTTAACTTTTATTTAAAAGGCATTTGATGGCTATACATCATGTATAAATTGCCCAAAGGACAGTGCTTTCATTATGATGGTCCTCACCAGTACGGTTGTATTGTCACCTTTAAAACATTACTAGATTTCCAACTTTAGAACTTTTAACATAGCAAAATTATTTAAAAGTTTTTAAAAATTGTGAATTCAATTAGGCAGTCAGACGCTTAAAAGCTTAAGCAGTTTATAGCAGGGCTGCCAACATTGGGTGAGAGTTGGGAGTGAGAAAATGGGAGAGACCAAGCCCGAGGGAGCATAGCGACACATGAGTATAGCAGCACATGAATGATCTTAGTATATTCATGTATGAAATCAGATTATAATCAAGCACTTGGCCCATGTTGGCCAACCTGGGTCTCACAGCACACCTGGTACTACTCCTGACCCTGACTCCTGTTCCTGACCCTGTGTCCAGCCTTACACCTGGCCCCCTATTCTACCCTGATCATAGCTGCTTACCTGCCTAGGTTCCCACACTTCCATTGTCCCAGCGTTGACTGCACACCTAATACTATTCCAGACCTTGACTCTGGATGCACACTTGGCCTTGCTCCTAGCCCCTCTGCACTGACAATATCTGGCCCACATATAAAGCCCCATATCTGACCCCCTGGACTTAACCCTATTACGTTCAAGTCCACAGATGCTTATCTAATGCGGTAATCTTTTATGGGGCACTTCACGGACAAAATTTTGTATAACAAAATTTGCGACATCCATTGGCTTCCTTGTTATCTAACATGCTTGTTACTTTGTCAAAGAAGTCATTAATTGGTTGAACACAATTTCTCATCCATAAATTTATACCCACTCAGCTGTATAAATATTCTGTTACCATTTCCTTAATTTTCCTAACAAACTGTCCTGAAGTCATTTTCACTATTTTCAGTATTTTGCTGTCTTTCTCTCAGCTGGGACTTTTCTGAAATGCAAAGTCCAATAACTATACATATTTAAGCAATAATATTCTACTTAATGTGATCTTGAGAGTACAACATATTTTCTGCGCTATTCATAACACAACAATGATAAAAAAAGATCTTTGTTTTGATTGCACCTACCAACATGCATACATTATTATATTACAGTTAATATGTACCGAGGGCAAATTTTTGTCCCAATGCTCCCCCATTCCCAATACATATATTTTACATTGCAGTGATTGAAATCCAAGTGAAGTTTAAATGGCATCAGAAAAATAAAACCTCCAGAATGGATGATATTCATTACGTGGGTACACAGAAATGCTGGAGATACTCAGCAGCATCTATGGAGCGAAGGAAATAGGCAACGTTTCGGGCCGAAACCTTTCTTCAGATGTTGAAGTATCTTCAATGTTTGAAGTATTTTTAAGAGGTAACTTTTTAAGGGGTAACTTTTTCCACACAAAGGGCAGTGGGTGCATGGAACAAGCTGCCAGAGGAGGTAGTTGAGGCAGGGACTAGCCCAACATTTAAAAAACAGACTATTACATGGATAGGACAGGTTTGGAGGGATATGGACCAAAAGCAGGTCATGTAGCTGGGACATGTTGGCGGGTGTGGGCAAGTTGTGCCAAAGGGCCTGTTTTCACACTGTATCACACTATGACTACATTATACCTCCACCATGCATGAATACTTCAAAATCAAGTGGTCGAGTTTTATTGCCCTATACTCAAGCATAGAAACATAAAAAATAGGTGCAGCAATAGGTCATTCAGCCCTTTGAGCCAGCACTGCCATTCAATATGATCATGGCTGTTCATCTAAAATCAGTACCTCTTTCCTGTTTTTCCCCCATATCCCTTGATTTTGCTAGCCCCAAGAGCTAAATGTAACTCTTGAAAACATCCAGTGAATTGGCCTCCACTGCCTTCTGTGGCAGAGAATTCCACAGATTCACAACTCACTGGGTGAAAAAGTGTTTCCTCAATCTCAGTCATAAATAGCCTACCTCTTATCCTTAAACTATGACCCCTGGTTCTGAACTCCCCCAACATCGTGAAATTTTTTCCTGCAGTTACAGTAAGTGAAAATCTAGCAGGCAAGCAGGATGCTTTCTCTAACCACCCCCATTTGATGGCCACTATCTTCCACCGCTTTTACCCAGTGCCTGGTACCTACTTCCAGAGCCACTGGTTGTCCTCCAGGATGCACCGAGCCGCAACCTGGTCCATGCCGGTCATCAGGGCGAATTCGACACAGAGACTCTCACGGCAGCGGCGCAACGCTTCCAATGCCTCCGACAGCCCGGGACTCTTGCACTGAGGCTGCTCCATGGCCGGAGCTGCAGCGAGTGACTCGCCAGCCCCGCAAACACACGCCAGACCCGGCTTCCCGTCTGCATCTGCCCGCGCCGATCTGCTTCCATCCCTCCCTCCGCCCCGGTTCCCCAACACCCGCGGCCCATGCAGTTGATATTAGTTTTGAAATTCTCGTTGATAACAGAATTTCTCACGATCAGCATGAGAGCGTCAGAATTGAGCGAAATGTGTGAGTCTCACGGCCAATGGGTGAGAGTTGGCAGCTCTGTTGGATTCCATCAAGGGTGATTATTGGCCTATTTCAAAAGTCTGTGGAATTCTCTGCCTCAGAGGCTGGTGGAGGCAGGTTCTCTGGATGCTTTCAAGAGAGAGCTTGATGGGGCTCTTAAAATTAGCGGAGTCAGGGGATATGGGGAGAACGGGGTACTGATTGGGGATGATCAGCCATGATCACATTGAATGGCGGTGCTGGCTCGAAGGGCCAAATGGCCTGCTCCTGCACCTATTGTCTATTGATATCAACACCTTCATGTTCTTCCAAGCAATTTCTTTACCCTGTCATTTTAGGAATCGATCATGATCTTATACTGTTGGCAAGGAATTACAGGTGCTGGTTTGCAAAAAAAAGACGCAGAGTGCTGGAGTAATTTAGCGGTTCAGACAGCATCTCTGGAGAAAGGTCCTGACTCAAAACATAGCTTATTCATGCTCGCCTGAGATGCTACCTGAGCCACTGAGTTACTCCAACACTTTGTGTCTGATGAAGGACAAAGTTCTGGAGTAACTCAGCGGTTCAGGCAACATCCCTGGAGAGCATGGATGGGTGCGTTTCAGATTGGGACCCTTTTTCAGACTGATTTCTGTCTTATCTTGTGTTAACACTGAAAATACACAAAGTAATTTTGCCAAATATCACAGTACAAGTGAAGACAACATACAAGCAAACCCTTACTTGGGCATAGTATCCAAATGTCATTTTACATTTATACGGTATTTTCTTTCCACTAATCCTTTGTTTTATGGCATATATACAGCGCATTCAGAAATTATTCACACCCCTTCACTTTTTCCACATTTTGTTACATTACAGCCTTATTCTAAAATGGATTTAATTCCTTTTTTTTGTATCATCAATCTACACACAATACCTCATAATAAAAAAGTGAAAGCAGGTGTTTAGAAATTTTTGCAAGTAATTATAAAGAGATAACTGAAATATCACATTGTGATGTTACCTGGGGAGTAGGCCACTCCCTAGTTCATCCCCCTCGGCACTTGATGGACAGGTCCGGGGGCGGCTTCCAGCTACGAAGATAAGAGCAGGGATTTTTGGCACGAGACCAGTCTTCAGTCTCTCACTGAAGCGGAGAGTAGTGTGCTGTGCTCATTAAAGCCTCTACTGAATTTGCCTGGCTCCTCGTCTTCATTGCGGACTCTCTCATGCACCTGGTACACTGGTGACCTTGACAGTTCGTCGTAAGTCGCGGTGGACCCAAATGTTCTGCAGGACGCACAACCCGGTCAACCGACCTTGGGCCCTGCCGATCTCCATGCCGTTGTGCTGAAGCTGCCTACCCTGTGGACCAACGAGACCGAAATCTAGTTGGACCAGGCCGAGGCGCAGTTTGCACAGCGGGACGTGACGGCAGATGCAACAAAATACTATTATGTAATCAGCGCCCTTGACCAGGCCTCTGCACGACGGGTTAAGCCTTTTCTCCTGTCGTCTGTGGATGCTACATTCTCGCGTGTACTGGCCGACTTCCCTGAAATCCTCGACCCGCAGTTCCGCTCCTCCGCCCCGAAACACGGGGTGGAGCATCACATTCCGACGACTGGCCCGCCCATGCATGCCCGGGCGCTGCGTCTTCCACCGGACAAACGCCGTCCAGCTCAGGAGCAGTCGCTGGGTATCGTACGTCCCCGTCCGTTTCGTGCCTCCGGTTCTTAGGTGGGTGGGGAGGGGGGGGGGTCCTGTGGCATTACCTGGGGAGTGGGCTATTCCCTGGTTCATCCCCCTCGGCACTTGATGGACAGGTCAGGGGGCAGCTTCCAGCTACGAAGATTAGAGAGCAGGAATTATTTGGCACGAGACCAGTCTTCGGTATCTCATTGAAGTGGAGAGTAGTGTGCTGTGCTCATTAAAGCCTCTACAGAATTTGCCTGGCTCCTCGCCTTCATTCCCGAAGGTCTCATGCACCTGGTACAACATTTACATAAGTATTCAGACCTCTTACTCAGTACTTTGTTGAGGCATCTTTGGCAGCGACTGCAGCCTCAAGTCTTCTTGGGTATGATACTATAAGCTTGACACACCTGTATTTGGGTAATTTCTCCCATTCCTCTCTGTAGATCCTCTCTGTCAGGTTGGATGGGGAGCGTCGATGCACAGCTATTTTCAGGTCCCTCCAGAGATGTTCGATCGGGTTCAAGACCGAGCTCTGGCTCGTCCACTCAAGAACATTCACAGACTTGTCACGAAGCCACTCCTGCGTTGTCTTGGCTTGTGCTTAGGGTCGTTCTCCTGTTGGAAGGTGAACCTCCACCCCAGTCTGAGGTCCAAAACGCTCTGGAGCAGGTTTTCATCAAGGATCTCTTTTTACTTTGCTCCGTTCATCTATCCCTCGATCCTGACTAGTCTCCCAGTTCCTGCTGCTGAAAGACATCCCCACAGCATGATGCTGCCACCACCATGCTTCACCGTAGATATGGTATTGGCCAGGTGATGAGCGGTGCCTGGTTTTCTCCAGAAGTGACGCTTGGCATTCAGGCCAAAAAGTTCAATCTTGGTTTCATCAGACCAGAGAATCTGGTTTAGGTGCCTTTTGGCAAACTCCAAGCGGACTGTCAAGTCTTTTTACGGAGGAGTGGCTTCTGTCTGGCCACTCTACCATAAAGGCCTGATTAGTGGATTGCTGCAGTTACAATTGTCCTTCTGGAAGGTTCTCCCATCTCCACAGAGGAACTCTAGAGCTCTGTCAGAGTGACCATCAGGTTCTTGGTCACATCCCTGACCAAGGCCCTTCTCCCCCGATTGCTCAGTTTGGCCGGGCGGCCAGCTCTATGAAGAGTCCTGGTGGTTCCAAAGTTCTTCCATTTAAGAATGAAGTAGTCCACTGTGCTCTTCAGGACCTGCAATGCTGCAGAAATTGTTTTATACCCTTCCCCAGATATGTGTCTCGACAAAATCCGTCTTGGAGGTCTACGGACAATTCCCTCGTCTTCATGGCTTGGTTTATGCTCTGACATGCACTGTCAACCGTGGGACCATATATAGACATGTGTGTGCCTTTCCAAATCATGTTCCATCAGTTTAATTTACAACTGGTGGACTCCAATCAGGTTGCAGAAACATCTCAAGGATAATCAATGGAAACAGGGTGAACCTTAGCTCAATTTTGAGTGTCATAGCAAAGGGTCTGAATACTTGTGTAAATGTGATATTTCAGTTATTTCTTTTTAATTATTTTGCAAAAATGTCTAAACACCTGTTTTTGCTACTTCATTCTGGGGTATTGTGTGCAGACCGATGATTAAAAAAATAAATGTAATCCATTTTAAAATAAGGCTGTAACATAACAAAATGTGGAACAAGTGGTCTGAACACTTTCTTGAATGCACTGTATCTCAACTGTCAAGGCGAATCACAAATAAAAATACGTTACAATCGACTTAACCATTCCTCGTCAATAGTTTTAATATGCTTTAAAAATGACTGTTTATTCATTTGACTACATCTCCCACAACACTTTGATAGCTCCTGATGCAACCTCAGAACACCCCAAAATTAGTGAATCACCTCTGAAATAATCATTGCCATCTTGCAATCGTAAATAAACAGATCTTATCCCTTAAAATACCTCTCTCAGTTGCCTCCCTTTAAACCTCACAGCTAGCTACTCCAGTTCTCTATCAGACTGGATTAGCTTTTTAAAGTGCAAGCTGGTATTTACTCTTTCTAACTGAATGTTCTGTGGCTACAGGCCTATGTCCCTCTCTGACCCCAAGGTCAAAAACAATCTGTATCTAATTGGATTTTTTCCCCCCCAATCTTCAACTACTTCCTTCTGTTTAGGTTTATTATCGTTGCATGTATCAAAGTCTTTGTTTTGCATGATATCCAATCAAATCAGATACAATTATACATAAATACAATTAAGCCAGACTCAAGTACAATGGGTAGAGCAAAGGGGAAGATACAGAGCGCAAAAGATAGTTCTCAGCCTTGTCGCGCACCTGTTCCATAGGCAAAGTCTAATGTCCACAATAAGGTAGCGGTGAATCAGACAGTACCCAAGCTAATGGAAGTACCATTCAGAAACATGATAACAGAGGGGAATAAGCTGTTGCTCAGTCCGGTGGTGCGGGCTTTCAAGCTTTTGCACCTTCTGCCCGACAGGAGCAGGGAGAAAGAATGGCCAGGGTGGGCCACGTCTTTAATTATCTTGGCTGCTTTTCTGGGGCAGTGTGAAGTGTAGGTGGGGTCAATGGTGGGAGGGATGGTCTGTACACAAAGAGTTAATGCTGATGCACACTCCACGAAAACTACGTCACTTACAGATCAGTGCAGATTTGTCCAAAACCATGACTGAAGTCACAAATAGACCTTTCTGTGAATGTCACTAACCAAGTGGAGAGATTGGTGGGAAAGCGAGAAGCTGCAAAGCTAACCCAAATGACCAGGCTCGTATCTTGTGGTGTACCACAATAACAAGACACAGCGTGTGTTGGGTTTCAAATGGCAAGTTGCTCAAACTCCACATGTAATCAAGACCTCCTTGATTAGATTACAACTCTGTAATCTCTTCCAGCAACTTATTACTTTCCTTGTATTATTACTGCTGTATTTCTTGTATTAACTGTTCTTTTGCAAGACACTATTTTGTCAGCATCTTCCCAAGAGACCCAATATAATCGACACTGATATTCTGAACAGTAATTTCTTTCTTAGTGATCTGTTTTCTGCCTAAAGCAAATGCTTTCAGCCATGGGTCCTGCCTTTGCATCCGGCCCTGATTGATGGGCAATCTGACTAGAGTTTGCCTTTAAAAAAGCAGCTGCTATAAATGGAAACAAAATCCTTCTAAACTGCGGCAATTACTGAAAGATTTATCTTCATTTTTAAAAAAAGTTAGTGCAACAAAAAAGCTTGCATCAAGTAAAAATGTAGATGTAGATGCACCAAAAAGTGTAAATGGACAGTTGAGATGCTGTTCGTATCCCCCTCCTCCGCAGCCAACAATGGAATGTTGTGGGTTCTTTGGTCATTGGTGACGGCTCGGATCTGTTCTGTACCTTTTCGAACCTTTAGTATCCCTCTCCCCTGAATCTCGCTCTGAACCCAAAATGTCCATAGTCTGGTGGTGCGCGATTTCAATTCTTGCTATTCAGGGAGTGCAGCGTAGGTTTACAAAGTTAATTCCCGGGATGGCGGGACTCAGCGGTCATATGCTGAGAGAATGGAGCAGCTGGGCTTGTGGAGTTTAGAAGGATGAGAGGGGATCTCATTGAAACATATAAGATTGTTAAGGGCTTGGACACACTAGAGGCAGGAAACATGTTCCCGATGTTGAGGGAGTCCAGAACCAGGGGCCACAGTTTAAGAATAAGGAGTAAGCCATTTAGAACGGAGACGAGGAAACACTTTCTCACAAAGAGTGGTGAGTCTGTGGAATTCTCTGCCTCAGTGGAGGTAAGAGAGGGAGGGAGGGGGAGGGGAGAGAGGGGGTGGAGGGGGAGGGAGAGGGGGGGGGGGGGGGGGGGGGTGAGAGGGGGGTGATCAGTGATCAATTTCACTGCTGATGAAATGCAATGAGCAAACGCAATAATTCCCAATATTTTCAATCCTGATATCTGCACGCCCAATGTTTGCCAAGCACTTTAGCTGTTGCTGTCCCTTCAGCAGCCGCTTCTCTCTACCATCATTTCTCCTCACTTTTGCAATTCTGAAGTAGGATAAATCTCTCTCACGCTTACCCCGATTTCCACAATTATTTACAGCGCATAAAATGACATTTTTAACGGGTAAGAAAGTACGCGTTTCGTGTATTAACAGTATATGCCGGAAGCTGCCATGTCCTCCACATGGATTGAGCTGGTCCGTGCGTCATGCCCTTTGACCCGACGACCTTACGTGCAAGCCCACTATTTTGTAAAAAGTGAAGATTCTCATCAGACAATCTTGACCATCAGTTTAAAGAGGCAGTAAAACTGTATTAACATGTCACTATCACTCCCCCCCCCCTTTATCCTATAAATGCAGCTTGTAAAACACTCAGAGATTTAATAAACTATTAAAACAATGCAATAAACTGTGTGCGACCAATATTTAAAACAAGGGTGATTTATTTTCAATAAAAGGGCATGAGAAAATGTTCCATAAAGATTGCATTCCTGAACACACGGTTATCAGCATTGTGCAGCAAAAACAAAAAGGAGGCATTTGATAGTTCTACCAAATTGCTTGACAAGTCCCAAACCTCTACAGTATCCTTCTCCATTCTCCTTTGAAAGTTCCCTATTGAGCCTGTATTCCCACCCACGGCGATACATTCCAACAACTTGTCACTTATTAGGTTTCTTCTCATATTACCTCTTTTTTAGGGATCTTCTTAAACCTATGAGTTGCACTGCTGACCTTCCAGCCACTGGAAGCATTCTCTCTTTACTCTGCCCAGCAAGTCTCAACTTGGCGCCCCACAATCAGCTATCTCATAACAAGGAACTGCAGATGCTGGTTTGTGCCAAAGATAGACACAAAACGTTGGAGTAACTTGATCAGCCTGAAAAAAGGTAGTGACCTGAAATGTCAGCTATCCATGTTCTCCAGAGAGGTTGCCTGACCCGCTGAGTTGCTCCAGCACTTGGTGTCGATCTGCTTGGCAACAACAATCCAATTTCCTACATGGGCTTTAGTGGTGCTCAACAAACTAGTACAGATATAGAAACTAATCATCTAGAGAGGATTTAACAATCAAAAACCTAACCAGTCACGTCAATAAATCACTGCACAGATCCATGTTGTGAATCTCTGCCCCTTTCTACATTAGCTGTTATAGGCAATGCAGGATTCACCAATGTTTCAAGACTTAGTTCAGTTACACTTAGTCACGTACCAAGGTACAGTGAAAAGCTTTTGCTGCAAATTAACCAGTCAGCAGAGAGACAATACATGATTACAATCGAGCAATTCAGTGTACAGATACACAAGGTAATAACGTTTAGCGCAAGGTAAAGCCAGTAAAGTCCAATCGAAGATAGTCCGAGGGTAACCCGAGGTAGTTAGTAGTTCAGGACTACTATCTACCTCAAGGGGTGGAGAAATTTGGCTGGATTTACAATCTAAATCTAAAATTGGAGGAGAGTGTTCATAATAATGTTCTCATTTTGGCACGCTAGTGAAGACAAGTAAAGAGCTTGATGAGAAAAGGCTGAAACGATCCATGACCCATCTGAAAAGGAATTCATGTTGTTCAACCCTGATTTCTATTCTTGATGGATAAATGCACCTTCTTGATTCTTTCTCGTGATATGACTGAAGCAACAAAGCCAGGGGATCAGATGATAAAAAAAAATCCCAAATCAAAGATGGATAAAATCGATTTAATCCACGCATTGGCCCATTACAAAGCAATCCACAGAGCTTCTGACAATATCCAGGGATGTAAAAGCTCATTCGAGCTGAAGCAGCCACTTCCAAGAGAGTTGTGAGTCTGTGGAATTCTCTGCCTCATAAGGCGGTGGAGGCCGGTTCTCTGGATACTTTCAAGAGAGAGCTAGACAGGGCTCTTAAAGATAGCGGAGTCAGGGGACATGGGGAGAAGGCAGGAACGGGGTACTGATTGGGGATGATCAGCCATGATTACATTGAATGGCAGTGCTGGCTCGAAGGGCCGAACGGCCTACTCATGCACCTATTGTCTATCGTATGGTGCTAACCATGTGGTCCCCTCTACATTTGGTGAAGTCTTACAGCAGTAATTAGAGTCATGGAGTCATACTCCACGGAAACAAGTTTTTCGGCCGGCTCAACTTACCATGCTGACCAAGATGCACATCTTCGCTCATTATTTGCCTGCATTTGACCTATACGGCTCTGTACTTGAAAAACAAAAAGAATAAAAAGATGCTGGAAATCTGAAAGTACCCGGGGCACGGTGGCACAGCGGTAGAGTTGTTGCCTGACAGTGTCAGAGACCTGGGTTTGATCTTAACTATGGGTGCTGTTTGTACGGAGTTTGTATGTTCTCCCTGCGACCACGAAGGAGTTCTCAGGGTATTACTGTTTCCTCCCACACTCCAGACATAGAGGTTTGTTGGTTTATTGGCTTCAGTAAACAGTAAAATAAGCTGTCCCAAGTGCGTAGGAATATATACCTATCCACTCTCCCATAAGTTGACGAGGCCACACAGAGTATTACGTTCTGTTTCTGTCACCCTACAGAGGTTAAGCCGAAAAATGGGTGGAAAATATTTATTTGTCAGGACTCGAGGGCCTGAATTATAGGGAAAGATTGGGCAGGCTAGGACTTTATTCAGGTTAAGACTTTATTTAGAGTTTACGGGATGCGGAAAGGTAATCTTATAGAGGCGTTTAAAATCATTTGGAGAATAGACAGGGTGGAATTTTACCCAGGGTAGTCCATTTCAAGGTGAGGATATAAAATGTAACAGGAATCTGAGGGGCAATCTTTTCTACACGGGGTGGTGATTATATGGAACAAGCTGCCAGAAGAGGTAGTTGAGGAAGGTCCTATAAAAGCATTTACAAGGACCTTTACATAAATAAGAACGTTTTAGTGTGATATGGGCCAAACATGGGCAGGTGGGTCTAGAGTAGATGGAGCATCTTGCATGGATGGGTTGGGTCAAAGGGCCTGTTATCGTGCTGCATGACAACGCCTACTCCAATCTCAGCAACAGCCTGATGAATCTTCAGTGCACTCTCTCCAGCACAAGACATCCTTCCTACAGCATGGTGACCAAAGATCCTATAGCGAGCAAGATAGTCCACTCGACAAAAAAGACGTAGTACGGTCATGGGCAGATTCATGGGTAATTTAAGGCCCCATTTCCGTAACCGGCTTCCGTCTCTGCACCAAAGATCCCATAGGATAATAGTGCGGAGACGGAAGCTAATTACGGAAACGTTATTTGGTAAAAATCTTCTCCTTATTTTCAGAATTTGAATTTATTGACACAAACTGTTCCCCCGCAACATTGATTACACTGCGAGTCGGGTCGGGTCTGGTTACGGAAATGGATGAAAAAAAAGGCCCACGTTCCGTACTACACGTCAGCCCATTGCATTTAGCAGGAGTGGTCTATCTTGCTCCGCTATAGGATCTCTGATGGTGACTAGAAACACACACTATACTCCAGGGGCAGTTCAACTAAGCTCAAGGAATGGCACCATCGTCAGCCCTGGCACAGTTGAGCCTTCTGGCCTCACTGAGTACAATGAGCCATTCCTGTGTCACCTTGCATTTCCAGTGGTTTCAAACCATCCCCATCCCACTCACGACTTCAACTCTACCAGTTTCCCCATCTGTTCTGTCCCCATCACCACCAACACAGCCACCCATCAACCATGAAACATCCTTCCCTCCCCCCCCGAACTTCAATTTCTATCTATTCAAGGTCAGTTTATTATCACATGTACCAAATACAGTGAAATCCAGATTGCGCGAAACAGCAACATTTTGTGTCTTCATAGATATCGTCTTGCCAGCCGAATATTCTCGACACCGTTGTTATTCACCAAGCCCTGAATCTGCAGTGGTCTGCTTTTGCATACAGTAATTAAAGGAGCGATTGTAGAAAAGGTATTCATTGGAGTGGGAAATATTGTTTAACAAAGGAAGAGTGCTCATAAACATTGTTGTGCAATGTGGTTGTGCTCAATGTGGAGTGCATTTGGAAAGCAAATTAAGTTTATCTTCAAACAGTCTTAAACTTGGATCTAAAAGCTGGTTAGAAACCACTTCAAACGCCGTGAAATTTACTTCAGACGCTGACCAAAAATGGTTAATGTTGTGAGTATCTTTAAAATACAAACATCTGGTAAGGAATGAGATAAATTTAACAGAGATGAGATAGTTTACAGTTCATGACTAAGGCAAACATAAAATGATCTGTTCAGAGATAACGCACATATGACATTTCATTTAAAGGCCACAAAAGAAATAGCTGATACATTATGATTGTCAAGCTGTATCTAATCAAAGCATTTGAATCGTGAGAATATGAAAACAAATCTTGCAAAAGAAATCTTGTTTTTGCACCATGTCTTTCAAGACCTCAGAGTATCCCGGTGTGTTTTACATCCAATTAAGTGTTATTGAAGGGCAGTCCATGCTATTATGTATTGAAAGATATTACAGCAATAGCATGTAGATAGAAACAAGCATTGGTTTTCAGTACATTCGGCCCACCGAGTCTACTCCGCCATTCAATCATGGCTGATCTCTGCTTCCTAGTCTTTATTTCCTGCCTTCTTCCCATAACCCTTGACACCCGTTCTAATCAAGAATTTGTCTATCTCTGCCAATGTCCACAGACTTCGACTCCACAGCCCTTGTGGGAATGAGTTCCACAGATGAACTACCTTCTGACTAAAGAAGTTCCTCCTCACCTTTTTAAAAGAACACCCTTTAATTCTGAGGCTATGATCTCAGGTCCTCGACTCTCCCACCAGTGGAAAGAACATTTCCACATCCACTCTAAGTCTTTCATTATTCTGTAAGTTTCAATAAGGCCCCCCTCAACCTCTAAACTGCAGCAATTAGAGGTGCAGTGCTATCACACATGTATGAAATATGAAATGCAGCAAGCTTTTACAAATAACAATAATGTGACAGTAACCAAATTATCTCGAGTGATGATATTGAAATGGTTTTGGTTTTTTTTACTTCAAGAGATTTGGCATTGCTACGCTGGGACCAAGATTGTTCTACGCCTTTATAATTTTCTATACATATATGCTATATACAGGCCTGTTGTGCTGCTGCAAGTAGGAATTCCATCACTCTGTTGTAGGTTTGTACGAGGATGAAACACTTGACCATATCTATCCAGGGAACACAATGGAAGTTTGTGCAAGCCCTCATAACTAATACTCCCTAATCCAGGCTGCATCCTGGTGAACCTCATCTGCACCCTCTCCAAATCCTCCTCATCCTTCCTGTAACGGGGCGACCAGTACTGCACACAACACCCTGACTGATGAATGCAGGCATGCCGAAAACATTCTGCAACATCCAATCCATTTGCATTTCCAGGAAGCTATGGACTTGCACTTCAAGGTCCCTCTGCTCATTAATCTCAATAGACAATACGTGCAGGAGTAGGACATTCGGCCCTTCGAGCCAGCACCGCCATTCAATGTGATCATGGCTGATCATCCCCAATCAGTACCCCGTTCCTGCCTTCTCCCCATATCCCCGCTATCTTTAAGAGCCCAAGTGTTTTTTATTTTTTTTTAGTTTTAGAGATACAGCGTGGAAACGGGCCCTTTTGCCCACCGAGTCTGCACCGACCCACATATTAACACGATCCTACACACACTTGGGACAATTTACACTTATAGCAAGCCAATTAACCTACAAACCAGTACGTCTTTGGAACGTGGGAGGAAACCGAAGATCTCGGAGAAAACACACACGGTCATGGGGAGAACGTACAAACTACGCACAGACAAGCACCCGTAGTCAGGCTTGGCGATCGCTTCGCCCAACACCTCCGCTCAGTTCGCAATAACCAACCTGATCTCCCGGTGGCTCAGCACTTCAACTCCCCCTCCCATTCCCAATCCGACCTTTCTGTCCTGGGCCTCCTCCATGGCCAGAGTGAGGCCCACTGTAAATTGGAGGAGCAGCACCTCATATTTCGCTTGGGTAGTTTACACCCCAGCGGTATGAACATTGACTTCTCCAATTTCAGGTAGTCCTTGCTTTTTCCTTCTTTCCCCTCCCCTTCCCAGCTCTCCCACAGCCCACTGTCTCCGCCTCTTCCTTTCTTCTTCCCGCCCCCCCAACATCAGTCTGAAGATGGGTCTCGACCCGAAACGTCGCCTATTCCCTTCGCTCCATAGATGCTGCCTCACCCGCTGAGTTTCTCCAGCATTTTTGTCTCTTCGATTTTCCAGCATCTGCAGATCTTTCTTAAACATCTCTAACAATGATGATGCTTTTCCAGATGTGAGTAAATCCTGTCCAGAAGAATCTTCTTCAAAAATGTATCTACCTCTGAAGCAAGGTTGACCAGCTGATCATATCCTGTTTTGTCTCTTCTGCCCTTAAACAGAGGAACGATAAACTATTCCCCTGTTCTCTGCTGTCTCAGCAGTGGCTAAAGAGAATACAAAGTTCTCTGTCAAGATCCAGGAAATCTCCTCGCTTGTTTTTCTCAATAACCTTGGGTTAGATCTCACCAGGGCCTGTGGAATATCGTTCTTAATGCTCTTCAAGACCCAATACCACCAGCCCTTTGCTGTCAACATGCTCAAGAACATCAGCGTACCCTTCCCCGATCTCACTAGAATTATTATTTTATGTAACAAAATGTCACAATATTCGAGGCACAAAATGACAATACAACGCAATTTTCAAGTAAAAGGTTGCTCTCCTTTACAATTGAAGTACCACACCGACCCTACTTTCAATTTATTAAAGTTAAGAGAAGGAAAATGACACACAAATATGCCTTTACAAATTCCTTCAGGTCATTAATCTGCCATTCAGTCTTCAGATGTCTTTACTCCCACGCATAAAGTTTCAATCTGATTAAATCAATATATGGCACTTATACAAAGGGTGATTTTAAAATTGTATACATCAAGTACAAAATTACATTCACAACATGGCCAGCTTGTGTGTATTAAGAGCAAATATGGTCTTGGATATTGGTTGTAAGGATGGAGGAAATGAAACACAGGTGTGGCACAGTAAGGACCGGCTAAACTTTATTGGGTTCGAAGTAACAGAAGAGAACAGTGGGTGTTTTAGGGTTAGCAGGTAATCCTTTGAAATTATTGTCTACATTATCCCAAGCATGTATTGTGGTAAATGGGCACAGGTCTCGTGCCATGATAAACCTGGCCCTTATTTCCAAAATTACTTTTTCCAATTACTAAACAACCACCCTGAATGCCTTCCCATTCATTTAAAAAAAGGATAAATCTCATTTGCCAAACTCAAATCGGACCTGGAGGAAATGTGATGAGTAACACATGCCAAATGCAAACCAATATGTCTTCTGCATTTACCAACATCTGCAAAGCAGATAGTTATTTAAAAAAAAAAAACAGATATACAATGTTTAGAAATCATCACCATTTAGTAAGAGGAGCAAACTTCCATTAAACTGACTGCCAGCACAAAACCCTTTTCATTATTCAATGGCGCAGTCAAGGGCTAAACCTGGATTGCAACCCAAAATTGACAAAAAAGAAACAAAGTTAAGAAAAACCTAGTGAGGGAACTTCAAGAAAGAATGAATTCCAAACTTAGTCTCAGTCATTTTTGTTCATGGGACGAAGGGAATGCTGTTACACTATTGCTCGAGTTACTTGTCCTGGGGGAATGATAATTAAACTACAGAGGGAGACAGGTTTCAGAGTAGGTCAGATCACCGAAAACCCATGGCAAAGTAATTGGGCTTTTTATTGAGAACAGAAACATCCATCCATCCTGACCCGCTGAGTATTTCCAGCATTTTCTGGTTTAATTTCAGATTTTTAGCATCTGCAAATTTTTGCCGTGGGGGTTTTTTTTTTAAACGGCAAGCCACAAGCTGCACGTTTATTGATAAAAATCTTCTTATGTTTCAGATGTATTTGTCTTAAACGCTTTCAGCATAGTTTGGAGCTGTATATATTTTCTGAATTATACTTTATTATTAATACCACGCCACTCCTTTCACGACACAAAGTAATTTAGTCAGAGTCACATAGACATACAGCGTAGAAACTTGCCCTTCAGCCTAACGTGCCCACGCCGACCAACATGTCCCATCTGCACGACATTGGAGCTCACCTCAGCCTCATCAAGTGATATGTCCAAACATGTTGCTGTCATTACCTTCCAAATCTAATCATCACTCTCTCTCAGTGGGAGAGAATGAGGTAAGGACCTGAGTAAAGTCGAAATATCTTTCAATTTAGCTATGGACCACATCTCATTACTTGACTTGGCTCTTTCAGTCGTCTGCACCTCGGACCTAGATCACATTGACCTCGACAAATATGTGGCCTCCTTCCCTCAGTCTGGAATGACCAGTATTTTCCTGCAAATCCAAGTCTCATTAAATCTAACCTAGCATTAGTGGGAATAACAGTGAGACAAGTTAGAAGTGATAGTTTAAAGAAACCCGCCACTATGCTCATCACCTCTGGACTTGCTGAAGATACTTGAACCCACACTCTCGCTATGTCTGTTGTACGAGAATAGAAATCTGAAGAGATTAATTCCTGTTGCGGTCAGAGTCATACAACAACGTAACAGGCCATTCGGCCCAACTCATCTACTAACCAGTTTGTTGGGCTCAGGCTATGATTTTCGCAGAGGGTGTCAGACGTCACGGATTCAAATCTTGGATGAGCCCTTGTTTTAGGGGTGGCACAGTAGCGTAGCTGCCTCACAGCGCCAGAGTCCCGGGTTCGATCCAGTCTATAAGTGCTGTAATACAGAGTTTGTCCATTCTCCCGAAGATAGACACAAAATGCTGGACTCATTCAGCAGTACAGGCAGCATCACTGGAGAGAAGGAATGGGTGACGTTTCGGGTCGAGACCCGCCTTCAGGCTAATGTCAGGAAAGTGGGCCGTACATAGATAAGGAGTTGTAAGGTGTGAAAACAGGACAGAAGGAATGGAGATCAAGGAAAATGTAGAATAGATCATTGTTAGTTGGGAGATGGTAACAACAAAGCAAACAGAGATAAAATGTAGTCAGAGACAGTAAGACGGGTCGGAAAACTGGGAAGGGGGATGGGATGGAGAGAGAGGGAAAGCAAGGGTTACTTGAAGTTAGAGAAGTCAATGTTCATACCGCTGGGGTGTAAGCTGCCCAAGCGAAATATGAGGTGGTGTTCCTCCAATTTGTGCTGGGCCTCACTCTGACAATGGAGGAGGCCCAGGACAGAAAGGTCAATGTGGGAATGGGAGGGGGAGTTGAAGTGTTGAGTAACCAGGAGATCATCAGACTGATTCCTGGGATGTCAGGACTGTCTTATGAAGAAAGACTGGATAGACTTGGTTTATACTCTCTAGAATTTAGGAGATTGAGAGGGGATCTTATAGAAACTTACAAAATTCTTAAGGGGTTGGACAGGCTAGATGCAGGAAGATTGTTCCCGATGTTGGGGAAGTCCAGGACAAGGGGTCACAGCTTAAGGATAAGGGGGAAATCCTTTAAAACCGAGATGAGAAGAACTTTTTTCACACAGAGAGTGGTGAATCTCTGGAACTCTCTGCTACAGAGGGTAGTTGAGGCCAGTTAATTGGCTATATTTAAGAGGGAGTTAGATGTGGCCCTTGTGGCTAAGGGGGTCAGAGGGTATGGAGAGAAGGCAGGTACGGGATACTGAGTTGGATGATCAGCCATGATCATATTGAATGGCGGTGCAGGCTCGAAGGGCCGAATGGCCTACTCCTGCACCTAATTTCTATGTTTCTATGTTTCTATCAGGTTGGTTTAGGTGGACTGAGCAGAGGTGTTCAGTGAATCGATCGCCGAGCCTGCGCTTGATCTCGCCAATATACAGCAGTCCACACCTGGAACAGCGAATACAGTAGATGAGGTTGGAGGAGGTGCAAGTGAAGCTCTGACTCATCTGGAAAGACTGTCAGGGTCCTTGGATGCAGTCGAGGGGGGAGGTATAGGGACAGGTGTTGCATCTCATATGGTTGCAGGGGACAGTACCAGGGGAGGGGATGGTTTGGGTGGGAAGGGACGAGTTGACCAGGGAGTTGCAGAGGTAACAGTCTCTGCAGAAAGTGGAAAGGGATGGAGATGGGAAGAAGTGGTCAATAGTGGGATCCCGATGGAGGTGGTGAAAGTGTCAGATGATTATGTGCTGTATGCGACGGCTGATGGGGTGGAAGGTGAGGACAAGGGCACCTCTGTCCCTGTTACGAATGGGGGGGGGGGGGGGAGCGGGAGCAAGAAGGAAGCTGCGGAATATCAAGGAGACCCTAGTGAGGGCCTCATCTATAATCGAGAGGTTCTATAATGTCCCTGTTCCTTAAAGAATGAGGATATCTCCGATGACCTTGTATGGAATACCTCATCTTGGGCGGAGATGTGGAATTGGGAATATGGGATAGAGTCTTTGCAGGAAGCAGGTTGGGAAGAAGTGTAATCTAGATAGCTATAGGAGAATGGATTTATAATAGATGTCAGTCAGTGGGTTTATAATAGATGTCAGTACATTCTCCCTGTGACCATGTGGGTTTTCTCTGGGTGTTCTCCAGTTTCCCTCCACACTCCAAAGACATACAGGTTTGTTGATTAATTGGCTTTGATAAGTTGTAAAGTTATCCTTAGTGTGTAAGATAGTGTTAGTGTGCTGGGTGATTGCTGGCCAGCAAGGACTCAGTGGACCG